>NW_027526203.1:359628141-359768985 GCF_048455015.1 Haemaphysalis longicornis | reverse complement strand
CGCCACTGAGGGGCTGCGATCCCACGCTCGTAGAAGTCCCATCTCGCTCAAACAAGGAAACGAAGCATCTATTGATCCTAAATGCCTATTACCGTACCTCGCACAAACAACAAATTCCAAGAAACCATTAAAGATGACTGAGCACTAGCAGGAAGCCACGCCACAATTATACTGGGCTTCTTTGAGCACCCCACAGAAAGTGTGATACGAACACAACACCAGGACAGGACGAGTGATAGTAAACATGACCGAACAAAACCACCTGAGTCTGTTCAATGCCCAAACACCACACTTGGCACCAGCGCATTCTGTGATACCAGCCCGACCTCTCGCTACTCGTCGTGTCACTGGATGTATCGTGGACAAACACCCGGATGATTTAAGTTTCAGTTTCATTTTATTATGACAGATTATAAAGCTACAATGCATGGGTAGTGATATTACAGAAAGAGGTCCCGAAGTGCGGCACTTCGATGGGACCTTTTGTAAATGAACAATGAAATTAATAGATTTATTTATTTATTTATTTATTTATT
The DNA here is from genome assembly GCF_048455015.1 of Haemaphysalis longicornis. Lineage (NCBI taxonomy): Eukaryota > Metazoa > Arthropoda > Arachnida > Ixodida > Ixodidae > Haemaphysalis > Haemaphysalis longicornis. The sequence continues at coordinate 359,768,449 of NW_027526203.1, read as the reverse complement.
TATTTATTTATTTATTTATTTATTTATTTATTTATTTATTTAGAATACCTTACAGGCCCGGGGAATTGAGTAAGGGGGGTTACATGAAAATTGCAGAAAGTGCAAGCAGCCAACACTCGGCAGAAAAGATTGTAAAGAACTAAAAACTTCATTACACACATGGCAAAATCAGAGAAAAACAAGAGAAGAAAAAGGGATAATTACATTGCAGGGAAATAACGCAAAAAGTGCTACAATGTTCAGAGCTCACAAACCTCATCAAATGAAAGGTACATATCGCGCAATAACATTTGACGACAGAAAATGCGAAAAAAGAATTAACATATTTGCGACAGATAGCGTGCACACGACACGCACAAAAAAGGTTGAAGGCAAGGGAAAAAACCGCAGCACTTCAAACACCTTGCCCAGTGAAGGAAACAAGATGATGCCTAATTATATCTGCTGCTCTGCAAGTGCTCGTGTAGAAGATGACGAAATTTTTCCTGATTATTTTCAGCAGCAATGATGTCAGGAAGGCTATTCCATAAGCGAATGGCCACAGGAAGCGCAGAAAAGTTAAACGAATGTGTGGAACCATACATACGGGAAAAACTGAATTGGTTATTTAATCTTCTGGACGTGTTTGATGCGATTTGGATAGGTAATGTGGAACGAGTGCAGTTATAAACATATTTGTGGAGCAATGATAAAAGGGCGATATCGCGGCGAAGAACTAGAGGCTGGAGGAAAAGATCAAGCTTCATTTTTGTTACGCTGGAATGGTGGCTGTAATCACGGGAGTTGATATGGGCGGCTCTATTTTGGACCGATTCGATCATATCGATTAGATAGTTAGGATGCGGGGACCAAATAGATGAAGCGTACTCGAGTTGTGGGCGAACAAATGTCTGATAGGCCACTTTACGAAGATTACGACGTAAATAGCCTAATGTCTTTGATGCTTTGGCACATATGGCTGTAACATGTGTGGGGGCCAAGCCCCTCAAATCGGGGCGAGGAGGCGCTAGCGACGTCCTCCTCCTTGGTAAGGCGAGGGCGATCCTCGTGCGCTTCCCTCCGCTCCCTACGAGGTGACGGGGGATGCGCTCAGGAGACTCTCCGGGAGAGACCGCCCTTGGGACGCGCAGCGATCGCACGGTACGTAAACGCCCTTCGGCCACTTTTGGCCGTTTCTTGCATTGGCCGTTGTTTCCCACTTCCGTGGTTCACGGCACCCACCGTGTCGATTAGCGCATGCCTCGATTTGCGTCAGTGCGTTTATCTATTGATTGATTGATTGATTGATTGATTGATTGATTGATTGTAGGGTTTAACGCGCCGACGCAACGCAGGCGATGAGGCGCGCCGTAGTGGAGGGCTCCGGATTAATTTTGACCACCTGGGGATCTTTAACGTGCGCCGAAATCTCGTACACACGGGCGTTTTTGCTTTTCGCCTCCATCAGAAAAGCGGCCGCCGCGGCCGGGAATCGAACCCGCGACCTCGTGCTCAGCAGCGCAACGCCTTAGCCACTGAGCCACCGCGGCGGGTAGTGCGTTTATCTAGGATGCCCGGCGAGTCTCCGCGGGCATATTCCACTCATTGGTGGGTTGCCCCCGCGTCCGCGATGTGACGGCTTGCGCCGTCTGGGGTCAGCGGACGAGCGCCGATGCCGCCCGGTCGAGTCCAGTGGCTTGAAATGTGTAGCGGCCACAAAGAGCCCCCTTCCCCTACGTCAGCGAGCGTTGCGGCCGGCCAACGCCGGCGGACGCTAACTGCTGCCCGAATACGGGCTGGGCACACGCTGACGGGTGTATGCCCCAGGGGCTAGGTGCATAGTGCAGAGTAGCGTTTGTATCGTCGTTTCCCGCGTAATAAACCCCTGTACTATGAAATATCTCGCTTCCAGGTGAAGTGACTGTCAACGTACACACGCGGCGAGAGTCGTGGCTCGCTCTCGAACCCGTTGTGGGCAGAGTCTCTCGGCAGGGCAGTTCGGTGCTGCGCGAGAGCAGTGAGAATAACGACGGCGCGTTATTCTATTATTCTATTCTGTTCCTTAATGCTAATGTCAGGATCAAGAATAGAGGATAATGCCCACACATGGGATGACCATGAGAGGTTTTCGGTTAGGTGAACGCCTAAATATTTATAGGAAATGATACGCAACAGTTCATTGTGATTGATATTGTAGGAAAAATGTGAGTTGTTGCGCTTACGGCTAAAAGAAATTACCTGACATTTTGACACATTTAGAGACATTATCCAAGTGTTACACCAATGGCAAATTAGGCTGAGATCGTTTTGAAGCACTTGGTGGTCATGAGTACTATTAATTGGTCTGTAAATAATGCAATCATCAGCAAAGATGCGAATACGAGAGGAAATATTTAGTGGCAAATCTGTAATGTATATAAGGAAGAGCAAAGGGCCCAGGACGCTGCCCTGGGGCACACCTGATTTAACGTAAGTCGGAGATGAAGCAGTATTGTTAACTACTGTGAACTGTTGACGATTGGAAAGAAAATTTCGAAGCCATGATAGCGTGAAGGAGTCGAGGCGAAGAGCGGTTAATTTTGTAATAAGGCGACAATGGGCAACACGATCAAAAGCTTTGGAGAAGTCGAGGAAAATGCAGTCAGTCTGTAGGTTATTGTTCATGTTAAAGTGCAGGTCAGTCGTGAATTCAAGTAACTGTGTTTCGCATGATAAGCTTTTTCTGAAACCACGTTGATTATGAAAAAAGAAATGATTCGACTCTAGGTGATTGTAAACATGGGATGCTATTATATGCTCGATAAGCTTGCAGCAGATGCAGGTCAATGAAATGGGGCGGTAATTTTCCGGGCTATTTCTGTTACCAGATTTAAATACGGGGACCACTTTACCTATTTTCCAGTCACTGGGCAGCTGCCCGGAGGATAACGACTGTTTGAATATTAGACAAAGAATTTTACTAGAAACAGCTGTGGTATTTTTTAGTATTTTGGAACTAATATTATCTACACCGCAAGAAGTAGATAACTTCAGATTATTGATGAGGCATGCAACACACTCTTCTGTAACTTCAATACTTTGCATGTACTGCCAATCATAATCATCGACATTAGGTAAATTAGTATGATCCTCTCGAGTGAAAACCGATGAAAAAAATGCGTTAAATGCACAGGTACAATCATTATCTGAAAGGGGGGCGTTGGTGTTACTATGTAAAGATATCCGGTTTGAGTCGCGGTCAGGGGATAATATTTGCCAGAACTTTCTCGGATTCGTTTTTAGAAGAGAAGGTAAATCTTTTGAAAAGTATTTATTTTTAGCTTCAGTTAGGGAAGAACAGTAGGGTTCTAAACACAGCTAATACCTCTCCCATGCAGGAGCACTGTTGATACGTTTAGCTGCACTGTAAATACGTTTCTTTTTGTTCCTAAGCTGGCGCAGTGCATTAGTGAACCAAGGATTGGATTTGTCGTTAGTTATCGATATCAACGGGATATATTGGTAAATTAGGTCAGATATTTTAGTCTTAAAACAAATCCAGTCATCTTCAACAGAGCAATTATTAAAAGAAGGGAGTAGCGTATCATTAAAGAATGTTTCAAGTTCTTCATTTATTTTCGAGAAGTTTGCATTATTGTAATCACGTATAATTCTCTTTGAAAAGCCAGTAATAGGTAGTTGAACATTGATGGCTATTTGAAGTAAATCGTGGTCACTAAAGCCGTTTATGTGCGTAACGGGTCCGATTGTTTCGGGAGCAGAGGTGAGTAAGAGGTCAAGAATGTTATTACCGAATACCTCAAACAAGTTAAAATCGAGAGTGAGATTTTAAATTCAACTGAAGTTCGATAAGTGGAAGGTAAGTTATCCCAATTTATGAGCGGAAAGTTGAAATCTCCAAACAAGTAAATAGAATGCGTTGGACAGAGGTGAACAGCCGTGGTTAAACTGTTGCGTAGATCGGCGACGAATGAGGAACTGGCGTCAGGTGGACGGTAGCAAGCACCTAGTAGTAGTTTGGTTGTATTAATTATTACAGCCACCCACACAATTTCGAGGGATGAATTAGTGTCGATGACAAAGGATGGTAAGGATTTCCTAATGGCTAAAAGAACGCCACCACCTCTTTTTCCACTTCTATCTTTGCGATAAATAGTATAAGACTGGTTATGCGGGAGAATTTCATCGTTGGTTACGCCGGGGTTAAGCCATGTTTCGGTGAGAACAAGAATATTAGATTGGTTATCGTCAAGTAGAGAAGAGACTAAGTCACGCTTAGGCAGAATGCTGCGAATATTTGCAAATGATACTGCCACTGATGACCCAGATATGGGTGATTTCTGCTGAGAACATGCCCCTGGACACGTGCTGATATCTAGCTATATTTGTAACAAGACAACTGTATCAGTCACTTTGTTGTACATGTATGTTTTGTCATTGATGAGCAGGCGATCAACTGACATCTTGAAAGACACTTTTTGAGGCTTCGCAAAATCAAGCAGCTTCTTTCTAGCTAGTCGCGTAGCCGGCGAGAAGTCCTCGCCAATTGAGTATTCTAACCCTTTTAGCTTGTGCCCAGACGATAAAATGCGTTGCTTGTCTTTAAAAAAGGTCATTTTCGCTATGATGGGTCTGTTTTTCCCTTCTTGGTACTTCCCGAGCCTATGTACTCGCTCAAACTGCGAACTGTTCGTTTCATTTGCAGTTTTTCCGAGCAGAACTTAATTGCCTTTTTTTCAGGTGCAGTCCAGTCTTCTTTAGGCTCATCCTTTATCCCGAAAAAGAGCAAGTTACTGCGTCTTCGCCTATTTTCAGCGTCTTCGCACCTTAATGTAATTGTTGAGAGCTGCTCAGAGACATCCCGCAAAGTCGTTTGTTCTTTTACTTCAACGTCAGAAACAGCTGTTTTTCCCGAGGCCAAGGTCAACTCAAGCGCAGCAACTCTGGCAGTTAAAGCAACGATTTCGTTGTCACTAGTAGCTTGATTACTCCTTACGCTTTCTAGTTCTGCTAACAGTTCCTCTTGTCCCACCCGAAGCTTCTCTATGGTCTCAAGAGCTGCGGCAAACTCTTGCGCCTCAGCTTTGGACATGGGACCCGGGTTAGACTCAACGTCCCCAGAAAGCAAGAGGAGCATGTCGAACATCGCAGAGTAGAGACAATTCAAAAGTGAAATAAATCGCTTTAACAGGTCAACACACTCAACTGGGCACGACACCATGATCAAACAGCAGTTGTTGCTCCTTATACATGAAGCACGTCCTAGGTAACTAACCTGCAAAAGCAGTAGTTGATTGCGCTGCATGCTCGATGTGGTGCCGTGCCCGAAGTGAAAGCTTGCTGGATGGTATTTGAGGCTTCTTTCGCTGGTGTCCGTCGTTGTCCCGAAGCGCTGTTGCCAGATGTGCGCAAAGGTCAATTCGCAATCAATTCGATGGTCGTCAATCAATCAATTCGCAAAGGTCAATTCGATGGCAGCAATTACAACAGAAGGAACTTACAAAAAAGTATTTCTAAGATTATTGCACCTTTACACGAAAACACACACTGAGTAAGTTCGTTCATAAAAAAAATATCGCACATAAGTTCGAGGTATACGAAAAAGTGCGAAGATGCCTGGCAAACGAAAACGATAATGAGAAAAAGGAAGGGAAAGAAACTAAGCATAAAGTAACCTCATCTTCGACCACAACCTTATGCTCCTCCTGGTCAAACGCAATAATTACAAGTCCCACTCTGGCTCAGGCCACATAACATACTTAAACCAATTCCGTAATACAAGGAGTGAAAGGAGAGGAGAACAAGGAATATTGCTGCTGGATCAGGAAAATCATAACGGACGTAAATACGCCCACCCAACACATCACCACCACGTAAAGGAACCCCTACGTAGACCCGAAACTCCTTGAGTTCTCTGAGGACCGCCACAGTTCCCCAGAAGGCGGAAGAAACAATGCCACAACCATAAGTTTTGCGATAAAATAGCCGCAATAAAGGAACGAGCAGCCGACTATGTGGCTACCGTTATGCAAGAAAAATTGGCCCAAGCTGTGACAGGTTTCAAGGCACTCATCCGCAAGAAAGACCTGGACAGTCCTTGGATATTTAATCGACTCAGTAACAAGCAAACGAGAATCCAACTGCATCATGGTCCTCATGCTAAATGCATACGAGGGTAAAAAAACTAAAGACGGCAAGATTAAGAAAACAAATGCATTAAAATGGACTGAAACTTTGACTGACCATCCTACAGACTTCCCACGTGAGCTGATCAACACGTATGCGTACCTATGCTGTCCAGAAAATCACGTTGACCACGATTTGACACCAGAAGATTCCTTTAGTGCCACTAAGCTACTTTCAGTTGAGAGTTCTTGCATTAACCATTTCCATGTTCAAGTTCTAGTAGCGGCCGGTTATCTGCACCCAAAGGTTGTCATGCGACTTTTATGCTATTCTTATAATATTGTAATGCTATGTGCTGTTTTGTGGCTTCCGCCTTGGACAGCTTCTGTCTGCTGATCGAGGGTGGCGCACTTCATTGTTGGCTCATAAGGAGAGAGAAAGAGATGGAACATTTCTTGAGCTCCAATGGTAGGCCTGGATCCTTAGTTCAGGAAGACATGTGTTTACCGCGCCGTCGTAGCCCGGGCTACAAGGAGTGCTTGGTCCTCCAGGCGACCGCTTGGCAGCAGTATCTCCCACTTGTCAGGGGAAAGGGCATTTAGAAGGGGTGGTAGGTAGGGTTTTTCTTCCAGTTCACAATGATATGGCAGAGCGTACCTAATTGATTACAGAATTTGCATTCGGCCGCATACTGTGTCGGGAACAATAACAGCATTCTTACGGGATGTACGAAAGTGCCTCTTTGAATTTGTCTCAACGTAATTTCTTCACTTTTGCTAAGTGATGTGTGAGGGCTTGGGAATGTCTGTCTTGTCGTCCTACAGTACTTGGTGATTTCTTGATGGGCTAGGAGAGGTGTGGGGGCTGCCGGAAACTCAGTAGCTCGGTGGGCCAGATCTCGAGCCTGTTGATGGGCGAAATTGTTACTCGTCAATGAGGAGCTGACATGATGGGGACTTGGTATCTCGGGTGATGTCTCTGGAGATCCCGGAGCGCCCTGGGAGCCACCTGTCCTGACAAAAAGCTCCGGAAAGCTACTTGGGAGTCTGTGATTACAGTCCTTCCAGACCATTAGGTGATGGCTAAGGCAATGGCCAGTTCTTCTGTTTCCCTCGCGGAGGACGTCCGGAGTGGCGCACAGGTTGTTAAGTCATTTTTGTTTGTTGCTACAGCCATCATGGTCCGGTTGTCGTCGTAGCAGGCCGCGTCAGTATAGGTCACGTCGGAACGGCTGCCATAAATTTGTTCTTGCGCTTGGCTTTGGGTTTCCCGTCGGCCTTGATGGAGGTCCAGATTCATTTTTTTTGGAAGAGGCCGAATTGAAATGTGCTGGCACCAGACGTCTGGTATTGGGACTACATGAGTCTGTTTTGGGCAGGGCCACTTGATGTGGCGAAGTAGTGCTCGTCCAGCTTTTGTTTGCGCCAGACGAAGTCGTTGATTCGAGAGATGTCTTTCAATAAGTTCTTCTATGGTATTATGAATCCCCATTTGAAGTAGTTTGGTTGTGGACGTGCTTACAGGTAACCGAGTGCCGGATTGAGGGCTTTGCGAATGAGGCGGCTGATTTTGTCGATGTCTGCTATGGATAATGCGGGGTGGGGTGCGACGTAGATGAGTCGGATATAACGAATGCTTGAACTAAGTGCATTGTGTCCTTCTCTTTCATGTCTCGATGCGTGCTGGCGATACGGCGAATCATTTGTGTTACTTGATCTGTGACTTTACAGAGGTTGAGGATTGTATCGTCATTTCTAGTATTACCTTGGATAGTGATCTCGCGAATTTTGGGGGAAGCACTGGGGTGAATCGTGTAGCCGTCTAGAGTTTCCGAAATATCTTCCTTTTGTTGATTTGATATTATTTTCTGATTAATATCACTTCTGGGGTAAACACTGTAGGCCGCTTGCGTTGGCATATTCGCTGACTGTTTTGCCGCGAGTTGTAGTATCTTCTAAAGCCCCCCCCCCCCCCTCCCCCAACCTCCCCGACTGAGTCTGTGCCCGTCCAAAGGGTGATATCATCTGCGTATAAAGGATGCCGTAGGTTGGGTATCTCGTCTAGCTTGTCTGGCGGGCCCAGGAAGGCGATGTTGAACAGAAGGGGGATAACACTGACCCTTGAGGCGTTCCCCGGCTGCCAAGTTCGACTGGTTTTGATTTGATGTGGCCGAGTTTGACGATTGCCTATCGGTCCGTGAGAAAGTCGGCGATGTAGTTGTATGCCCATTTTCCACAGCAAGTTTGGATGAGGTTGCCGAGAATCGCTGCATGCGTCACGTTATCCAACACCCCTTTTAGGTCTAGCACGAGGATGGCTCTTGGGGAGTAACACGTGGTAGGCGCAATAATTTTTTCCTTTATTTGTAGGAGGACGTCTTGGATGCTCAGGCTTCGACGAAAGCCGAACATCGTGACCGGAACTTGGTTGGTATCTTGCAGGTGTTGCTGTAGTCTTTTGCGTATAATTCATTCTAATATCTTCGAGCACATGAGATCAGGGAAATAGGTCGTAGGTTTTCGACGTGGGGTGATTTGCCTGGTTTTGGAAGGAAGCAGACCTCCGTCGTCTCTCCTTTGGGTAGGTATCATTCCGGTTGACCAAAACTAGTTGATGTGCGTTCGTAAGGTTGCCAGTGCATCGTCCCCAAGGTTGGCTAGCATCCTGTAAGTTATCTGATCGGGGTCAGCTAAGTTCATATGAATAAACGTCATGGTCGAGGTGCTCGTTGGGATTTCCTGTGTAAGGAGGGAGAGGTGCGAGAACTTCCGTTTGCAAATACTTGTCTTGTAGGTCCCGAATGAGTTGCTCCGACGTGACGGGATATGCGTGAAGGGTACGGGCGATGTTTCTGTTTGGCTACCCTTTGCTTTTGATGGGGTCGATGAGGTGGCGGAGCAAGTGATATGTCTTGCGAGTGGTTCGTTCTGGATCCAATTATCTGGAGCCGCATATCTCGAGACAATTCTTTTTGTTAAGCAACTGCGCGTATTCTGCCGCCTCTTGAGTGAGAATGGCTTTTCGCTGATCTTGCGATTGTGACGCTGACGTTTCCACCTGCGGGTTAAGCTGTGGCGTGCCTCCCACATGTGGAGGATTTTTGCGTGAACACCTGGGGTCTGATATGTTAGGGCTATTGTTTGAGTTTGGGCCTTGGCCTTATGAAGGATGACATCTGTCCATGATTCAAAGGGCTGATCGGGGTCAGACGTGTTGTTGTTGAAGGGTTTCCGGAACGCATTCCAATTTGTGAACCGCGCCGAGCCTATGCGTGCCCTGTAGGTTTTGTTTAGGATGAGAAGATGGAGGATGTCATGATCCGAACCCAGATTCCTTTGCAAGGAGGTACATTTGATGTCAAGCTGGTCCGCTAACAATGAGAGGTCTGGTCACGTATCACGTAATGTGCTGGTTCCTGTTCTAGTCGGGACAGCTTATATTGAAGCAAGGTGGCCAAGCGCGGCGTGGATGAGGAAGTACTCATTTTTGTCCCTGAAAGCCTTCATAGTATTGGTGCTAACCTACCTCGTTGAGCCGTACTTGTCCTCCAGATATACTTTTTTCGGCACATTTCATGGAGCATACCAGATATGGTAATCGCCCCTCAGTGGGTCCATGGCCATCAGTGTATCCAGGTCTTACACTAAGGAAGTACTGACCGGCTCATGGCATTTGCCGCTTAAACTTGGTGACGGCGTGTACCACAGAGCAACCGCATTGCTAAAGCAGAGTACCGGCATTGACATGGATTGCGTTCTCTTGGTTGTAATCGCTATGACAGGTGTATTGTTCAGAAGGCTCAGTCGACGCATCGTGACAAACAAGGGACCATGCTGTGGTACCACAGAAACAAAACAAAAATCAAATTTAGCCTCTTTACGCCATCTGGGGGCTGTGGGTACTTATATGACAATAACTTCAGCTTACACCCGCTTCTCCTTTACGGTAGCATTCCACATCAGTTTATAACAAATGATGCCTGTTCATTTTACGGCTAATGATAAAGTTAACCATGTCGGGCAGCCTCCTGCCGCTTAAAGAAGTGAAGGAAAATTAAGCGAAGGCAGTACATTAAATATTGCATCAACTCTCTATCTCGGCTCCAACGTACTGGGTTTCCGCGGAAGAAACGGCAACTTTGATTTTCTCAACAAGGATTCGCCAGCTTCTCTTCAACAATAAAAAGTTACACGTGCGAAAGACGCATGGCCCGCTTACACTAATTCAGTGGTTCACGAAAAAAAAAAAAACCCTATCCAGACCAGAAAGAAACTCGCGCACTGGCGCCGCAGGCTCAGTGCGAAAGGCGTCGTTCTTAGCAACATCAATATACGGCACGCCTTCTCTCGAGCAAGCTGGAGCACCGCGAGCTATTGAGTCATTTTTCTTTCCCCTTCTAGAAAGTTGCCCCGTTGTTTCCATCAGAGAACTCTATGTGGTTTACGCACCCAAGCCGCAGGATTTTGCCGGGAATCGCCCGAAACAAGCGCCGGCGCCAAACTCAAGGAGCAAGCAACACGTCCATTTGGGGAAGCAGGAAATATGACCGAAAATGAAAAACAATACGGCGCGTAAGGAAATACTTGCGGGCAACGGCGGACAAAAGCAGCGGAACACTCTGAGAGCGCCAGGGAGGGAGGGCACGGAAGGAAGTATGAGCCCCGGGGCTCAGGAAGAAAGGCGGGCGCACACACATGCTCTCACAAGGACAGTATGAAGGGGAGGGGGACGCTAGCTGTAATCCGTCACTGTCAGTTAAAATTACAGTCGTATGGGAACGGGTAATGAAGATGGATTACGGTCGGCCTTCGCAACCTTAATGTCGGCGAAGCATTCTACGGGGGCGAGAACAACGCTTAAAAGTTCGTCAAAAACAAAGACATGGCCCCCTGCGAAGAGAAGAGAGCTGCCGTGAGGCGGCAAGTACAGTAGCCAGGACCGGAGCACGAAACATATACACACAGAGAGGGGGAGGGGAGGAAGAGAGAGAGAGAAGAAAAAGAGAGCCAAGCCGGAACGGGGGCGCCGCTCCACTCCCGTCACGTCGTCGTTCACCACTTAAAAGTTGCGTGATGAAGATCAGTGGTCGCCTCGGAGGAGTGAAGAACTGCTTCTGGCCATCTTTCACGCAGTGTTTTGCCATCGTAGAAGGAGGACGGGGAAGCGGTCTTTACTCCAGCCGAGGCGTGACGAGCGAGCCGCGAGAAGCTTCGCAGGCTCCGACCGCTTCGCCCCGACGATTCCTCTTCACGAAAAAATCGCTGTGATCGAAGTATATATACATAACCATTAGCGAAAAAGACAGAGAGGCAGTAAGCGGAGCAAGGTTGCGGGCAAAGAGCCAGGAAGGAAAGTATCTCTATCGGGTACAAGCCGAAGATCCCGTCAGTCAGCGAGCATTAAATAGTGTACATTACCCTGCGGATTTATCGGCGCATGCGAGTTTGAGCTCTCCCGGCTGCACCCGCGGCACGCATCGCCTGGGAGACAGATAAGCGTTCCGCTCGCTTCACTGCATGCATACTCTCAAAACTAGGCATGTATATAGTTCTTTGGCCAGGCTCTGATTGAACGCAAGATCGCAAACTCGATGTTCGTGTCCTCTTTGGGCTACATTTAAATACTGCGATTCTGCCGGCGGGAAAATTTGTCTTATCGCGCGTACTTGCACCACGCAGGGCGTCTGGTTCCCTTTCGCACATTCAAGGCGGTTGCGCCTGCACCCTCGTATGTCAAGTAGCAATCTTGGCCACCCGAATATTTTAGAGGTCGTTGATAACAAAGGCTTCAATTTTGCAGTGCGGCTTAGCCAGGCTGCAAAAAATTCATTACAAAATGGCACCGTCCAGCCTGCTCACAGTGGCCCGCTTTGTTTTTTCTTGTTTTTTGTTTCGTCAAAGCATTGAATAATGAATGGAAAGGCCATTCCGTCTTTCAAGATGAAGTATGCCGCAGTGTGGAGAGCGGGGAAAGCAGCAACACACAAAGGAGCCACAGAAAGGAAGTAAACGCAAAAGGGACCTGGAGCACATCTACAGAATGCGGACTATGCATTTTTCAACTTGAAACCACGTTGAGAGTGGGAATACGGGCAAGAAAAGCAAAGGGAGACGAGTGGCCGAAGAGAAAGATAGGCGCACTGGCTGGGTCTGTCTTGATGGCATATTTTATCGCCAAGAGATGGCGCTTCAAGTGAGACCATTGCAGATGCCCGGCACTCGTGCAACGCGGGATTCACCGGGCCTTCGCGACACTGAGCACCGGCACTAAACCCCTATGAATATTCAAGGCTTGAAGGAGATTTGGCCGGATGTTTCTGCTTTTTTAAGGGGTCATATGCATAAAAAGACGCCGCACGCGTCCCTCCATCAATCTGAGACGTCTTGCGCCACGTGATGCGCGACAATAAAAGAACGGCTGAATAGTTTATAAAACGCCAGCATCGGGAGAGTCATAACAGCGTCGCATTGTTTTGTCGAGTGGCCGGTTTCCACGTCTCACGGCCCCCACAGGGTTAGCCACCAGATCAGGGCAAATGCGGCGTTGACACGTTTCTGCTCTCACGTGCAATGACTAAGGCAGTGGTGCGCTAGTGGTTTAACCTACGTGCTTTCATCCCATCTACATCCTCTCCGCCCCCTACAGTTTTCTTGTTGATAACAAAATTAGATATGACGTAAAACTTGCGTTCATACTCTACCATTCCTTCCCCTTTCTTTGTCTTCGCTCTCCGGTGGACCACGGTACTGCTACCGAAAACATGCCAAAGACCAATTTCTTGGGAGAAACTGCATGCCCTCTATATGAGAGGATGTCTGCGTTTTATTGCGTTGCTCACCCTACGTCATTTTTTCACACAGTGAATTACTTTTCAGTGCCACTATGACCCGCTGGCGTTGCGTGAGATAAGTGCAGAGAAAGTTAGAGAAAATAAATGGAATCAGTTCCTAGCCCTTTTAGGGCAGACTGCGATAAGGATAATACAGACAGCGACCTGGCAACCAAGAACGGTACCTGCACCATCTTTGTGGTTGTTCTTGTTGAAAAAAAGTATTTTGGGCCTGATGTGGGAGTGGTCCCTCAGTCCAGGAGACCATGGCGCACACGCCGGCTTGTCCACAGCAGTTGGAACATTGCGTTGATTTCACGAATAATTACTTCAAAGTTCCTGTGGGTTCTACAAACTTATCTTGCGCAGTTATCATGTCAGGCGATACCTTGCTTATGGCTGAATGCTCCGTTAGGGGTGGTGGCTGTACCAGGTTCCAGAAAAACAGAGGGCATAAGCCTTGTCGCCTTACGTTTCCCCAAGCACAAAGCTGTTTGTGCGCCCTGGAAAGAAAATAACACGCACGGATCCCGATGAGCCAAAATACTGGCTATTATCGAACACCCAGGCCCCAAATAACAAAGAGGGGAAGGAGAGAAAAAAAACACAGCGATCACTCCAAGGTGATGAGACCCGCAGAAACAACTGTCGACGTGCAGGATATGCGATTACAATGATTCTTAGAAAGCGATATTTCATCAGGCACAATGAGCGGCAAATGAAACGCGAGCACGAAAGTATGAATCAAAACACACAAAATTGAAAAATACTATTCGTTGAGGTTTAATAATGGCGCGCTATTGGTATATTCTGGAAGCCACATTTCCAGAACTTGTTTTAGTAACCAAGCCACGCGTCATTTTGACTTGTATGGAAAGAAATCGCGCTATTTGCGTCTTCTGATTCGTATTTTGGTGCTTGCGTTTCATTTGCCGCGTATTGTACATCCTGAAGTGGCAGCCCTAAAACGAGAGGCATCCCGAGAATACGCGTGCGCTTCGTGTCTATATGGAGGTTCTGATCTGGGGAGGATGACCCTCGAGGTAAACGGTTTGGCTGTTTCCATTTTTGTTCACTCACCTTTCTGGATATGTTCCGTCTGTCCTGTGTGCGCCGGAATGGGCTGGGGGCAGCAACGTCCTTTTTTCTGGTGTTACTGTTTGCAGTAGCGCTGAAATCTACAAGCCACTGTGAATGGTTCTTCTGCCTCCTAGGCCGTAAAATATTCCCCTCAACCTGAAGGGGGAAAATGCGCAATTGTAATTGGTCATCAACGACGTCAATGAGCTGCTTAACGTCATATCCTTCTACCACATGCTTCATCGCCTCTATAGTAATACAAAAGTTAAAGGGACCCTGCAACACTTTTTTCAACTTTTTCGAAATCTTGAATGCTTGCAGAACGTAGTGAACCAACACATTCAGTACTTAGACTACGGGGTCGCAAAGTTCCTCAGCCAAAAGTTACTGCTCTATGCCCTTCAGGTAATTTAGAAACTTGCTCAAAAGCTTTTTTCTCTCTTTCCCAGTCTTTGCGTTCTTCGAGCACTGGAATTACGTCATTACAGCGGTGTAGCGGCTGTTGGCCGGCTTCTCTTCCGTCGCAATAGGGTCATTCCATGCCAAAGGTCCCAGGCCGTAAAGTTCACCATTGCGGATTTGTTCAGTAAAACATTTGGGGCATGCTAGCATAGCCCACAATGCTCCCTCAAGTGTTTTTGTCCAAAAAAATTTGTTCTTTTTATAGCCGCCCTTTTACTTCCAGGGCTTAAAGCAAAATTAGGTCTGTCAAAAAAAATCATAAGAAATCACTTCTTTTCGGATCGCCACCATTTTTTTGTGGACATCATGTTAAGGCACTGGGCATGCTCTATGACGCATTTTTAAGATATTTTGCTTTTTCTTGCGGTCATTACGCCATTCAGAAAATACACTATGTTCAGCATTTTCAAACATTTTTACCAAAATACAAGCACATTCACTCAGCGAATGAGGCAATTGTTTCTGAATTTCACCATTTTGGACAAATTGGTAAAAAATATATCGACACCGAAAAAAGGAGAAATGTGCGAGAAAACATTTCTCAAATTTGGAAAAATCTCCTTTCTGGCCCATATTCACCCCAAAATTGCGCATTGTTGTGCTCCTAGTAAAAATATCAAATACAAGGCATTCGCTAGTACAAACGATCGAAGTTTATTTCAGAAAGTTTAATCACAACAGGTTTTGTTTTAGCAGAGAGAAAAAAAATTGGCCGCGTATCTGCTCCTTTCGTTGCAAATGTCGTCAAAAGACGGTAGTCTTTATCGACTTTTGCCAAGTAAATGCCTCACTTCGCTTTCCCGCTCACCTCTCATGTTGTTCCTCTTGCGTCGCACTGCTCCCAAGGTAAAGACGCCAAAGGTTTGCTTAAATCATTTTAAATTTACCGCGTTAAATCATTTACCTTAAATCATTTTAAATTTAAATTTGACGCTGCCGTACGTCGGAGACGCGCGTGAATCGAGGCGCCCTACTTCAACGTTGATAGAACCACGTTGCCCTACTCCACGTGCGTTTCAAGCAGAACGTGGAACTTATCTAGTGGAACTTTTCGTAACCGTTGCCGGTTGATTTGGAAAATGTCTCCAGAAATTATAGTGGCGCGGGCGACAGCAGGCGACGGCGGAGTGAATTCTTTTTCTGCAGTTGATGAAGTATTTAATTTCGCAAATTCAAGCATGTTTGATTTTTTTATAAAGGAACACTGCAAATATGACTTCTGTATTGATTTGTTGTCTTATATTTGCGTAATGTCTTGTTTTTCTTCAACAATGTTGACAAGTACGCACATTACAACGGACTTAGACGGGTATATTTAGCTGTGACTATAAGACTATTGCGCATGCCATGTATTACTTTGGCCGGCTGGCTGAATCGAGTCACAGACAGACAGACAGACAGACAGACCAAACTTTCTGGGTTTAAGTAGTCCAAGAAAGACTATCGTCTTTAAAAAATTTTGAATTTGTACACCGGAACTACTTACCACGTTGTTCCACAGAGCGTCTTCTCTGGGCGGCATGCACCTTGCCTGCATGAAAGACGCGCGATCCAGGGGGTTCGCGATGCAAGTATACGTTTTCCTGCTATGATATTTGGTTGCGTCAAACTGGAAAAAAGGGATAACTCGCGTGTTGGTGGGAAAAGTACAACGTGGAGCTAGCGGTGTTGCGCCCATTCAATGAATTCGTATAACTAAACGGCTGGCTATACATCAGGTGGGCATTTAAAGCATCGGGGTATGTGATTCCCGCTAACGCATACAAATAAGTCCGTACAACGCGATGACTCCGCCGCTATTTATTTCGTAATATTCTGCATAAATAAGAGACACCACGTATAACATACCCTGATGCTTGCACGTCTATGCCCTGCCAGCAGTGGAGTCTACACGTGCTCATGGAACAACGTGGTAAGTAGTGTCGGTGTACAAATTGAAAACTTTTTTTCTCTGCTCAAATAAAAAAAATTTTCCGATTAAACTTCCTGAAATAAACTGCGATAGTTCATGCTAGCGAATGCCTTGTATTTGGTATTTTTACAACGAGCGCAACAATGCGCAGTTTTGGGGTAAAGATGGGAGAGAAAGGAGATTTCTCCAAATTTGAGAAATGCTTTCTCGCACATTTCTCCTTTTTTCAGTGTGAATATTTTTTACCAATAGTCTACAATGGTGAAATGCAGAAAGAAATGCTTCTTTGGCTGAGAGAATGTGCTTGTATTTAGTAAAAATATTTGAAAATGCTCAACATTGTTTATTTTCTGAATGGCGTAATGACAGCAAGAAAAGTAAAAATATTTTAAAACGCGTCATACAGCAGCCCAGGATTTCAACATGTTGCCCACAACAAACGGCGGTGATTGAAAGACAAGTGATTTTTTATGAATTTTTTTGACAGACCTAACTTCGCTTTATACCCTGGAGGCAAAAGGGCTGGTAGAAAAAGAACCATTTTTTTTTGGACAAAAACACTTTGAGGAAGCATTGTGGACCATGCCAGGGTAGCCCACAATTTTTACGGAACAAATCCGCGATGGTAGACCTTACGGCTGGGACGTTTGGACCCAGCAATGAACGCATTCGATTACCACTTTAAAAAAATTCCCACCTCCCCTCGCGGGAACCCCTGTGTAGATGCGACGTTGATGCGACGTTGATGTAGATGCGACGTTCACGTTGCACCGTTGGACAGCGGAGGAACGGCGCTGGAACGATGGAGCGGAGCGGCGCAGGCACCGCGTTTTATAGGGACCGGGCAGCTGGACGGGTGGCGCCACCACTCGGCGCTCCGCTCGTCAGTGGAATGAGCCGGTGCATTGGACTACACAGCCTCCCGTTGTTTTTGTCGTGTTTGCTTCGGTGCTTTGTATGTTTTGGTGGCATTGTGAGCAGACATGTGAGATGAAACGAAGTCTAGACAGGTGTGTTGGGTTCTTAGATGCAGTAATGACTACGTAAACTTGTCGGACGCGTCTAAAGTTGGGTATCGGCTGCAATGGCATGAGCGCTTTTTGCAGCGATCTGCTCTTGGCTCCACCCGTTCTGAGTACGAATAAAACTACTAATATTAGTATTATTTTCTTCGTAAATGCACTAACGGCTACGCAAACTTATTGGATGCTTGTAAAGTTGGGGAAGGGCTACATTGACACGAGCGCTTTTTGCAGCGCTCTGCGCCTGGCTCCGCGCGATCTGAGTAGGAATAAAACTATTAGCAATATTAGAATTCATTTCTACCATTTTAAATTATCTTCACTGGTTTCAATGACTACGACTTCCACGCCAGCCTTAGCGCTGGGATACCTCGATACGTGTGTTTTAAATAGAAAGGCACCTGCATACGAGATGGATTACCGTGTAGCCGTAGAAATGTTGCGGTAGTTTACACTTTCTGTAACCGTAAGCTTTGTACCTTCGGTTTTGGTGAGCGACACTGTGACAGCATGCGAGCCTAAAAGCCGAAGCGGAAATCCCACGTTTGTGGTGGTCATTTTATCAAGAGCCAAAGTTATTCACCAACTCAAAAGCCCCAGCTACAAACCCTCCCTCCTCCCCTTCCCGTTTTACCACCTGCGTAAAATAAAGGCCGGAACCGATAGTTAAAAAATGTGGCAGTGTTAACGTCAGCCGGTGTTCTTTAATGCTTAAGTATTCTCTACAGAGTACCTAAAAAAGTCGTGTGATGCCTGGTGAAGACACCAAAAACGCGCGATTAGTTGCCTCAAATATGGGTGCATGAGCCCGAGCCCTCCACCACAGACACATTTCCGACACGCTGGAAAAAGTTTAGATTTGGAGAGGGGGCATGGAAGTGCAAAATTAAACAGAAAAATCATCTAGCCCTCCGTCTAATGATTATGATGGTTGAACACAAAGCTTTCTTCGTTCGAAATCGAATGGGAAATGGTCAAAGTCAAAGACGCTGCGATCAAAAGACCAAACTACGTGCTGGTCAAATTCGACGCTTAACTAGTCAGTTTAAATACAGAAGGCAACCAAGGAAACCCTACGATAGAGTTTTGCGATAAACCATCATCGTCGTTAGACGGAGGAGTGCATGATTTTTCAATCGTAGGTGGCAGCTTGTAAACCGACCGCAGCATTCAGTTGTGAAGCTGAGTACAGGTTTCGGGCATTCTCCTGTCGTGCGTCCTTCAGCCACGCAAAAATTGGTTTTTGAAAAACCATTTACCAACTAGCCAGCAACCATTGCAATTCTTGTAAAGCAATGCTTCTCCAAGACAAGCAATAACGTTCTACTATCATGCGGTATTTATTCTATCAACGATTCCCGATGACTGTAGTAAGAGCATTTCTGTGAAATTAAACAGCGTCGTCCGTCAAAATTTCTGTTTTGAGTTAAATCTTCGAAGACACCCCCCAACTTTGTCTTTCACTTGTGCACGACGTCGACGCCGTTTCGTCATCAACTCCCCAAGGCCAGCGCTGCAGCTTTCCTAGATCGGTTGCACACACCGGCTTTGTGGGAGCATTTAGCGGCAATATACTCCTTGATTCGTGAAACTGCATGCAGGCATGAAAAAATTGCATGAAGCAACGAACTTTCACTTCCAGCTTGACTTCCACCTTGGCGCATTGAGCGTCGTCTGCTATTTGTAAATACTAAGTATGGGAGTAAATAACACACATGGCATGCCTCGTAAACGTCACATCCACGCTCAAGATTTACCGATCTGAAAAATGCCCGTGGGGTTACGTACGCTTTGCAAGCCACACAGCAGAAAAACGACAGAAAGCCATGCACAACTACGCTGCGCTGACCGCCACCGGCATTCCACTGACGAGCGGTTCGCCACGGGCGGCGCTGTTCGACGATGGTGGTGCCATACAACGAACACCCGGTCCCTATTCGCCCCGAGCGCGAACACAGTCGGCCCCTGGCGGCGGCGGGACGAACCGCTCCTAGTGTGGATGGCGCTCTCGCGTCGTCTGCTTTTTCACGTTGCGTGCGGCGCAAGACGCGTGCTGCACACGACAAAACAATCAATATGTGTGCTCGTTTGGCAGTAAGCAACGACAAAATTTATTTCTGCTTGCGCATTTCCTCTAGAAACGCAATAATCAGCGGCCGTTGCGGGTTAATGCGCTGGTTTAATTCCACGAAACATCTTCGCCCTGCATGGTCACCGCTTGAGTGTTCGCTTCCACACATTGCACTTTAATCATTGTTGAGTGCAGTCGTCTGCCGTTTCGGGAACGTCGAAGGGTGCTTTTTGAAGGTGGCGTGGTGATTATTTAAAGGATGAAAGTTTGCGCTATCGCCCATACATTACCGGACACGTATTTTACACCCGCAAGCGCCTGTGTGATCGTGTCCTTCCCGTACCTTTTCTAAAATAAATACCATTTTTGGACAGTCGTTGTTTATACTGAGGAGGAGGAATAAACATTAATTCAACTGTATCGAGTTGCTAATTTTACGTATTATTTAAAATACGTTTCTATGGATGCGGAAGAGTATTTAGGGGGGATTTTTCGGTAAAATTAAGCAGTTGTGAGTTTGCGTCTGTCATGTGGCCTTTGGTGTGTCATTTTCATATATATCATTTTCAAATCCGACATGAATCACCTTGTCCAGAAACGTGTCTCACTCAGCATAACCAAATGCCTAATATTTTCACGTCTTAACCTCTTAAGGTGGATCTAAGTTTAAAGAAAGAGGAGAAAACGCGTTATATAATGCACGTTGTTGCCCACATATGTGAGGGGTGTGTGCCATGACTCGCTGTTTTTTTTTTAATTTTTTTCCCACAGTGCAATCCAATTTCGAAAAAGGCGAGCCACAATTCCTGGACAATCCCGGACCAAAGGGGGTTTAATCAGTTTTGAAAATACGCACTGCTTTTTCACCGCTACAGAACACGGCGCCTAGTGTAGTTTCGATTGTATGTAATACTTATAACCATAGTTTGGCTTTTCGCGTTACATGCGTTCTCTTCTCGCTGCTCTTGCAACGTCAGCAGGACCCCCCCTTCCCCCTTTCCCGAAAAAAAAAAAAACTAAATGCACAGAATTTCATTTTTTTAACGAATCCTCAAGAATTAAATGCCACGACAAGGCGATATTCAGTTTACAAAACAAAGTAGTTACCGCGCAACAGCGCAACTTCATTTATTGCCATCTTTAGGGTTCGTAAGCGACCTTATACGCAAGAATGCAAACACATCTCGCTGTTGCAGGCACCTGTTAGATTTTAAAAGGAACGTAAATGGTCAACAGAGCAGCCGTAACAGAAAATTTGTGCTCGCTGTGAGATCCCAGAAGCTAGGTCTGCATACTGTAAGCAGCTGCTTGTCACTTTGCGAAAACCTAGCTAAACATGAGATGTTGATTGTACTGCGTGCGCTGACAATTCAATTCGCAAGTTCACTTGCGACAAAAGCCGTAAATAATTGATCCGACACCGTTATTCATCAAACCTTCCTTCAGAGTCGTTAAAATTTCATTTAAAAGACCCGTAAGAGCGGGTACATTTATGTCTCTGCACTAATCAAAATTCAGTTATTTTATGCTGCCTTTTGAACACACAAAAAATATCGTAAGCTCTTAGAAAGAATTTCGGGGCAGTTAAGTAGTGTTATTATTTTAGGGCATTCCACAAATGCAAGAATGCGTCATGCTACCAGTGAAAGCGGTTAAGATTTGCCGTTGTAAACTGAACTTCAGAGATCGAGGCTTCCTCATTTGTTTCTATTTATGCTCTTATTGAAGGCTCAAAGCCATAGTCTGGAAAGATCGAGCTTGCTACGAGCCACAGCGTACAAGTTCGTTGTCACAATTACGGCCATTCTGAGATTCCCGATGAGTCGTTGCTTTTTTTGGCGTAGTAATGAAAATTGACTGCCGCTTCCATGCTATACATTGAACGTTGAGGAACCGAACTACAGCATACCACTCTTGTTTGCACCTTTCTTGCGCACATACGGCGGGAAAAAGGCACGAAGCGCGCCCACGGTGTGCATTCTTACGGGCCGCTCGGCGGAGCATTCACACTAGCAGCACGACGCTGTCGCCACCTACATGTCGAGCTCGCGGCGAATAGCGCACATAACGGTGAGGGGACGTGGCGGCGCCAGTGAGCCTGCCGCGGCTATGACGCAACACAATCCAACACAATCCACTTTAATCCAATCCAAATCCAATCCAATCCAAGCCAAGCCAAGCCAAGCCAAGCCATTCGAATCCAATCCAATGCCCATCGCGAGAGAGTGTTAGCTATCGGAGAGGAGAGGGGGTGAGCGGCCGAGAGCGCAGCTCACGCGGCGAGGAAAATGGGGGAGGGGCGGACGCCGACAACAACGCCGACGCCGGATGCAGGGACAAGGCGAGTGAATGAGATGCAGTCGCATCTAAAAGAAAGCCACAAAGCAAAGCAGAAACGGAAGGCATATCTGCTGAACGAGCAAATCACGCAGTGCCGCTCCACGCTGGCGATAACTATAGCTTTCGCAGTGCTTCCAGAGGCGAAGGAAATAGTGAAAGCGTTTATCGGAAGTGTTGCAGAGTCCCTTTAAAGCCCGTTCCAAGCCTGTGAAATCTGCTGAAACTGCGGAGCTGACTTCGGTATGCTGGCGGCCACCTCCCGCAGTCGCGGGGGTCGCTCACAACGCCACTAGCCAAGGTATGTACGCACTTGAAGCTCCCCCACGGAGGTACGGTAGTTTGTTGGTGCTTATATAGGGAGGTGGATGTTGAAAAAGAAGAGCTAGGCCGCTTAGAAACGGCTTCAGATTAGTTGACAATAAAGAGGGAGAAGTAGGTCCGCCGATATAACAGAACACCTGGCCATTGTCTTCTCGCGTTATTTGACATATTGGTGCCGAAAGTGGACGTACGCCGCTTGCCGAGATCGTACACTGGACGGCCGTCGAGGCAGGCCAGAGCATAGAGTTAATACTACTGACTCTAGAGCAAAAGCTGCCCGGCCAGCCCGTGCATTGAAACCGTGCTACACCCGGGCGCTGACATGATGCCACCCTCACAGCGTTGCCCGCTGCCTTTTTGCCTACTAGAGTTGGCGGCAGTAGTCGGTATTCACCTAGTAACCAACGCATTCCATCATGGCAGCCACCGTTGCTGTGAGTGCGCCGTGAAAACTTTACTGTGCAGAAACGTTGTGTGAAGTTTTTCCTGTGGTAGGTAGCGAACTTTTGTGCCATGCTGCCGCGTTAGATGCAGTTTTGCATTCTCCGCAACTGAGAAGGGTAGCGCCTAGATTAGCGGGTACTTCGTACGCTCGGAGAGGTAGCTTTTGCGGGTGCGTCAGGGGAGTTCGGTCGTCGCTTCGGAGTTGAGCGGACGTGTTTTTTCGTGCTCCTGTGCTTCGGAGGGGCTTCATTTCGGCGGCCCGTTGCGCGCGCGGGCCGTTGGACGTCGCCTGGCTTTCGCTCTGCTGGTGTGGGCGGTCGAGTGCCAGCTCCCGCGCCCCCCCGTACCCGTCTCCAAAGCGGTCGGGACCGCCGCAGACTTCGCTCTTCGTCGCACCATGCTCGCGTCCGCGCTTCACTGTTCCCTTCGAGGTTTCTCGTCTCCCGGACGCAGCATTACGCCAGCCAACAGTGTTCGTGGTGTGTTGTGTGCGACGGAATCGGCCACAGTGGAACTACTCTTCTCTACTCTTTCCTCACCTTTCTAATCTTTACTTTTCTTTCTCCTATCCTATTTCACCAACTATTCCCGCTTCCGGACTGTGTTAAATGCAGGTGAGCTCCCATGAGAGCTTAATAATATCCCCAGTCCATTTATTTTCCTGCTTCCTTTAAAAAGAAATCACTTCCCCCTGATTGCTTTTTTCCCCTGATTTTTTTCCTGGTGGCTTCCCCTGTATTCGCGCATGCGCTGTTTCTGTATATATCATTTTGTGTGGGCTAAAAGAGTTCAGGTGATATGCAGCGCTAGTCCTGTGTAGTGTTTTCTTTGTTGTACCGTCTGTACAGCGCTATTTTAACATGTTTCACACGCCTCCCCCCCTGTATGCCTCAGCTGATTGTTTTCGCAATCTATTGAGGTGCTCTTTACAACTACTTGCTTTTCTAGCGAATGGAAGTTCGAACTGGACAACGCTTCCAACAAATGCATGTAAATGGAAATCGTATTTGTGACTGCACTTTATGCTAAACAAACACGCTTTCTGTGCCTGTTCCTGTGCCTGTCTACGAGGCCCCTGCAGCACGTGTGTCAACTTTTTTCTCCAGTTGAAATGCTTTTAGGTAGTGGCCCTTGCATTAGCTTAGATTCAATAACCGTGAAATACCCAAGCCTAATATTACTAAGTTGTGTGCATCAAGTAACTCTCTCAAGAGATTTTACGTTTTTCTAGGTACGTTTAGAGGATTTGTCATTGATTGTATGCTTGGGACGTCACACAAGGTACATGATTAATGTTGTCAGGTTACATTAGGTCGCAATAATTCTATTTAATAGCAGCTTAAAATAAATCTCGACAAAAAAAAACCAGAGACTAGAAGATATCATGTAGAACGCGCATTTCCATTCTGGGTTTGTGGAACTATAGCTTTCAGTACTTCCAACTACAAAGAAAGTAGTGCAAGTGTTCATTAGTCGCTGCAGGGCTCTTTACCTTTTAAAATTTCATGCCCCCTCTCCCAGAATAAAGAAAGAGCAAATTGTGCGAGGAACTAACTATTTCCAGCAAAGCTATGGCAGGTTTAAAGGCATCAAACAGACAGGGTTAAAAGCCAAAAAACCTTTTTGAAGAAAAAACAATTTCATGATAAAAAACCTAAGCACTGGAGAAGAGGAGAAGAACGAAATAAACAAATACAAGCAGAGGCAAAAGAGCAAAAAATGAACAAAGCAAATGCAATTCTACGAGGCAGTTAGTCACGAAAGCTTCCACGAAGGAGCAGACATTTCAGGAGAAATTTGAAAAAATTAGAAATTATGTACCCTATTTACATTATGTACACAGAAAATCAGACATATTTCAGTGGTTTTAGACAAGATGGAACTGAAGTAGCCAAATCAGTTCTTGCCTTGAAGAAGAAGATTGCAGTGATTAAGAGAGAAAAACAGTCACAGGTGCTGTAGGGGTGTTACCAGCATGCAGCATCCTTCGTTTGCCCATTTTGTCATTTTGCCTGCTTCTTTTATGCCTATCTTTTTTTCGCCCATGGTGCTGTTTTTGTACTGGCCATTTCCTCGCCATGTTTTTTTTTTCTCCCGAATTTTTTATCCTTTATTTTATGCCAGTCCTTTCCTTTACTTTAAAGCTTACTGTTCCCATTTCCACATGTAGCACAGCCAGCTGGACAGTTCTTCTTCTTCTTTCCTTGGTTAACCTCCCTAGCTTTCTTCTACAGTTTCTTCCTTTCTTTGAAGTCGCACATTAGGTCATCTTAGCCTTGCTCTTACTATCACAAACTTCCCTAGAGGTCTGGTGGTATTACTGGCGGTGAAATAAAATTTGTTGGATAAGAATTGCTTGTACATATGACCCTCTTGCTTTTTCTGTGTTTATTTTTGCTTCTGATACACGGACTGATGGCATTGCGATGGCCCATTACTTTTGATGAAAATAAGAATGCTGAGGACCACAATCTGAATGAACATTAGCCAGAATTTTCATAATCAGCTACAGCATTACTGGAACCCAGCTTCGGTAATGCAACTTCGTCATCATCCTTGTTGCTGTGAGCACGCTGGAATGGAAGCGTGGAAATTCTACAAGGTCTGGTGTGGCACCTTTGTGGCCACCGGTTTGATGTTGGCATAAATGAGAAGGCTGTGCTACACATATCGAATTCCTTCGTTCTATCGCGTATCGCATGCGCATATCGCATTCCTTCCTTTTATCTAGTGTATACAGCTGAAGAACGTCTCCAGATGGCCCTGGCTGAACCGATACGTGCAGATGTAACTGTCGCAAATTGAGAGTTCAATTTATTGTCGGCTTTCTTAATGACTGCCATATGCAATGCACATGAAGTGTCTGAATACTCTAGATCTCGAAAAGAGGCGCGGAAAGACGTAGACTAAGAAGAGAAATACACAGGACGACGCGCACAGAAATACACAGGACGACACAGGACGAAGCGCGTCGTCCTGTGTATTTCTCTTCTTAGTCTACGTCTTTCCGCGCCTGTTTTCGAGATGAATCAGCACGAACTCGCCCAACTTGCCATCCTGTTGAATACTCTATATTAGCGATTGATAGTCTCATGCTAGGCAGTCTGATTCACCTGCTATAGTTATGTTTGGCAGCTGTTTCAAAATTAACCACTATGATTGAACTAATGAGCGGCAATAACAATTTATAGGTGCACTCAAATTAATTTACTTTTCAAGGGAGACGTATATCCTTCGTCGACTTCGCCTTGCACAAAATACATGACGGTCCCATCGCGACCCAAGAAAGCGCATATGTGTGTTACCTCAACATGCTTCCTAGGCGGTTTCTGTTGACAGATTTCCGGCCGAACCCGCACGCATTTCAGGCAAAACCGCCTGCAGGCGGGGTGGTCCTGATAATTGGGCGTGAACAGAAGTGGCCATTTCTGTTCATTGGCGAAGGCACCCAGGGAAGGACAGAATAATTTTTCTTAACGCCCCACCACACGGGTGCCCATCTCACATGAACGAAGTTTACTCTTCCCCCACCTCCTATGTGCAGGTATATACATGGGCCATATGAGAGCAGAGGTGCAAGTATACGTAATTAAACAACGTCGCTGATCCGCCGAATATAAGAAATGTGTCATGCAAAGCATAAAATATATTCTCGAAAATTTCAGATTGCGTGTTTCAGCGATCGAAGGAGCATGCACCAATCGCACACACCCATACAGGAGATTTCTGCACCTACATTCGGGATTACCTTTCGGCTTCGCCTTGTCCTCCTCTAGAAAACCACCTTATCGTGCAAATAAAGTTACCATTATTATTATTAGTTGGCGGTTGTTCTATCTCTGACTCAAGTAAAACACCGTTCAGTGAAAGTATAACAGCACCCGTAAACAAGAGCCTAGTTATACGCTAGGCATGGTAAAATGGTTCGTACATTTGTTTGTTTTTAATTTACGAATCATATACGATTAAAAGGAGCCGATCTGCCCAGACATGTTTCGCGTAACATGATATGACCGGCTGACGGCGAGTTCAAATCGGCAGCAGCCACTACGGACATGTAGAGAAGGTGTCCTTGAAGATAGGTGGCGGCGGCTTTATTCCGTATCGTCGGCAGTCTTCGCAAGCTTGTCTTTGCAAGCAACGAAGTGACAGAGCAGACACTAAGGCGTGTTAGAGTGAACCTTTGTAAATTAGCCCCACACGACTGATGCTCCTCACAATATACCGAAACTGAATTTGGCGCCTCAACCCGACGTCTTCTTTTTGCTTATAATTTCATTTATTTTTGTTCGTCAAGCATGAATACTTCAAGAAAACTAATAAAAAGCATACAAACTCGTAAAGCAACTCAGTTATTGCCATAAAAGTTGCCTAATTTTAGCTTAGGGCCCTAAATTTGTGCCTCATTTTCAAGAAAAATTGTTAGCCATATCTTCAACTACTCATCTGGCAACTACAGCGTGGCATCATGGCGGCATCTGCGTTTAGACACAATTTTGAGCCAGCTTTACCCGCCTGGGCCAGAGGGTTCTTCCGCCTGGACAGCCTTCGAGGCGGTGGCGCCATCTGTCGGCCCAGCGGAGTACCTTCGCCTGGCGTGATGGGCATCATCGCCGGACATCGCGAGCCCCTAAACGGCTCTGCTGTTAAAAGGACTCGTGGCCGAGTGATTATGATCCCCACCCCTGAAGCAGAAGCCATACTTACAAAGTGGCAAAATAGTTTTTCTGAGAGAGAGATAGAGAGGGGGGGGGGGGGGCGGAAGGGAGGGAGGAGGGAGGGGGATAGAATAAACTTTACTGTGCCAAAAAAGCAGATTTGGTCAGGTTCCTCATTTAAGGATCCCCTTTTAGTTTGCTGCCTTCTCCACGGGTTCCGGCAGCCGAAGCTGAGTTTCTCGGCTGGAGCTGGCCAGTTCTCTCTTACTGCTCATAGGAATAGTTGGAGCTTGGGGGAAGCTTTGAGTTTTCTTGGTAGGCCCAAACCACGACCGGCTTTATAGATATAAAGCCGGATGGGGCACACACCATGGGCTACATGATACAGATCTCTTGCTGTAGAGGGTGAAACTGATGACGTGAAGTTTAGATAGCTGTGGGAACTTTTTGTTTTTAAAAGACTCGGTAGAGTCCTTCGAGAGTGACGGGTAGGCTGGAGGATAGTGTTCCTACTGTGTAGTAGTCGTGCCATGCTCTGATAGGTGACTAGGCGATAAGCAGCCCGCAGCTAGACATCTCACGGTGCCAGTTCGGCTAATTCTCAGGCTGTCGTGGGGGCCATGACAGTGCCGCAAAGGAACGAGTTCTCATGCGTTGAGGGGTCGTTGGAGAAGGATCTTTGTGGGCGGTGTTGATATCCGTCCGCTTGGTAACGTCGTCATGCTGCTTCAGAGTTTGAGATGATTGTATCTGCCGAGCTGTGGTTGATCGCAAGAGCGAGGGCTGTTTCCGCTGCTTGGAAGAGGTCAATGCTGCCAGCATTAACACCCTCAGATGTTTTGCTTCATACTCGTGAATATGTCCGTAGCACATTTCTCTTCTCTTCCTGCGGTATTGTCGCCTAGGCGAGCAAGCAGTTGGCGTACGTCCTGTTCTTGTGGTCGTTAGACCATGGTGCTGGATTACTAGATGGACCTCTAGCTCCTCCTCCGTTGCTGCGCCAGAGTGCCCGGCCCAAATTCGTTGCACGGGGAGATGCGCCGACAGCGGGTCCGATTCACGCCTCGGCCAAACCAGACCAAACCGCCCGCGGCCGACAGGCCCAAACTTGCATCGCCGCAGAGTCGCCTCTTCTTTTCCCGTCGTGGCGGATCGGCCGAATAAAGCGCTGGACACATGTACGACTGGTGTACGCGATTCGCATGCGACTTATCGTTACGATAGATCGTTAGGATCTGTTTTGGCGTCGTTCGCTGGTCGGAGGAGGAGGAGGAGGAGGAATCAACTTTTACTGAGCCCAAGAAATCGGTGGTGCGCGCTGACACCAGACGGGGTGGTTCCCTAGTACGGGACCCATATGTTCCCAGCAGCTCCTGGCCCCTGTCTGTCAGTGCGAGCTGAGTCGGCAGGGCGGGGCTGGTCAACAAGGTCTCCCATCGCTCAAGGGGTTGGGGATTGGGGGTGTTGTGGGGAAGGGAAGGAGGGGGGGTCTTGAGTTCTGTACACTCTGTCAAGATGTGTGGCAGGGTGCCCCTCTCTCTTTTGCAAAACGGACAGAGCGTATCGTGTTCCGCAAGGTACATGAGGTTCATCAGTACGGGATGCGCAAGCGATCCCGCCTGCGCTCGACGCAGGATCGTCTGTTGCTGCCTAGTCAGTTTGGGGTGCGGTTCCGGCAGTCTGCGCCTCTCCTCTCGGTACATCCGGGTAATGTCCCGAAAGCTGGTAACCGGGTGCGGTAGCTCTTCCGGCTCGTTCTCGGCCCGGATTGACATTTCTCGGGCATGGTAGTCGGCGATGGTGTTGCCTGCTACCCGCGAGTGAGCCGGGACCCACACGAGCTCTATGGCTCTTCCCGGTGGCTTGCACTTGGACAGAATGGCTCGGGCCGCGGAAGAGATTACCCCCCTGTGGAAGCTTCCGTACGCTGTCATTGAGTCGGTGACCACGGTGTGCACGCATTGCTGTGCGAGTGCCAGGGCCACGGCCACTTCCTCGGCAACTGCGGGGTCTGTTGTCTTCAGGGACGCGCTGACGCTCACGACGTGCGAATGGCAAGCCAGATGCAGTCGTGCCGTCGTTGAGATCGTCGTGAGGCCACAGCCAATGAGAGCCCGCTGAGCCCGCAACCGGCTTGCGTTGTTTGGGTCGGCTCGGGCATCTCGGGTGATGGGAACTTTAGGCTTAGCATCCTGGCGGATATTTGATCGCCGCTATCCGTGCAGCTGCGAATGACAATCCGTAGCACAACATTTCACCACACTATCATCCCCTTTCTCGCATGTGGAACTTTATTTAAGCTATAACTGCCGTTTGAGCGATCGCATCGAACGACGCATCGCACGCTCGCATCAGACCATGGGTCTCAAATTCACGCGTACGACTAGTCGTGGCGACCGTCGTAACGATTAGCCGGATGTGAATCGCATGCACCAATCGTCCATGTGTCTCGCGCTTAATGCATCGGGAGAACGACCGGCAACCGACATGACGCCACATGCCTGGAACGGCTCCGCTGAGACGGTGAGAGTGTCGCCTTCCCTTTCCCCGTCGGGGCGGCTCGGCTGACGCAACCGCTTCACCTACATTCGTCGGATTTCAAACTTCGGCCAGCGAGAGTCCTGATTGGAGGCACTGAGGCACTGAGGCACTTTTTGGAGGCACTGAGTGGGGAGGTGCTGTCGCCTTTGTGAGATCCATGTGACGCCTTTGTTACCCTTGTATATACTTTATAAAAATATTGCTTCAACCTTTCGTCGGCTCGAGAACTTCATCGCTCTCTGCGCCGCGTCGATAGCGGACGGAGCCAGGCAACGTCGCTACACCGGACTGCGCTCGGAAGACCAGTCGCAACAGTGGCGGCTGCGGTGAGCGGGCCAAGTCCGAAAAGTGGTGACATCGTCGATATGGCTGATTCACAACACCGCGTTATGTACTACAAGTTTGAGGTGTGTTCTGATGGGGAGACTAAGCGCTTGTTTGTATGCTTTCCGATTAGGTGTGTCGAGTTTCTATGCGTCGCCTTTAAAGAGTATGCCGCATAAGGGAGAGTTTAGTTTACGGAAGAGATGAGGAAGGTTTGGACAAGACGTAGTTCGTCTGCTTCTTAAACCATCGAGTCTTTGTGGTGTTTCGGCGGAGCATGGGAACAATTTGGCTTGTGTGACTCAGGTGGCGAAAAAGTATAGAGTTGGAACCGTTTTCTTAAAAGGTGTGTGATTGGTAGCGCATGCGCTGTGACACTGACGACAATTAAACATGCCAAAAAAAAGTACCCCGTATATAATGTACCCTATATAGTAAATTATTGACGATGGTCGCGAAAACAAATTCTGTAAAGAACAGACAGGACTCGTTCATCAAGACGCACAAAACGTCACCTTTTTGTGGTAATATATTTAGTGGTTGACCCGCCGCGGTGGCTCAGTGGCTAAGGCGTTGCGCTGCTGAGCACGAGGTCGCGGGTTCGATTCCCGGCCGCGGCGGCCGCTTTTCTGATGGAGGCGAAAAGCAAAAACGCCCGTGTGTACGAGATTTCGGCGCACGTTAAAGATCCCCAGGTGGTCAAAATTAATCCGGAGCCCTCCACTACGGCGCGCCTCATCGCCTGTGTTGCGTCGGCGCGTTAAACCCTAAAATCAATCAAATCAATATTTAGTGGTTACTGCAAATTGTATTCCAATTAGTCCGTTTCAGTGAATTGTAATGTATTGCATTGCATAGGGTGTACATTTCACATGCGTCAGGTCTTTACACAAACCATCCAAATAATTTGAGATTAACGAAGGCGCCCGATTATGGGCTTGGGATTCAGGTGAGGACAAGTCCGAGCTGAGTTTCTTTCCGAAGTTTAACTCAACCCCAACGGGACTGTTAAGAGGAAGTACAGACGGTGAGTGGGACAGAAAGAGAAAGGGATTGAAACAGAGAGTAAAACAGACAACGACGTCTGACGTCTGGTTGGCTACACTGCACTGGGGAAGGGAGCATATGGAGATAAAGTGACGACAAAACAGAGGAATAAAAAATAATAAAATCGGCCGACGCAAGTTTTGTCACTGCCGCCATGGCGTCTAAGGCCGTTCACACAGACTTGTTCACCTGAGCATAGCAATAAGGTGGTGAGGACTCTTGGGCTGCTCAGGGATCACTACGGGCATGACCAGTGCTTGAGTATTTTTACCCCTCTGAACAGGCAATTGTCAAGTCCCGTCATGACATTGGAAATGTGCTGCATGCCGTTGGGAGGTGTGTCTGGTATCCACACATGCAACATGAGGAATTCTCCCTTCAACTTTACGGGGTTGAGGCAAGGCGCTGCCCACCTTTCCCACAAGAATAGAGTGTGCGTTTGTAAGCGAGTCGAAGTCAAGGAAACTGATTTAGGCTTGAGATGAGGCCAAATGGAGTCCAATTGTGTTTATTTAGTATCGATAAGTTTGGCGATGTCGAAAATGTAAGTTAGTGTACACAGTGCGCAATGCTCGCCATTAAAGGCACGTGCTCACACAGACCTCCCTCAATGAAAAACAAGAGCAGGAAAAAGTCGTCGAAAAGGGGGTCTTGACGGACTGCTGGAAACGACGTCGGAGAAAAACGAGCAGTCGCACGAAAAATGGGGTGGGGCGGTGGAGGGTGATGGAAGCCCCTGGTGAATGGCGGGGTATGAGCTGCAGAGGTGCAGGTATATATTATATACCTGAAAACATGCCCCGTGCCGTTGCAGGCTACGGAGAAGCACGGAGACCATCACCCGGGGTGATGCGAAACCGACAATTACAGCCGCAAGACAGCGCCGCCCGACAAGGCAGCCAGACCCCGAGAAAACCCGGCCATTAGGAACGCCCTGCCCTGTAATCATGTTGACAAGCGGCGCCTCTCATTTAGATGTATGCACACATCGCGTGTGAGTGCGCACATGTGGGCTGTGCGTGGGGCTGCTGAATGCGGGAGGCGCCTACCCTCACGCCACGATCGCTCGTACGGATCGCTCGTAAGCGTGCACTGTCCTCGGCCGCAGGCATAAAGTGCCCTTTTATGGCCTCGATCGGGGTTTGCAGGTGATTTGGGTTATTTCTGCTGATTGATGCACCTGCCACGCTTATGCGAATGCTGCAAGACGGTCACAGTCAACCGGTGTAATGCAGTAAGACCGAGGAATAGATTTTTCAGAGGGAACCCACGTACAAATCATTGCCTTGTTTTGTTCCTTCCTGCTTTGATGGGTCGCCATTTAACTTTTCTGCGGTCGGAAATCCCGAAGATTAGACTCCAGTGTTAGCATAAAGAAACAAAGACAAAGGTGCCGCAAAAAAAATGATTCAGATGTACCCACCTTAGCAAATTCTACGTGTTAACATCTTATTTCCAATTTGAACAGCGCATAAGCTGCAACCGGGCTATAACACACGTTGCCCAGGGAACAGCTGCAGATAAAGTTTTATACCCAAGGGGTTTCAACGTGCGATAAAATCTCGCATTTCGCCTCTATCACATGTACACTTTCCTTTCGTAGGAGTCCAATCTGCCATCGTGTGTCATACAATAATACCCATAGAGGAAACAGGCGCATTGTGACCGTTCGCCACAATGGACGTGATCCCTACAATTGGATTCAAATTAGTACTCGATGGCTTGCAAAATGTGTTATGTATCATACAGCCAGTTTGGAAAAAGCGTTCAGAAATTCATTTTCCTTTGACTCAATGTTGCACTCTCGCTAGCGTTGTTGCTTTATTTGATTGATTGATTACTGGGCTTAAAGCGAAGGCGCTACACAGGCGACGAGGCGTGCTGTAGTGGAGGGCTCCGTATTAATTTTGACCCCCTGTGGATGTTTAACGTGCCGCGAAATTTCACTCACCACGCGGAAGTGTTCGCTTTTAGCCTCCATCAGAAAACCCGCCACCGCGGCCGGGATTGACCT
Organism: Haemaphysalis longicornis; assembly: GCF_048455015.1. Lineage (NCBI taxonomy): Eukaryota > Metazoa > Arthropoda > Arachnida > Ixodida > Ixodidae > Haemaphysalis > Haemaphysalis longicornis. Next base: position 359,735,279 of record NW_027526203.1, on the reverse strand, counting down.
GGCGTCCCTGGGCTCGGCAGCACAAAGCCTAAGGCGTTGTTGCTTGGAGAGGACCTGTTCATTAAGTCAACTTGCCAGTACGGCGAGTCGTAATCGATTCATTGCCCACAAAACCAGCACGCAAAATACCGGGACGCAAAGATAGGACAAAGGATGACGTTGGAAGTGGCAAACGATGAAAGTACTGGTGTTGCCTTAGACATCCCCACAAAGTTTTTTGGTAAAAGCCACATTTCATTTCCATATACCTATTGTTAAATCTTCGAGATATTTTTAACAAATATTTTTGAGAAGTCCCTCTTACGCTGTTTTTAGCAGCAAACGGCCGGTGTACTCTGCACACCTGCTTTGTATCTAAACGCGCCTGCTTAACTTCGTACAACTGTATGCTGAACTGGAGGGGCGGCTTGTTCGAACAGTGGTTTATTGTCTTGAAGTGAAAGTAAGACGAAGAGCAAATTGCTTTAGTAGTTCCTGCGATGTAAATTCGGAACTACGCAAGAAACAACAATATTACGGAAGGCCTCGTGGGCAGTAGAACTTGACACGGTATTTGAAGCGCGTGGCGAGTGTTGTTAAACGGACACTAAAGTGCAAATGCAAGTTAACCATATCAGTAGATTAGTTTCGTGAATAAAGCAGGGTTACTTGCTAGCGCCGAAAATGAAAAAAAGCGTAAAAACACGCACGCATTGACTTTCCCGGAGTACGATTCATGACATCCCTTATTCTGAATGGTGAAGCGCGTGGTTGGAAGCTTGTTTGGCGCTTTTCTGAAAGAAACACTAAGGCAGGGCCACCTAGATTTAGAATAAATGTAGGTAGGAACGTTTGCGGATTACGGGCTTTTTAAAAAGACAGAAACGTCAGCCAGAAAACATTGTAAGATATGAGGCATCAATGGCTGATGCGCTTTGTTTCAATTTCGATTTCGCTTAATTTTTTGCAAAGTGCAGGGAAAAGACGTACACGGGTGAATGCGAGTGCATGCAAACCGTGCTCACCACTAGCTCAGTTACCAAGAAAATACCAAGAAAATGCCGAGCGCTCATCAGCCCATACCTCGCGGTGACCGGCGACCGTCTCCGGTACGCGCAGTGGCTTTAGCAAAAAAAAAAAAAAAAAAAAAAACACCTGGCGAGAACCACGAGGAGCCAGAAAATCCCGAGCGGGCCCGTGAGCGCGTGCTTCGCGGTAACCACCGATTGACCTCGGCTGGCGCAATAGCTTGGGCAGATAAATAAATAAATAAATAAATAGGGGGATTATAGCTGGGGACCAGCAAGACGCTTGGAAAGAGGCAGACCAGAGACGGGCAAGGCAGCTAGCGCAGACCGATGTCTCGGTGCGTTCTCTTAGAGCGAGCCACTCGCGATACTGACCGTTCCTCTTCTCTCACCCAGCACCTTGCGCCTGCCATCATCATGCGGCACATAGCAGTCCTTCCTCCGCCACATACCCCGTCGTTTGCACAGGGGAGATTGGCGCACACTAAACTCAAGGTATGTCGTCGTGTCTGGAACTACTATAAAGAAATAAATAAATAAATAAATAAATAAATAAATAAATAAATAAATAAATAAATAAATAAATAAATAAATAAATAAATAAATAAATAAATAAATAAATAAATAAATAAATAAATAAATAAATAAAACTGGTGAAACCGCAAGGAGCGCCTCGCGTTGCCTAGCAACCAATCACGCCACAGCTGGCACAACACCTGCTCCACGGAACCTCAACGCGACTCCAGGAACGCCGCGCATCCATCGTGCACGTACGCGCCACCGCTGCGCCCCAGCTGCCGCCAATCGCTACCGTGGATGTAATGCCTGGCATGAGGAACCCGACGATATCGATGCATATGACGATGACTACTACTATCACAGTGCAAAGCGACGACGGCACATGTAGATAAACAATTTCAAACTTGTACAAATATGTGCTGATGTGTCCTTCCATGCTCACGTAGAAAGAAATCCTGCAGCTTCGCTATGGTTCAAGCCTTGCGCGACTTAGTGCAGGGTTCGCCAGTGTTTCTGTTGTTGTTAATGACTCTGCTTTAACTGTGTATTGAAATGTAATTTCTGATCAAGCAATCATCACTACTGATGAGCAGTTCTCGCGGAACAATAGAGCTCACTGCGAGTGATCAGTTAAAGGAGGCTACTTATATGAAAGGATTTTTTGGTAAGCGGGCACGAGTGTTTCCTTTCTTTCATATGTTGACTGCAGAAATTACCACAGTAAAAAAAGTAATCTGCAAATATTGTGGTAATAAACCCTAGCGCTTACCCGCATTTGGTTATTGTAATGGACCTCGAGGTCCACCGTCTGCCAAGCCGTCGAGAGAGAGCGGAGAGCGCACGTCTGATGAGAATGAGGGCTTTAATCGAACTGGAGCGCGTGAAGCACGAGCGCGTACCACCGCTTCTTTGTCACATGAAACTGATGATGATGCAGCGTCGTCTGCTATCGCGTAGAAGAGGAAGAAGTTCCAACACTCTCCCCCGCCGACAGACGACGTAAGTGGGCCAGAGTAGAACGGTCTTTGCTGAGCGGAGCTATTGACTACATACTTCGACGGACAAAGCGTCGTCGAATGTCCCTGTTACTAGTCGAGGAGTGGTATCCGGAACCTCTTGCGAACTTGGGTCAGGATGTCTCGTACTCCCCCATGGTGGACCTGTGCGGGGGCGTACTGGATCACGGGCGATGTTAAGTCCTTCCTTTGTTCCTTCTTTCAGGTGGGCACTAGTCGTTGCGTCATACCTCCTCACGAGATCAACACCTTTTCGTAGTTTTTTCGTTGAGCTGTGGAGCCGCACCGTCGCAGCATCGAGGTTATACCTTAGGTCAAGGCTTGGTTTCCACGGGAAAACCCCTTCTCGCTCGTTCGTCTGTTCGAATGCTTTTTCAAACTTTGTCCTCACCAGTTCAGTCTTTTTCGTTCTTTTCGTTTTTTTCCCTCCGAAGACCTCTACAGTCAAAGTTTCCTCTCCTAAAAACTCGCATCCTATTTGCTTCGACGCTTCTGCAGTGATGAAACTGCGTTGGCTTCCGCCATCGAAAAGAATTCGGTGGCGTCCCGAGGATGCTGAGCCCGCGACTGTTGCTGTCAAAGTTTGGAGGAGGACTGTGGGGCCAGTTTGCCGAGAAACCAGGCTGACCGGTGTAAAGGCAACGTTGCGGCTGCTCTGGGCGTCTGCCGTGCACATGGTGGTTGCATGCTTTCGAGCACACTTGCCGCACCGTAGTCGACCTCGGCAGTCCTTGGACAAGTGGCCTTTCTTCAGACATCTGAAGCATCGACCTTCCTTGGCGAGCAGCTGCTTTTTCCGTGTGATGTTCCATTCATCAAAGTCGCAGACCTCTGAACGATGCTTTGTGGACTGGCAGAACAGACACCGCTGAGTGTTCTTCACTGAAGTGTGTAGAACCGACACGGTGTGTACGTCACAGTGTTGCCGCTGTCTAGGTTGCTCTTCTAGGTTCAGAGCGACGTCTGAGGTGCTTACTCCCGTAAGGTTCTCCACGGCTTCTCGACACTGGACTTGATGATCGATGAACTCAAAAAGCTGCTGAAGCTCTTGTTCCGGCTGTACCGTCTGGTTCTGTCGGTCCCTTATGGCTTGAGTTGAGGTGAATGTCGTTGTTGAAGGCGTCGGTGGGCTGAAGCGCTCGTGAAACTTCAGAACCATGTCGCATGGCAGTACTCTGAAGAGGATCTCCAGTAGCATTAGGCAGTAATTACCAGTACTAATGCCAAGTGCCTTCAAACTTCGTACGTGTACTTGAACCTCGTCGTATAGCCGTCGTAGTTGATGCACGTTCGAAGACGACGAAACTGATTTCAAGTCCAGAAGGCCTCTGAGGTGATCTTGAATGATGAGCCTTTCGTCACCGAAGCGCTTCTTTAGGATGTCGATGGCGTCTTTGTAACACTCCTCGCTGGCCTGGAGTCCAGAGATGGCCGATGCGGCAGCTCCGGTCAGGAGCGTGCTCAGATAGTTAAACTTATCTGCTGTGCTCAGGTCGTCGTTGTTGTGCACAGCCGACGCGAACTGCGTCCAAAAGCGCTGCCAATTCTTCCGGTTTCCGTCAAACTCTATGAGGTCAAGCTGAGGCAACTTAGCCTTGCTGGTGATCGGAGTCTGGGAACTCGGCGGTCGTGTAGGTCTGGATGCGAGAGCGTCTTGCAACCTGAAGCGCAGGGCCGCTGCCGTGTTCACGACCTTGTCCGCATATTTGCCCGCGTCCGACGTCTCGCTTTCGAGTAGGCTGTCTGGTGTCCCGTCAAATATGAGGTCGTCCTGTTTCTTTATCTGCTGGTGGAGCGCTTCGATTCGTTCAAGCAGAACGCTCACCTCGGACGCCGAATGTCCAGGTTGCCCTCGCAGTGCCTCTTCCGCTTCGGTTATTATGCCGTCCAGCTGTGAGCGGAGGCTCTGGCGACGTCGGAGTAGCCGTTCCATAGCGGTCAGCTGGCGGCCGGGGATTCTGGGGCCAAGGTCGCAGGTGTCGCGTTGGTTCACTGGCTTGCGCGGCTCCGTGCGTCGATGAGGTTGGCCTTGTCTTGAGATCCCGGGTTTCGGCACCATGTAATGGACCTCGAGGTCCACCGGCTGCCAAGCCGTCGAGAGAGAGCGGAGAGCGCACGTCTGATGAGAATGAGGGCTTTAATCGAACTGGAGCGCGTGAAGCACGAGCGCGTACCACCGCTTCTTTGTCACATGAAACTGATGATGATGCAGCGTCGTCTGCTATCGCGTAGAAGAGGAAGAAGTTCTAACAGTTATGTTTGATATTTGTGCCTGACTGCAACTGCAGATGAGTGATTCCTTTTGGATTTCCCTTTTCGTTAACCACAGAGAATAAATTCGTTGTGCGGTTGTATCAACTGGTTGCACGTTTTTTACGCCTGGAAAGATGTGGTCTTAACTTTTCTGCTTCCTTGTTGTGTTAGATTTGCCAGTGTTTATTAATGTGCTTGTGACACGCAACAGATGGCGTTACTGTAAATTTGTTTTTACACTGAGCTCCTTGCAATATAGATTTCTTCATTTATGAGTTATCTCTTTTACGTGGCTGAACAATTCGTTTAATTAATACACAACATAACCGCTTTGCCTGTAACGGCACTGGAAAGTCCAATGCAATATTTTTAAGGAATCAATTTTTTTCCCTTAAAATCATGCAGTCAACCACGTAAGAACAATATATTAAAATAAACGCTACACAAATGCAGAAAAGGATCGAGATATTGTGCCGTTGCCATCGCCGCGAGCAGACATTTTAACCATTCAAACTGCCCGCGCATATCAGTATAAATCAAACCTCAATCGGATCGCTCAGGTCTAGTTCTTGTAACAGTCGTTTGGTGAGCTACTACAGTAAGTTCGACGGGTGGGTTAAATTGGAGTGTTCTCTCATACATCTTTCTCCGTGGTTTAAGTAAACCAAGAACGATTATCGTCCTCAAAATACTTGCCTGCTCGTGCAGTCACGTGGCGTGCACTCATAAGGGAGCGACCGCCTCCCGCATGGTGATGTCCACGTGCCTAAGCCCAAAGACACCGGCAGAAATGTAGGTACGGGGATCCTTCAAGTGGAAGACACCACCGGGCGCGCAGTTAGCCGGGAGCTGGCGTTCGGGGCCCACCGCTCCGTTGTACGCAGGGGGAGGCAGCAGGAATGCGGTCAGCTTCGCCGTCTTCTGCGATTGCCTCCTGCGTATACTGCGACGCCACTCCTGGCGTTTCTGGACCCCCCACCCCCCTCCCCATATTATTTTCAAATGACCCGCCGCGGTAGCTCGGTGGCTAATAGCAGTGCGCTACTGAGCACGAGGACGCGGGTTCGATTCCCGGTGGCGGCGGCCGCTTTTCTGGTGAAGGTGAAAAGCAAGGATGCCCGTGTGTTAGAGATTTCGGCGCACGTTATAGATCCCCGGGTGGTCAAAATTAAACCGGAGTCCTCCACTACGGCGCGCTTCATTGCCTGTGAAGCGTCGGCCGGTGAAACCACATAATCAATCAACCAATTATTTTCAAATGAAACATCAGTGCCCTTCCACTCTGTGAAGAAGGATGACCAGCGTAGCTGGGCGCAGTCCAACGAGTGCGAGAAGCAGAAAACGTTTGTTGAAATTTGCGATTGAGTATGCTTTTGGCTATCGCTATAGATCAGACCCCTCTTGTCCCAACTGCTCCACTGCCTACGCTGATTTACCTCATTGCCTATTCTACTGCCCTGTGGCTCAGCTATCCGACTCGTATCCCTCCCCATCCCTTTCCATCACCACCTGGACCGACTGGCTTGGCTCTGAAGGAGAAGAAGAACAGCGCAGACTGGTCGCCCAGGCGGTCGACATGCTCGGCCTGTAGCTTCGGCCGAATGAAGGTCTTTTCTACTCAACTCTGCTTTCTAGTTAATTAGCTGAATGAAACTTGGAGGGACTTCAGTTTTATTCTAGCGGGAACACATGGAACTACCCGTTTCCCTCGCCACATCGCAGCCATCTTACTGCTAATACGCCAACCAAAACCGCCAGATCACGGAGGACCGCAGTCAGATCGAATCGGGCTGTGAAACGTCAATGTAGAAATCCCCCACCAGCTCAACGGGGATGTCATCGGTGTTGTTGCTGTTTTTATTGATTCAAAAGGAACTGAGAAGGGAAGGGTACACTCCGGATACTACAATGCACCCAGTTGCAGGGCACTCCTGAATACAATGCAGTGTGGGGGAGGTGAATATTGGCGAGAGAGAAAAATCCAAAGCCACTTTTCGGAAGAAAGATGGTTGAAACGCGAAGCTTTCTCTGACATAAATGCAAAGTCCCCAATACTATCAGCCAAAGTTAAAATCTACGACAACGCTGAGCTAACCGAATGGGACGTTATGATTTTGCATCTATTAGTTTGTGATTGGGGCATCTGAATGCGCTGATTCAGTGTGCTGAAGCGTGTAACGTGATCTACGTGCCATCTGTGCGCCTGTTAGAAAACGCTTTCATCACCACCATCGCTCAACCATATGACGCCAAAACTGCATTCGTCTACCACAATGTAACCCGTTATACATGTCAAGACATCCCCTCGCTTATGCGGTGTGTGATGGATGTGCCCTTTGTGGAAACCCATTATGTAAGGTTGGCTTTTCTGCAGTGTGTTTTTCAAACAGAACCACAAGTGAGACATAGAAAGCTTCGCTTTAATTGGCGAGGTAGAAAGTCTGTACGGCCTCCGTAGCGGGAGTCATCACTTGCAGGCAGGACAGCGCAGCTTACACGCCGAAGGACACAACGCCTGAGCTGTACAGCGCACGAATCCTGGCTGCGCGTTCAAGCCCCCCCACGCCCCCCCCCCCCCCCCCCCCCTCCTGTGCGCGCATAAACGGGGAACCGTTGATGTGCACGTGCTAAGATGTGAAAGACACCTGCCAAAATGTCGCTCCGGATCTTTTCACGCAGGACGAGAGAGAGACAGAGAGAGGGAGAGAGAGAGATGGAGAGATAGAGATATAGACCGAGTAGAGATAGATAGATAGATAGATAGATAGATAGATAGATAGAGAGAGAGAGAGAGAGAGAGAGAGAGAGAGAGAGAGAGAGAGAGAGAGAGAGAGAGAGAGAGAGAGAGAGAGAGAGAGAGAGAGAGAGAGACGTTATTTCGTCCGGTCAACGCAGTTTATCCCCGCTGAGACAAAGACAGCCCACAGCCCATTCTGGGTTATCGACGTAAATTTGGAGGTCTGAACACGCTCCTGGCTTTGCAGGCCCGACTTTAGCTCCTGTACAAATAACTAGCATGAGCAAACGACGCTCTGTGTTAGCGAAGAACTTTCGGGAGGGCTATACGCGAGTCGGAGCGTAAGATATGTTTGGCTGAGTAGAAGGACATAAATATCGCGAAAGAGTAAGCGACGAGGCACGGTCGCGATTAGGCCACAATACTGCGCTGACCTTCTGCGTGCCTCGAGACATTCCTGACCCCCTTTTTTGTTGTTGTTGTGACCCTGACCGGCGTTTCGAAGGGCTCCGCGCTTGGCCGCGTTTCCCTGTATCTTGACAGCGCCGCTGCTGCGCCCGGCGTTCGACATCTTGCTTCTTCTCATTCTCGGTCGCTGCAGTGGACGGCCACCTTCTCCTTTGGGCTTTTCGCGTGACACTGACACGGCTGTCGCTGTCAGCCGGCGTTCCCCGTAGAAAGAAAACGCCAGCAGGGTTCGACACAGACAAGTTTGTCAAATGTGACCAATCTGCGGCTCGCTACTTGACAGCCGTGTCGTTTCTGGCAACATTACTTCCCGTTGCCCGCCTTGAGCTCGTTCTAGATTTCACGTGGCGTGGCTTCGCGGTGGCGACGACGGCGGCGACATGCAGTTTTCGCTGCAATAAGCAACGAAGATATATTGCAAGACGAGAAAAATTGTGCCGGGACGAGAACCCCCGTGCGGTGGTATATTAAAAAAAACTGTCGCCAGCAGGGAAGCTGCCTATGACACTCGCGTTCTTCAATTTTCACCTCATGATTTGACGGCAATGTTGCATCTTCCCAATAACACGGGATACGTGATCAGGGGAGGATATGGGGGCCCGGAGTATGGTACACGCAGACACGGCTGACTGTCTTGCTTTGTGATTGGTGTGTGGTAAAGCGAGCCTAGTGTGTTTAATGATGCATTTTATTGTTGTGTTGCAATACCATAGCAGCAGCATTGTAGCAGCAGTTTAATAACGTAAAAAAATTAGCCCCTCCCTTATGGAAACAGGGGTGCACGCGAAGCCTGACCTCACTGTGAAAACGAAAACGCCCAAAATCAAAACGCAACGAAAGCAAAGTGGAAGCGAAAACACTTCTGCCGAGATCAAAAAAGGCAATGAGCGAAGCGAAAACGCAAAACCGTGGATCGACCCAAAGGAAACCCTTTCATTTCGCTGAGCTTTACCTGAACGCAAATGTTTGGTATACGTTATTGTATATCATTGCTCTGCGTTTATCCGGAAGGTTAACGTTATGCAGTGGCTTCCCGCTCTTCCGCGGCGATAACCACGCGCGGAATACCCATACCGCGCTATAGTCGGGAACAAGTTACGAACGGCAATAGCTCATGTACGGTATCACTCCGCCTAAGCGACGGACCCGGATGTCAACGGGCGCCCGCGTTTTGAAATGAGACGCTATGAATGCGGGATATCGTCTGCCATTTCTCACGTAGTTTGTTTGTCCTCGCTACAGTAGTTTATAATGTTTAGCCAAGGCGTGGCGGGAAGCGAGAAATGAAGCTTGTCGGGGAACAGAGGACGAGGATTTATTAAGGGCGAGCCTCGTGCCGCGAGAAGCGGGCCTGGAGTGCGAGCTATGATCTCAGCATCTCCGCCCCATCTAGGTGTCTTCTTCGTCGTCTTCCTGCATGCTCCGGAGAACCATGGCGATGATATTTTACACAAGCATATTAAGTAAAAAGAATCATGAAAACGGTTCGTGCCATTTTCAAGATATTCCCAGTAACGCACTACTTGCGCCGACATAAGGCTACGGTGATGAGGCACAGCGGCAACTTCCGTTGCCGTTCTTAAATTAAGTTGTACCCCAGTATAGAAGGGGAACTGCCCGACGAGAGCGAGTGACCGCTTCGTTGATGTCATGTGGTGTGAAGCGAGCGACGACGCTGATGTAAGCTCGAACAGGGGCAAAGTGAACACTTTATCCCTGGCCAATACCCCGAGTGGGTACGTGCGAAACACTTCAAAGGCGTAATCATCATCGTCATTAGAGCGCATGGATAAATTTGGCTTTGCCGTAAGGCGTTTCGGCGTACGCCGCCAACGCCGGCGCAAGTCAGCCAATGAAAGGTTCTCTTCAAAATGCTGCAATCTTAACAATGTTCTACCACGAAATTGCATTAAAATATACTAAATGTAATCGATTTTCTTCGCAGGCGTTTCGATGAAATGTGCGATCTCTGTCTGTCTGTCTGTCTGTCTGTCTGTCTGTCTGTCTGTCTGTCTGTCTGTCTGTCTGTCTGTCTGTCTGTCTGTCTGTCTGTCTGTGTAAAAACAATTCGGCATAGAGTCCAAACACCTATTTCCCACCTGCCTGTTTCGCGCGACGCCATGGGTTGGAGTCCGAGAGGCAATTTCGGATTTGGCGGTTAGAAAACGAGCGCACTGTCCTCGCGCTCATTCCCCACGCATTTTCTTATTATAATTTAGAACAAACAAAATCCGGATGACAACACAAGAATATCCGAAGTACAGTTTACGTCATTGCAATCATTGTGGCTGTGCATAGGGGAAAGCATGCATGTCAGCAGGCACAGCGATTTTCATCAAAATGTAGCCTCGCTCATTCCGTTAACTAAGTGTACGTGTACGAAGTAGCAATAAATGTGTCTAGCTCCGCCTGAGCCTTCTATGTATTTAAGGCGTTGTCACAATAGCGAAGGTCATTGCGGAAATCCATTCCTTTCAGGTATAATAGTCAAGATGAGCTCGACAACGGGGATAACAAAGGCGGTTCGAATTCAAAATAATGCCTTCGGCATTAAAAAGTAAAAATGCGCCTTTCTGACCATTTTCTCGAATATTGCATTTTGCGAGTATAAGGTCAAAAATTATGTCGTGCTGAAACTCCTGGCCTCAGTGGTGGCCGCAGGATTTCATTTGGGGAAATGGAGTGGGGCTTAGAAAAAAAAAGGAAGAAGTAAAAAGAACCAAAAGAGGAAGTTTCAGGTGTAAAGAAATATTCACTCTTGAATAAAAAGGCAAAAACTTCCAAATTACATGCGCGTACTTTAAATTATCTCGCTGCCACTGTGTTCTTTTTTTTTTTTTCTCCAGGGGCAGTGCTAACTGGCTGATTGTTGCGATAAGAGCAGAAACCAAATACGAGAAAGGTTGTTTCATATGTTGTGACGTTGCTGTTGTTGAAAACGTTGTTATTTCGCGTGAGTGAGCTCCACAATGACAGGTTTGTCGCTACTTGGGAAAGGGGACAATCTTGCAGTCGGATAGATAAGTTTTATTTTACACCTAAGCTGAGCTGCAGCGCGGAATGCTTTGACGTCCTGTCCTTCCCGACTGCGGTTCGTCGCCTGTCCGGTCACCGGCCTGTGTTAGCAAGGCTTAACCTTGGCAACTGTACGCCCCGCCACCAGACGTGGCGCATGGACGAGCGTCTGCTGACAGGGACAGTTCGGCAGCACTTGCTGCTTCGTTGACTGCCCTGTGCGAGTTCAGTTCTCTCCCTTGGGATGAGTTGAAGGAGCACTGGCCCGTGCTTTTAGTTAAGGAGGGCCGTGCGCGCAATGTGCGCATCACGGCCGCGCTTAAAGACACGTTGAGGATACTTCGCATCGTACAGGGGAACCTTAACCTTCGCGATGCGGGACTATGTCAACCTGCTGAAAATACGCTATTGGTACCTCTTACGGCAGTCATCACAAGCGGCGAGCCGTGGGCAGACTTTGGGCAGACCTGTCTCTGACCCTCCGTACTCCGGCATATTAGAGCGGACTCCTTGACGAGGTTGGGTTAGCCACTGTTGCAGAAGTTACACTCGCTGATGGTTCGGTTAGCACGAGGGCTGAAGATATAACCGAGATATTCGTGGGACATTTCGCCACACTTTTCTCGACCGAGAGCGTGTCTTGGGATGCAGAGGAATTTGAGGACAAGCTTAGAGCATTTTGTGGGGTGCTGCCATGCATGTGAGATCACCTGTTTCAGTTGCTGTGCGCTCCTGTGGATGCCGACGAGCTGAGTGATTGTGTTAAAAAATTGAACTGTGCGTCGGCGCCTGGGCCTGACGGCATCCCTGCTGGATTTTACAAGACGTTTTTTTCGGCCATTCGGGGCGCACTCCTCGACATGGTGAACGGCTTTCTTCAACGCGGAGTGAGACCCGAATCTTTCCGTGAGGGCCGTGTCATTTCGATGGCAAAATCAGGCGGGGATCCTACGAAGCCCCAGGCGTATCGACCGATTACACTACTGAACACTGACTACAAGATTGTAGCATCCGTTTTGGCCAGACGCACCAGTACCGTTTTGATTGATTGATTGATTGATTGATTGATTGATTGATTGATTGATTGATTGATTGATTGATTGATTGATTGATTGATTGATTGATTGATTGATTGATTGATTGATTGATTGATTGTAGGGTTTAACGTGGAGACGCAACGCAGGCGATGAGGCACGCCGTAGTGGAGGGCTCCGTATTAATTTTGACCGCCTGGGGATCTTTAACGTTCGCCGAAATCTCGCACACACGGGCGTTTTTGCTTTTCCCTCCACCAGAAAAGCGGCCGCCTCGGCCGGGAATCGAACCTGCGACCTCGTGCTCAGTAGCGCAACATCTCAGTACCGTTTTGCCCCATATATTCTCTTTCTTCCTCTTTCTTCTGCCCTGTACTCTATCGGGCCTTTTCTTTCTTCCTTTCCCCCTTCCCCGCCGAGTAGCACGTCTTTGCCCAAATTCCTGCAAACATCTCGGCTTTCTCCTCTAATAAAGAGCCTTCTCTCTCTCTCTCTCTCTCTCTCTCTCTCTCTCTCTCTCTCTCTCTCTCTAAGCCAAGCGCAAACGTGCAGCGTGCCAGGTCGCACAATTTTCTCGTCGCTGGCAGTGACGCGCGATTTATTTAGCAAGGCAGCGAAGATTGGCACTTCTGGATGCTTCATCTCCCTAGATCAAGCGAAAAGCCTTCGACAAAGTGGAACATCCATACCTGGCAGGCGTTTTTCGTCAATACGGCTTTCGCCAGCGCTGTTACCGCTAGTCGCTGCGCCCTGATATGTGGGTTATAATAAATTCTCTTTTCGTTATTTAATGGTAGGCATGGTTAGCGGTCTCGTTAATATCCGCCCCTTTGCGTACGACAGTGCCTGCACAATTGTTAGGTTCGCCGTAGTGGACGCCTTCTGTTAAGTTTAGACCACCAGTTGAATACATACCTTTTGTGCCCTTAGTCGCTTATACATTTCGCCTCCATCCCGCGTTCCGCGTGTCCAGGCATTGTTCTCGTGCTGAGCACCGCAATACTTCAGTCACTGAGCCTCCGCGGCGGATGTCGGGATTCGTAACGAGATAGGTATAGCGGTAATCCTGAATGAATTCTCGCGAAGAGTGAGCCAGTAGTCCTTCACTGCTAAATCTGGCGAAGTCTGAGCGGTGAAACAGGGTAGCTAACTCGGTTCGCGTCATACCTTGGCAGATGACAGCAATTCCTTGAACCGCCGAACTTTCATCTCATTTCCGCCGTCACATATGCATGCTTGCATGGTTATCGAGCGCTGAATTCTACCCTCGTATTATTCCCCGGATGATTTTTGTCGTTCTCGCTACGAAAAAAAAATGAAGGAGGCTCACACTAACGCGTAAAACTTAAAGGTAGCGAAGCTGCACGCAGCCTTCACGACCATCACGACGGCTCAAGTCCACGATTGCAGCCGATTTGCTTCTTCTTCGATGATGCAACGACCTTTACTCCATCATTGTTCCTATAAGTGTAAGCTTCCTTCATTTTTTGGAAGTGATAATCATTGGACATCACCTTGAAGGGGCGTACGCTATGACGTGTCTCTCGTTCCGAGCAAGTGTTGCCACGATTACGGCGAATGCTGGAGTTTTTTTTTTTTTTTCTTTTGCGAATTTTTGCCAACATTCGGAAGTGGGTATACTTGGCTTGAAAAACGTTCGCCGGGGACGCTGGGCGGTCGCCGAGACGCACGCACACACGAGCCCTCGATATCTTCCTGGTTTTTTAACTGCGGGCGGTCGCCGCAATCTTGGCCAATCTCCCTAAGTGCGTATGCTTGGCTTGACAAACGTGCACCGGGATCGCTGGGCGGTCGCCGCGAGGCACGCGCTCACGTGCGCGTGCTCGGCGTTATCTTGAATTTTGAACTGCCGGCAGGAAAGATTATGATTTGCTAAAAAACTTAGGTGATAAATATTACCAATTCCAAGCATTTCTTTGTAACCGTAGCAAAGAAACACATGGCGTTGAATTTATTGGGAAGACTGCCGTTAGTATTAACTTCCAAGCCGCAGTAAAGGACGGATTCACCGAGCAGAAGGAATGTATTACTCTCGATGCTGCACTAGGAGACCGGAGTGCCAGAAACTAGCAGGGGGCCTTGGAGCGTTCGGTGCTGACGTTTCCGTTTCACACTAGGGAAGAGGGCAGTTAGCGCCCACTTTACCTCTCAAATAAAGCGCGCGTGCACGCCCGCCACCAAAGGAGTAAAATAAATGCTTGTCATTAAAAACAACAAAAAATAACGTATGTAAGGAATTCGCGATGGACAGCCGTAAAAGCAACAGGAGCGATGGGGCTGCAGACGGTTCAAGATACAAACAAGGCGTTTACAACGTGTCAGCAAAGAGGCCTGCCCTTGCTTTACTTTTTGCCGCTGTGTGAGATGAGGACGCCGCGGAGTGGTGGTGCTCGCCTGTCAGCGGCCGTCTGGGGCCGGGCAGGCGAGCCAGCAGAGACTTCACATAGGCTGCGCCTGTCGGCCGCCCTGACAGCGATCAAGAAGAGGGCCCTTAATTACGGCCGCACACTTTAGGGGAGGGGGGCGCTGTCAAGGCCTCATGCATGACTACGTTCCCGCCGCATAGCCCGTTGAGGAGCGTATGTGTGCGCAAGCGTGTGCATTCGTGGACCAGTACAGGCTCGCGCTCGTGATGACGGCGTGTCGGGCGTCATTTAGGCACCACACCTGTGGAACACGCATGCGGGCGGGCGCTTCAGTCTCCTGCATTTCTTCGGTGCTTACCCGCTCGTGTGACCGCGGGGAACCCTTCGCTTCCGTCAAAGCACAGAAGCGGAAATTTTAATCCGAATCCGGGGTTTCTCACGTCGGGAAAAAAAAAAAAAACGCATTACCAGTGAGTGGTGGATTGTGTACTGATGTATGCGTGCGTCTGTGTGCGCACGGAATTTGTCGTTTTCTCCTCTCCCGACGCTCAAGCCTGGCCTTTCCTGGATCCTGGTTTCGCTCAGCTGACACTGACTGCATGTCTACCTTTGTTTCTGGATGCTCTTGGTGGATTTATTATTCCCTCCTGGCGGGCAACCATGCCAGCGTTTCCAGGTTTTTATTGAAATAATTGATTTTCTGGTGTCGGTTTTTGGAAGTCGAACTTAGCTAGCTGTGTTTCGATGAGAGCGCGTGCATTCTAAAGCAGTATTGTGGCCTCGTCTTGCCACGTTGCGCCTGAATTAATAGCCGCTGAGCGGGTACATTGGGCAATGAACGAAGCCCGACGTATGTGATTGGCCCCAATGAAGATGGTCTTCGATGCGCCATCACGCATTGCTAAGCGTCATGCTTCCATCGCGTGATGTCACCGCAGAGGCAAGATAGCCAAATCGCATGATGGGCCTCACTATCCATTCTTGCTCGCTCCGCTAGTATGTGGTGATGTAGAAGCACGGGAGTTTACAAGAGGGTAGTTGACAGAAAATGAATAATTATCGTTCTATAGCAAATATACGACATTCCCGTCTTTGTCGCTCAAGAGACCGACCGCTCAGGAACGCAGTAAAACCACTGCAGAAAAGTGACAGTTTGCATAGAGCGAGCAGTCGTCTTGGGCTAAACTACTGTTGCTAATACTTTATAGAAGTCTAAATATATTTTACTACACATAGATTTAAAAATGATAGTGTCCGTGGCTCTATAACCTGCTAAAGGATTATTATAGTCCCTGGAAATTTTGGCGAGTCTGCCGTACAAGGCCTTCAGCCGGGTCCTTTTGGTGATGAAAGCCGCGGGCAGACGGCCCACCGGTCATCTGCAGCGTCCTCTCTGTAAACTGGTCATTCTTGCTACATTCTTGCTGCTGAAAACCAAGTAGTTGTTTTGATACCTTCTCCTCGCAATATTATTTTTTTAAAAGCTTGATCTGATGTTATCCTTTATGAGTCTGAATAAATTTATTTATGAATTTTTAAGTTGTGAACAGTACTGTTGATGTCTCTGGTATAGAGTCTCTCCCTAGCTTACCTAGAGTGGAATCTGGCGCTATAGTGCCAACGTGATTGTGCGAAAGCGCTCCATGTCTCCATGGGTGCCGCCATACATTGAGCTTCATACTAATATATGCTAGGGGGAAATCTTGCGCCACTGTCTAGGGGAGCCGCGCTTCAGCGAGCGTTCCGTCATGTACCGTGCAGGCACGTTCCACTTGTTCTTGGCATGGTTCAAGAACAGGCTTCAAAGTTGGCTCTGGCTGTAAAAGAAGCAACGATCTTACTGAAAATATATATTAAAATTACTTTTGGTATTATAAAATTTAAGCTCCAAAAAGATTTATTTGTCAGTGACTGTTAGAAGCTTCATGGACGATGAACAAGAAAAAAATGTTACCCTTTTTAGTTGATTTTGGCTTCGAGGCAAAAAAGAAGCCATATGGCTAGCTAAGCCAAGTAGGCAAAGAACGTCGCTAGCTGCAATGGCACGGCCCATGGCGACCCGCGATTGCAGCGCCAGATTTCCCTCTGGTATATATTAGTATGAAACTGTATGCCGCCATACCGTGTAGTTCGGCCGGTAGTTCGGCGTGGCATGGCCGGCAACAACTTTGTGGCTAGGCAGATGGAGTTTTAACAAAATTGCTGCAAAAAAGGCCGTCGTTACTAAATTTTGCTTTGTATAAGACTACTGTGTCAGAGTGCTTAGGTTGATCAATAAATTTTGGGGTTAGAAAGAAAAAAATGCAGGCGTCTCGCATTTGGTTCACGCCGCCACGTACAGCGCGCCGTCCCGGATATATTTATAAGTTATTACATACTCCGAACTGTATGCTGCTTTCTTTATTCAATGTAATATTTAGCTCAAAATAAATTATTTAAATTGTGTTAAACTGTGTTCTTGCTGCCGCTCAATACCTTATAATTTATATTTTAATTTATTTATTTATAATTTATTTATTTATAATTTAAACTTCTATGAATTCTAGTAATAGGGTAAACTTGAAACTAGGAAGAAAGATTTTGCCTTCAAAAACAACCGTGATGAGACGTAAAGCTACGCCTCAACATGCTATGGCTGCTATATTTAATATACAGCCACGCGGAGTTTCATTAGGGTGGTTTTATATGAAGCGCATTTAATCGATCTGTAAAAGCTACATAAATAATTAGAATTCTGTGCTAATGCATAAGCCTTCTTTCGGTGCAGCTACATTTCGTTGGTGGCATTGAAGAAACACGTGAACCCAAACAGTCTTTATGTGCGATTTTTTTTAGTCAATGACATGAGGGCGCTGCATTAGAGGTAGAGTTTTGTGCATTCGTGAGCTCATCTTCCGTGTTTCCTTTTTTTATCATATTTATTTTTGTGTGTCTGAGGAAATCGTGTGAAGGCAATGGATTAGACAATTTTTTTCTGTTTTGGTTGGTTTATTTTTAGTTTTTTTTTATTTGACATCTTTCTTGTTTCTTAATTTAGTTAATCGCGGGAGGGCGCTGATTAGTAGACTTCCGCGAATTCGTTACTTCACTTTTCACTTTTATTTTTATGCTCGTTTGTGCGTTTTTTTACTTTCTTCGACGGACGATAGTCGCTGTATTTGGCTACCAATGGCGAACTTGGGCAATGTTTTGTTTCTTTATTTTTTAAGTTTGTTTTCTCTTACAATGATCTAGATTTGCACTGCTAAAACGGTCAAAAATATATTAATTTTGACAATTACGCATTTTTGTGGATTATACAAAGCATTGCACTCTTGCGTTGGGATAGTGGGCAAAAAAAATCTTACGCGTTAAAAATGCTTTAGGAATGGGTCCGTTCTGAAATGCCCCAAATTCTCGTTTTCGCGCACCTACTTTGAAATAGATCACATCACATTCAGCGCCAAATGAAGTGTATAACCACGCAAAGTTTTGCTGAGCTGATTACGTTAGAAATGTCTTTACGTGTTAGTTGTGTTCGTTCCTCGCTGCTTTGCCGGTGCCAAGGTGCACCTTCAGGTGCACCAAGGTGCATCCCAGGCCATCTCCACTAACGGGAAACGTGGGAACGGGCGAAGGGGCGAAGCGCCTTGGCGTTTTTGCCAACGGAAATGAAACTGTTGGGGGTAGAGGTGTACAGATTTGCTGTAAAAGTCTCTTGTCCTTGAAGCACGAATCTCTCTAGCGCGAGGCGTAAACGAGTTTCCCGGTGTTTTTGTACCGTGACTGCATTAGACGACGATTACGACGACGACAGGAGACGCCAAGAGCCCCAGCGCCTAAGGGGCCTCGCCTCTAAAAAGTTCACCTCACGCTTCATCGCTAACGTTATGTTCTCGGTATTCAAAACTTGATGAATGTGAGTGTAGAAAGCTTTTAATTGCGGTTTGCAAAAGAAGTTTGGTACTCTAAGCGGTGAATTACTCTTAGGGCGGCTTTGCCTTTGGACTGCTTTCACCATCATCATCATAATCAGCCTGAAGAAAGCCTCTCCCTTTGATATCCAACTGCTCCTGCCGTGCGCTAATCCAGACCACAGTTTACCCCCGAAGTTCCGTATTTCATTCCTCCATCGTGTTATTGGCCTTCCCCTGCTAGACCCATCTCTTGGTATCCAGTGTTACCCTAATGCCCACCGGTTGTCGGCTCGTCTCACTACATGGCCAGCCCAAGTCCATTCTTCTTTTTCTTTATTTGCTCTATGATATCGTCAACTCTAGTTTGTTCTCTGATCCGGGTAGCTCGTTTGTTGTCCCTGAGTGTTACTCCTAATATTGTTCGTCCCGTGGCCCGTTGAGCCGACATAAGTTTGCTTTATAGTTTAGTAAGCCGCCCAAGTTTCAGCTCCGTATGTAATCACCGGCAGTATGCACTGGTTGTAGATTTTTCTTGAGTGACAGAGGTGGCTTACTTTTCATTATTTCGGAGTGCTTGCCGAATGTCCCCATCCAATACCTATTCTGCACCAGACTTCTCTCTTGTGGTTGGGGGCAGCGCTAACTATCTGTCCGAGATAGTTACATTTTGTTACTTCTTCTAGCGTTTCGTTTCCTAAGCTAAAGAAGATGTTCTTGGCATGCTTATTCCTTATTAATTTAGATTTATTCATATTTAGTTTCAGCTTCACGGCCGTGCTTTCTGATTGCAGTTCCTCAAACATTCTTTGCATGTGTTCTGAAGTCTCACTCAGTAGGACTATGTCGCCCGCAAACCTAAAATGGCTCAAGTATTCCCCGTTTGTCCTGAGTCCTTTGTTTTCCCAGTCAAGCTTTCGAAATACCCCCTTCAAACATGCTGTGAATGGTTTTGAAGAGATGGTATCTCCCTCTCTTACTCCTTTTCGGAGAGGAAATTTATCGCTTTTCTTGTGGAGGGTTATCCTGCCTGTGCATCCCTTATATATGTCTCCTAGCAGTCTTATGTAGGTTTCCTGTATTCCCTCGTCTTTTAGTGCTTCTAAAACAGCTGCGTTGAGTACGGAATCAAACGCTTTCTCGTAATGTAAAAATGCCATGTAAAGGGGTTTAGTGTACTCTGCGAATTTTTCTATCACTTGGTTGACGACGTTGATGTGATCCATGGTTGAGAACCTTTTCCTAAACCCAGCCTGCTCTTTAGGTTGATGGGAATCCAGGATGGCACCTATGCGGCTAACTATAACTTCGGTAAACAGCTTGTAAACAATTGAGAGTTGACTGTTGGGTCTGGAATTCTTGAGGTCCTTGGGAGCTCTCTTCTTATGAATGTTGGCGTTTTTCCAGGTTACGGGTACATTTTGAGGACTGCTTTCACAGTGCATAAATTTTGGTGAAGCGCCTAAAGCAGCTTATAAGTGTTAATAAATGGGACGCTTTTTCCAACAGACACTCGTTAATTTAAGCGAGACAAACTAATTTTTACACAATGCAGCTGAGCTTCCAACGACTAACCCCAGGCATGTTTCGTCTCCCTTGAAATATCAGGTTCTCTTCTGAATTTCTTGCATATTCAATGTGTTCCAAAAGTGGGGCTCATTTTAACGAATAAGGTAGGGATACAAATCGTGCCGCGGCTGGAATGGATAGTAATCGCCAAGTTAGCTGTTAAAATAGGACTGGACTGTATACGCCTGTCTGAGAAATACAAAGGTATCTCAGCGCCGCACACCAGGACCAGGCGCCGTGTTCTGACTAAATGGCGTTAAACGTTACTCTCTAGACCCCCATCCCCCCCCCCCCCCGACTGTAGTTTAGCAGCACAGTTAGTATACCTTATATTTATTTATATATTTCTTCAACCCGCTCTCCAAAAGATTTTAGAGATGCATTCGCTTGTGAGAATAGGGAGGCTTATTTCTTTTAGCATAATGCGAAAATTCCAAAAGCTGAGGGTAACCCACAATGCAGGTAGCTCCACAGCCGGGAACTTCAAAATGACAATGACAAGTATCTTGGACGATTGGGGTGATCAGATTAGGTTAATAAAAACTTTTGGCAGTGCTGTAGACAGAAGAAAAGACGCCAAGAAAACAAAACAAGGTTTTTGTCTTGTCTTTCTCCCCATGCTTTTTTCCTTTGCCCTGAACATCTGATTTACAGCCCAGCCGCGTACAACCCGCACTGAATGTTTGGTAATTCAGAGCGAAAACCAAAAGCAGTTAACGGAACACGGTTGTCAGAGCTAATCCTACAAGGCAGGAAGACGCCATGGCCTAAGCTATATATCGCAGCCGATTAAAGGCAACGCTCGGCTTTGAGCGAACCTTAAGGATCGTCATTAGGCGGTGCTCTAACGATCCGCCAAGACGAGACCTGTGATTAATACTTGACGGAACACCCCATTTAGCGCCTCCTCTGTTGGTTCCGCTGTTGAGGCCGCGAACGCTCGCTGGGACCGCGTCCAGGCGGGACACGCGTTCCCCGCTGTCAGGGCTGCCATTTACCGCCTTTGGCTGCGCTCGTCGTCCTCTTTAGAGATGATGCGGACAGCAAGCCTTCTTGCGTGACTGGCAGCCCACAGCAGTGAAGGTGCCCAAGAATCGGAAAATAGTGGTAATTAGAGCAGAGTTCATGGCCTAACGAATGAAAAAAAAAAAAAAAGAAAAGAATGCCGGACTCATAGTCACAAGGACACTACGTACGTAATGAAAGCGCTGGATTGGCCACTGGCGACATTGAGTTAATTCAAAACACACGCAAATATAGTAACACGCTCGATTCTTCATACTCATCGCCGGAAAAGATGATGTTAGTTACCCCTTAATACGGCGACTGCGTTTTCTTTTTCTTTTTTTTTGTGAAACGGATTGTCTAGTTGTCATGGCTGAAATGTGCGTGCCAATTTTCTACCCTTTCCCACAGCAGCAGCTGTAAAGCGCCTCTGGCTTACCCCTGGATGTGCTTATTAGTGTGTTTTGTAAGGTATGTTTGTGTGTAACTCACATGACGGCTGGGCCGAATTGTTTTAAGCACCGCTAGTTTTGAGTGGCAGCACACAAGCTGCCACTTCGTGCTGTTTACCGGCGAGGTGCTCTATTCCTTAGTCTCCTTTTATGCTCCCCATGGAAGCAAAGTTGCGCTTTTGGTTTTCACCCGCCCCTCACCGGCCTATTTGCTGAACGCCGCCACATGTCTCAACATGCACAGCGGAGGAGGAGCCTGTACGGCTGCGCCGCTGCTGCTGTCCTCTCCTGTTGCCGCCATTCCGGGCTTTTATTAATGCATGTACTCAGGTTTTCAAGTGTTGTATTATTGCGAAAGCATTAAACGGTCCATTGAGCAAAAAATTACACCATCTTCCCGTGGGGAACCCTGATGAGGATGCGAAGCATCATGGGGGTTCCGTGTGGTTCCATTGTGTTGCCGTTATGTTGAGTGATCTGGTGTTTAGTAGCGCCAGAGGGAATTCCGCGTCCGGGTCCACACCGGTGGCAAAGGCACGCAAGTACTGTTGTGTTACGGTGAGTAGGCGGTGGCTCTCGAGGCGCCGAAACTCGCTCGTCCATCATGTTCTTGTCGATATTGTCGTCTCTGTGGTAGAATCGGTAGTCTCCGTCAGCGTTGGTGAGGTTGTTGACATTGGTGCACCGGCTGAGAGCAACGTACACGCCCTCCTCCTCGCAGCTTTGTCTTCTTCTCCTCCTTCTTCTTCAGCGGTTCCCTTACGAGAAGATGACGACGGTGGTTGAACGCGAAGCTATCTCGCGATGCATTCTTTCCTATCCCTAGGGGCATCCTGCCGCAATCATCATCAGAGGCGCTCCCGACGGGGCGAGAGCAACGTACACGCCCTTCTCTTTGCAGCTTTGTCTTCTTCTCCTTCTTCTTCTTCAGCGGTTCCCCTACGGGAAGATGACCATGGTGGTTGAACGCGAAACTATCTTGTGATGGATTGGTTGGTTGGCCAATCCCTAGGGGCATCCTGCCACAATCATCATCAGAGGCGCTGCGGACGGGGCACGGACGCGGGACATCCCCCGAGCAAGATATCCTTCGCATCTAAAAGCCGACGCCGTCGTCAGTGTCTGTTTCAGGCTCCTAAATTCCCATTGGTTGCGATGCGTTCAACAACACGCACCTTTCAAACACATTCAAACTCACACCTCCTGCCTCGCCCAATGGCACAGCAGTCAACAGCAATCCCGGCCGCTTCGCGCGGTGCATCACCGCGCTCACTGATGGCGCTGCGGCCGCTTCTGCTTTGTTTTGTGGTACTCCCCAGTGACCACGACCAAAGACCACCTTTCACCGATTTCGAATTGGCTCTGGGGTATTGAGTACACCCTACAATCTATTGCTTTCAACCTCTTTCTGCCCGGCAGTATAGGACCATCGGGCTACAGCTCTTTCGGGAACGTTCGAAGACACGAGGGCTCGCGCCTGCATAAACCAGCTACTCTAGTTGTTATATAGGTTGTGCATTAACGGCGTCCATTTTAACCTGACGTGACGGGCCAATAAAAAAAAAATGAAGTAGGTTTTCAATTTCTTGTAGTCCCGTTTAGCTGATCATGTGCCATAATGCTAATCATTCGTTATTTCAAATAGGCATGCAATTAACTGTAAGGCCGTCCTAAACCCCGACGTCGACGAAAAAGAAATTCCAAGCACTATCGCGACCTACTTTTTTTGCCGCCGATTTTCTAACCATCGGAGAAGGCTGCTGGAGATTCCCCTGCTACGTCTTGGACTGCCTTTGACTGTACCGGTGCTTTTGTCGTTTGGGGGGACTAGGCTGGGCCGATTCCATAGGGACGTGGGCAACGCCATCCACTCCTTCTTTTCGGAGACAGCTCGTCTGCAGGGTTAAAAATTCACCCGCATTTCCCCGAAGGGGAGCATGGGGAAGTGCGAATGCACGGGTGATGCTATGAGAAGGAGTTATGTTGAACTGTGTTGGCATTCGCCCGTTAGTTGCATTTAACACCCCCGCGTGATCAAGTGGGGATTCACACACCCCGTTAGTCGTTCTCTGGAAATCTTGGTGAATTAAAGTGTATGTTCGAGGAGATCACACACACACGCAAGTAAAGTGAAACGACAGTATTCTTTATTCAGCACTTGTTGGTGTTGTCGTTGTAGTTGACGGTCACTATGACCGCCTTGTGGTCACTGAAATGTACGGTCAGGAGTTGTTGCAAGACCGCGCGTATCAGACAGTTCCTCGCAAAGGCCAGGTCGATGTAGCTGCCGTTGATGGGGATGGGAGCCTCTAGCGGTAGGCACGTCATGGAGTGGTTGGCGAGCATGTATTCCATCAACCACTCGCCGCCCTTTCGCACGTACACGTTAAAGTCCCCAACAACCACGACCGGGTCCGAGGGCTTTACGCGCCTGGCCACACTCTCCATCGCCGCGTCCACGTATTCGACGACGTCGTCGCGCGAGATGTTTGGCGCGAGGTAGAGGGTGACGACCACGATTCCGTCGCCCGAGTACGCGTCGGTGTAGACGGCACTGTACGGCGACTCGTCCCTGACCGGCGAGGAGGACACGGCGTGCGACACGAGGTTCGCGTAGACGTGACCGACGAGGTAGACGCCGCAGTACTCGCCCCGACTTCCGCTCCTGGCGAAGCAGCAGTCGTCGATGGGGAAGTGGGAATGCACGGGTGATGCGAAAGAATTCTTCTTGGCCAATCGCCCTAAGTGGGTATGTGCTAAAGAAATTAGGAACTCTTCTTGGCCAATCGCCCTAAGTGGGTATGTGGTGCGGATGGACGGACGGCGGTGGACGCGTGATTCAGGGTCGCTTAAGAAGTGCATTCGCACTTAAAAGATTCCGATTAGGCTGACTTTTACTATAGTTTTCCTACTCTTCTCTCTGTTGTTTTTTTCGTGTTTTTTTCTCTCTCTCATTAACCTAAACCAAATTCTTTCTTCTGCTCCATTATTTTGCCTCGCAAGATTGATTGTAATTAAAACATAACTCTTCTTGGCCAATCCCCCTAAGTGGGTATGCGCCATTTTTCGGGCCACCACTACCACCACCACCTACTTATGATTTAGCCATTGGTCTTACTGTTTATTTTAATTACCTTCTTGAACTCCTTAATCTATTTATAACGCGTTTAGTGGAAATGATTAAGTAAAAGCTGAATCTTAGCGGCGCATTCTGGAAGCACTGAAGCGTTTAGTGAATTTCTTTTCGAACTCGTACTTTTCGATGGTTTGTATAATTTCCGGTTGTTACAACGTATCGGTACTGGTACAAATACACAGACGATTTTACGGTTACCCGGGAGAGGAAGAAAATAGTTAATTTCATGCTGTGCTCACCGATTGCGCTCTCAAGTAACACCCAGGAAGACAAAAAACGAACTGGAAAATGATTGTTTCTTCGAATTCTACATCGCAAAACTGGACAATGTCTTTCTGGGAGCAATGTTTTTTGTAAACTGCCCGCGCGAACATGAAATATTTGCACTGGTAGAAATAATTGAGATGTTGTTTGATTTGAATATTGCCGTGAAATTAGAGGTCGTCTGTAGATCGTTAATCAAAGGTTCACTGCATGCCTTCTGGGACCCAGTGCTTATATTCCAGGTAGCGTATACACATTTATTTTTAGAAGGGGGCGGGGGGGGGGGGAGGAGAAGAGGGCGGAGGGCAGAGATCTACCATAATGAAGCGACTTTAGAAGGAAGCATTAGCCGTTTGGTTTGGCTCCTGCCCTGAATGTCAGGCTATAATTTGTAGATACTAAATAGAAGCTACATGTCTTTCCGCTTCGTTATTCTGTCTTCGGGGAACACACGCGCACACACATGTCCACAGAGCTAAACTCACCGTGATTGATATGGCATATGCTCTCTTAGACTTCGTTCTTAATTGCAGAGGCTTTGAAAAAAAATTGCCGTAATAGCGACGAACGCAACGACGAAACTTTCCGAAGTATTCGCCATGACGCTAGCAAAGCAAAGAGATCTGTTTAAGGTGCAGCGCCGTGAAAAAAAAAAAAAAACTACGCCACCTTTGCTGCCTTCTTAGAGCTCCCACTCCAACGGTCCGCAGTCGCTATTTGTGCCGAAAACGTTTTAACGCCTGGCTTCTCAACGGTTGCTAATTGCAGTAATTACGTCGCGGGGTGGGGCGGTGCGGACGCCACCGATGAAATGCTGCCAGAAAGATTTAGCGCTGCTCCTGCCGCCTCCCGCAGTGGTGGCGTTCTGCGAGATCCCTCGTCCTCCACGACATGTCAGCCAATTTGCTTGCTTCACGCCAACCTGAAACATAATAGCAGGGTGTGAACACCCGTGTTTATAATCTGGCCCCATATAAACACACAGGGGCTATACCAAAGCACATAGCGGCGGCAGCCGATCGGCTCTGCTCGGCTCAACGATGCCTAAGTGGGTTCGAAGCGAGATGGGCGCGCATCTTCTGTTATACGGCTCTACTATACCATAACTTTCGTTTTGTCTCAGTAGGCTGATGCTGTTGTTCTCTCTTTTTTTTTTTTTTTTGCACTCCTTCGCGCTTTTTTTCTCGCGCCTCAAAAATGTTGATAAGGTTCCGCGGCGCAACGCTCGATAGAACGGCCGACACCACCGCTGATCGCATTCTCGCCAGGCAAGCTTGATCGCCGGAGCAAACCTATTGCTGTCGGTTGGACGGGCGCATTACACGCTCCAACGAGCCACCCAATCACGAGCCCATTAGAGCGCTGTCAAGCGTCTGACATCTGCTTGCCAGACAAGTGCTGACGGCCGTACGCATTGCCGTGCAGGCCGCATCTACAAAGAACCCCAGAGTGCGGCATTTCTATACCAAGTATGCACAAGGTGCGGTCGGTGCGGTGAATGATAGGCCCCGAGGCTTGTATATACTAAACGAGCTAAACGACAAGCGGCCCGTGTTGGTAGCAATTTGGGGACACGTCAAACACGGAACATCGCTCTGACCTGGCTATGGTCGCATTTTCATTCGTTTATATTTAAGGCTCCTCCTTGAAAATTCATCTAATCTATACAGCAATGCGACATTTGAGAATGGTCTATCACATTCATATTTATTCACTGCAAACACCATACAGACCTCAGCAGGTAATTCCGTAAGTTAAAAACAATAAAAACACGTAAGGAAAAACTACTAAGAACATTATAAACTAGAGGCAAGAATGGTACTTCTTAAGCAAGAAAGCAAATAAGTATGGATCTATTTCATGCTTCGTCTATCCTGTGCACGCCTGTCTGCCGGGCGTTGGTGTCGAACAGTTGCGCTCTTTTTCCCACCATGCACATGTTCTGGAGCGCCTTTAAAAGGCTGTTCGAACGTAACCTAACCTAACATAACCTTACATAAAACTCTATTCTAACTAGAGTTTCTTTTTTGGTTTAATTTCGCTCAAAGCAGCACCACGCCGTGGAATGACCTGCAAAAAGACTCTCCATGCCACAAGCGCTGGAGTTTGGAGAGGACTTACTTCTATACTTCAAGCGCAAGCCCGTTCTGATGCATAAATGTTTTTTTAAGCGATACACGACCCCAACATGAAATTGAAATTGCCTTCAAAAAGCCATGCCCAAATAGCGCCCCCCCCCCCCCCCCCCCAAAAAAAAAAACAAAAAAAACGACGTGAAAAAGTCCCTCGGGGTTCATCACGATATGTTTCGCATATAAAAGGTCTTTGTGTTTGCGGGAAGACACGTATAAGACATCCTGACCTGGCTGTATCAGCTACATGTCTGTAAAAAAGGAGAGAGAACCAACTACCGCAGCATTGAGAACTGTGCACTAAAAAACTCCCTATCCACCGCATCCGGTGGACAGCGAATTCAAGGTGAAAAACAACTGTTAAGAACAAAATGGCACCAGCAACGTCTTTTGAAAATCCGCAGTCTGGCTTGTCAGCATTACGGAAAGATGAAAGTTCAAGAGGCGACTGGTTTGCAAGGCGATAGTATCTTTGAAGATACGAGTGAACATTAGGGTTTGTCGTTATCAAGTCCGGAAGGCGGAAGGATAATGTATCTGTGTGTAGTAGGTTAAAAAAATTAAACGAATAAAGATAACTGGTCTTTTATTTCTTGACTGTAGTGTTGTTATTTTTGGCATTCCTTGTTGTTCGAAAAGCAAGAAGACTCTTCGCTAGAATTTGAAAATTTCTATTTAGGTTAGAGTATTGAGTTTAGCTGAAAGCCTCAAATTTACGTACAGTAAAACCCCGCTAGTTAGGATTTTACGGGACCGGAGAGACTGCCCAAATTAAACGAGTGTCCCAATGATCACGAGTACGTTCATAACAACTGAAAAATGTTTCAACATCATCAACCTTTCATTTTTTGGCAAGATGCAGTGATTATCGTTTGCTTCACAGAGGTGATGTGCGAGGAAATAGCATTTTGCGAACTTTTTGCCAGTTTTTAAAGTATGCCTTAGATTTGTGCTGCGAATCTAGTAATCTGAAGTACGGCCACGGCGGAATGCGTTGCTGTTTCGCGGCCTGTAATTGGTGGGAAGTCCAAACTACCTGAAATGCGGCCGAATCTGCCCGAATTAATGTTATTTTTCAGCCATAGAACAACGCTGAATTTGGGCGGCACCAGACACCGCAACTGAATTAACCCAAATTCCGAATTTACAGGGGCCCGGGGTGTTACTGAATAGTTTAAGTTGGAAAATTGTTGCTAGGACCAAGGAAGCGTGTTCATTTGTAAGCTAATACTTTTGAAATATCAGACACACCACAGTGATAATTAGACATTAGTAATAATTTGAGGATTCTGCGTATGAATGCTGATATAGGCTAACTAAATATTTCTTGGGCCAGAATCTAAATTATCCGTGGGTGGGCCTTTTGTTGTCAGGTTTTTTGTAGAGTGTTTCAATCAAATATTTAATAGTAAAAAAAAAATACCCTGTTTACGTTCGCAATATTATTACTTTTCTCTTACGATAGTAACCTTGACTGTGTGAATAGTGTGTTCGACATTTGAACTTGAGGAGGACTTAGTGTCTGCTATGGTCTTTCTGCAAGCTCTACAAATTCGTATCGGTGAGTTTGTACGTACTTTTTCTACTTCGATTTTTGAGAATATCAATTTGGTGGAAATATGTACAATTGCTGTATCTAGCAGGGATATAAAATTCTTCAAGTTCAGCAGTCCTCGTGCGTAACTACGGAATTATTTCCAGAACGATGCCGCGCAGTTTGAAGATCTTTGAAATGTTAGGGAAATTTAACCCGGCAGAACCTTATTATTACTGGTTGAGGCTGATGTTTCAGTCTATGATTCAAAATTCTCATTTTGACGGTTCAAAAGGGTAATTTATTACACCTTCATTTTCATAGAATTGTTGAGGCCTTGCCTCACGAAGCCATCAGCAGGCCATGACCCGGTGAAATCCCCTCCATCCATTTCCAGAGTCCTTGTGTTCACTGCCCCCGAGCGGCACTTCATCATGTCCTCTCCTACACGCAGCCACAATGTGGTGCGCCGCCAGCAGCGGCTGAAGCCACGGGAGGCTCTGCGTCCAGTCTAGGCGCGGCAGCATCTGCTTGCGCGCTTATGAAGGGCTCGTCCGGGCTCCCGAATGGTCGCCTAGAGCAGGATTGCAGCACCACTTGGCGCCGCGTGGTCGCCTCGGCCAGCTCGCGGAAGAAGCCGACCAGCATCCTCATCTTCACTGCCGACGGTGGCACGAGCAGGAGACGCTCCAGCAGGTGCCGCGCTTCCTGCAAGCACTTCTCGTCGCTCAGCGCCACGAATAGAGCCCAGCATCTTGAATAGACCAGATAGCTTTGTGTGCTAACCTGCTCGAGGGCATCGATGACTCGGCTGTTCGCCAGCAGCACGACCGGTTGCAGTGGAAGCTGCCCGGAAGTGGAGCCCGCCCTCGCACCCTCGAGGCTCCGCACAGCCCGTGCGGCCTCGCCATGCATGAGCACCAGTCGCTGCAAGACGCCCGTCAGGACGCCCAGGGATGACAGCAACCGCCCAGGGGTGGCCACGGGGTTCCTCCGCAGTCTTGTGCTCACCCGATAAGCACTCTGTGTTCTGCATCGAGGACGTTCCTCTCATGCTTGAGAAACTCCATAGTCTTCACAGTCCAACGTTCAAAATACGCAAGATAGGGGCAGTAAAAGTGTATTTTGAAACACCTGAACCTTCATGCAGTGCGTGAGCGCAAAAATAGATTTCATAGCTAATTCTGAATGTTCGGCTAGTCGGTGCTGACTCAATGAATGTCGTAGCCTGCGACTCATCTTTTACAGAAGGAGTTCGCAGCATATCTACGGGTAATAAAAGTTATGTGGTACCCGCCTCTACCAAATAAATTCTGCAGTACCACAAAATTTCCGAACAATTTTTAACCTGTATTTCATTGCTTACATTGTATGCCTGTGTGTGTGTGTGTGTGAATCATTGACGTTTCGGTAACCACCCGGTAGGAAAAGCCAGTGGATCTGTCTCCTTTGCTTTTATAGATTACGTTTGTCACACATACTGTGCCAACCAAGAAATTACGTTTTTTTTTGTACCACCGTTCCTTGGAGCCAATCAACTGTGCCTTATCTTTGGACCCAACTGTGTCGTGAACCATATCAGAACTACTTCTGATTGTGTTGGCCGGGCTCCTAGGGGCGTTTAATTCTGACGTTGTACAAAGGATAGTTTAGATGCAATAGTTTTCGTCCGTGACCAATCAGGACTACATCCTATCGCATTTGCCGTGCTCCTCCGGGCGTTGCATTTTGACGTTGTACAAAGGATAGTTTGTATGCGAAATTTATCGTCCGTGATGGGTCGCCGAGGCAAGCAGACGTATTTACACCGGCTCTGTCTTTACCAATTATGCAGTCCTAAAAAACTCATATCAAAGTTTTATTTACACGAGTGTGTCCGTAAATGTGAGACGAATCGACCGAAACTAGTTTTGGCCCGCAATGTACGCTTTATCGCCAAATTTTGGAACTTTTCTGCCGCAGCGAAGCGGTGGCTTGCGAAGTTTAGGCGTGCTGCGAGCTCGCTGTGACTAACCCCAGCGCTCCAGCCGTGGATTGCCGTACTCCTCGGCGGCGGCCACGCATGGCACCAAGACGGAGGCGTCCGCTCGGTCACCAACGCTTTTGGACGACCAATTGCGCATCCAGGTACAAGGAGAAGCGATTTCACCCGAATACCACTACGAAGCCGGATTGACGCTGGCCGGCGAACGTATGTCAAGACTACGCCAGCTTACTCCCTCGACCGGCGATAGGCCTAACCAAGGGGGAAGTCAGCCAAACACGAAGACAAAGTACAAGGACATTAGGTCCTCGGTAATAAGAGCTGCACGTATGCCAGCAATGCTGAAGGAGGAATGCAAAGTCGTCGTGGGACCCAGGGGAGGCCTCGAGAGGCAGGCTCGAGGGACACCATCTGCCCAGCGCGCAGCTGAACATCACGGCCGTGAGTACACCGAGCGAAGAAAGCACAAATAAATACGCCAAGATCCAAGTAATCAACTTGTAAGGAAAGGTCCACGAATAAGCAGCGTACCGCACGGTACTCCGCAACACCGTCAAGGGAGACGTCAGGGGCATACCCGCGGAGGCAAGCACCAAAGACATAGACCGAAACAACGGGAAGAAAAGGAACTGCTGGCGGTGGGAGCCAAGAGGATCGGAAGCGCGACCACGGTGATCGTAGCTTTCCCAAGGTGCCCAAGGTGCCCAACTTCGTGCTCTACGGGTCACCCTAATCCCATGCCACCTGTACAGTAAACAAATAGAACTGCGCCAGCAGTGCGGCAGAGTAGGACACCGAAGAGACCTACGACCTAGGCGTGCCTGTCCTGTTGGACGGTAAACCCCAAGGAGGACCACCACTGCACACCAAAGTGCAAGCTGTGCGGGGGCGCACACCACACCGGGGACCGAAACTGCCAGGCCAAATACAAGATCCCATACGTAGTGCGAAGAAGACAATCGCCAACTCACCGAAAGCCTGCTGTCGGAGAGCGATTTCCCGCCCCTCAAAAGTTCACAGGCTGCAAGAAAGTCAATGATCCCTTACAGAAACCGCACACTATCCAAAACAAGAGATAACAGCAGCTGCAGCCCGAGTGAGAGCAGTGTCAGCAGAAAAACGTCACGGTCACGTGAGCGTGCTGGCTGGGCTGCTGCAGTGAAGGGAGGCTATAAAATCAGCACGCCAGGCAACGCCGAGTCCAAGGACAGAGACGAGGCCATGGAGAAGCTCAAGGTGGGAACGAAACACTAAGAAGAGAGAACGCAGACCTGAAAACGCCCGTCACCAATATATCAGGAGAAATCGCCGAAATACACGAGCTACTAACGACTCGAACCGCAACGAGAACCCGCAACCAGAACCAGGCCTGAGAAAACCCGAGGAGTTAATGATCCCGACCACCAGCCAATACGCAGCGCCGAAAGAGCCGGCACCAAAGAGGAGGGCGATCGAGACATCGCACGACAAGAAGCTGAGCAATCGTGCGGACAACCTTGAAGCCAGGATAGACACCTGGAGGACAAGTTCGAAACGCTGTTCAATAAACTCGAGGAGCTTATCGGCACCAGAATCACGTAACTGAAACAAACGATAGAGATATACCAAGAAGAGAACAGCAAGAGGTTCGAGTTCATCAACCGGACCTCACAACCAATCGTGACCCACCCGAAGTTCGCGCCGCTCTTCGCGCAGCAACCGTGCAATCTAGCAGTCCAACAGCAACAATTCACTCTGACCCCATCATGGCTCCGGCACAACAGCAACAAGAGCCGCAAGTCGAATGGTTTTGCAGAGGAACTGTCGAGGCCTCGGAAGCAAAAAGGCAGTGATCCAGCAACACATTACACACACCACAAAGAAGGCAGCCGTGACATTGTTCCAGGAAAGAATCACCGACGCTCCGTTCCTCCCCGGCTACAGAGTGCACCAGAGCCCATCCGACGGCAGAGGACTCTGTACCCGTGGTCAGTAAGGGTCTCACGTCCATCGAACACGAGCTACACCACGGAAGGGCGAAGGTAGAACACACAATCACCGAGATCATCCCCGGCAAGAAAAACAACGGCAGAGACTTTCTACTAATGATGTGTAGAAACCCGTCACAAAGGAAACAGAGGTCCAAGACACTGCTATGCCGGGCCAGCATCGCCGCGCCCCGCAACACACTCATCGCGTGCGGCGACTTCAACCCGATGCACCCACTGTGGGTATACAACAAGCATACAGAGAAGGGACAATACCTACATCAAGACGCCATGGACCTCAATTACACGCTCATCGTGGACCCGACCAACCCGACGAGGATCGGACACTCCGTGTCCAGGGACAACAATTCGGACCTCATGTTCGTCAAGAACGATGACAGGGGAACAATTAACTGGGCTAACACAAGACCGGATCTCGGGAGCGATCACACCATAATCGAGATCAGCATACCAGAACACAAGGACACCAGCTCGAGAACGCACAAGTGGACGGAATGGAACGCCTTCCGAGACCGGCAGTCGAAAGACCGCTGTGAGATCGAAGACATCGAGGCATGGACCGCGGACATCGCCGGAGACGTGCGAGAGGCAACCACGACGATCGAAACGGACGCGGAAGTCAAGAAAATGAACAGCATACTCGCACACCTCATCGAAGCCAAGCAGTCCATACTAAACCACTGGAAAAAACTCAACGGAAAACTATGGAAAAGAATTTCACCATCTTCCCGTAGGGGAACCCTGAGTAGTATGCGGAGCGGCTACCGTCGCTCCTCTAACCCTAAGCTGATTCGCAGTATCGCGCGCGGAGCCGCAGGTGTTGCCATTCGTTGCGCAATCCCGGAGAGGAGAGGAGCTTCGGAGAGGAGAGGAGATGAGACAAGGAGAGGAGAGTAGGGGGAGGAGGGTGCGCATGCGCAGGGGGGGTGTGGACGCCGCACAACAGCGGAGGGAACAGGAGCGACCATAAGCTGCTTCGCATCTAAAAGGTAGCAGAGCTTAACCGGGCGCTCGAGGACCACGGCCGCGTGCTCTGCCCGCAGAAGTGAAACGAGGTCTGCGACGCGGCCCACGGGCAGATGCACTGCGGGAAGACCTGAAGCTTACTGCGCGGTCTACTCGGCGAGACTAAAACCAAGTCCCACGAACAAGATCAACTCGCCTGGCTCATGCACCGAGCGGTGCAGATGCACAGCGAGAGGAAGTCATCAAGAAGCTCTACAAATACCTGCCGACCACCCCCACCGAGCAACACGCTCCCTACGGGGGATTGTAAAACGAACGGTTCGACTGAGACATCGACGTCGAGGAGGTCCGCGCGGTGCTGCACGACCTAAACATCAGGTCGGTGGCGGGCCCGGACCTCGTAACAAACAAGACACTCAACGATTTATACGACGAGTCGATCGAGTACCTGACAAAATTCCAGAAGTTCCAGAGAGTGGTGTCGCTATCGTGGCAGTGGAAGAAAGCCAGAACCATTCTCATTACCCGACCGGGCAAGCCGCCAGACACGTACAACCTCCGGCCCATCTCGCTCACGTCTCGCGTGGGCAAGGTGCTGGGGCACGTCTTGATGAACCGGCGGCAGGACTAACTTGAGAGGGAATGTTTGTACCCCTCACGAAGATAGGCTTCAGACAGCGCCTGAGGACACAAGACGTGATGCTGCAGCTCAAGAAAGAGGATCGTAGACGACACAGGCATCTCGCGAGACAAGACTATCCTGAGGCTCGACCTGCAGAGCGCCTTTGATAAGTGAAGCACTCGGCGATCTTTCGCAAGTTGCCAAGCTCAACATGGACGAAAGGAGTTACAATTACATCAAGGACTTCCAGATGGCCAGTACCGCCGAGCTGCGAGCTGGCTACCTACAACTGCAAGACAAGAAGCTCGGGAGCACCGGTACGCGGCAAGGGTCCGGGATCTTGCTATACTTGTTCAACTTGGTAATGATAATAGTGGCCGACAGACTCGTGAAAGTGGGCGTCCGGCGCACCATCTACGCCGACGACATAACGATATGAACGGCAGGCGGAAGCGACGCCCAAATTGAGGCAAAGCTGCAGGAGGCCGTCAACGCCATCGGAGACCATCTCGTTCGGCTCCGGCCTTGCCTCCTGACCGAGCAAGCCCGAGTTCGTGATAATACCACCACGAAGAGGCAGCACCAAAAACAGCCAGCGGCGAGAGCACGAGAAAATGAAGATGGTAACGTGGTCCGGCCAGACGATCCCCAAGGTCGGCAATATCAGAGTCCTGGGCATGTTCTTGGAGGAGCATGGAAGAAATGGTGAGACTGTCACCCGTCTCACCGCCAAGGCAGCGGACGCGATGCGGTTCTACAGAAGAGTCACGTCCCGCAAAGCCTGCAGGGAGAAGGACAACCTGATCAGGCTCGTCCAGTGCTGCGTCGTCAGTCACATCGCGTAAGCAGTTGCCTACCACAATTGGCTGCAACACGAACGCAACAAGATCAACGCCTTCATCCAAAAAGTATACAAGTCGGCACTGGGCTTGTTCGAGAGCACGAGCACGCTCCGCTTCTGGAAGCTAGGAGTACACAACACACTCGAAGAGATCGCGGAGATGCAACGAACGGCTCAGCTCGATCACCTGTCTACATTCAAGGCCGGGAGGAAGATACTCGAAGACCTGGGTCGTGGACGCCAGGGCGGGGAGAACGCCAAACTCTCCGTCATGGGCGAGATCCAGAGCAATATCAGTGTCCCTTACCGAGAACCATGAACCCGGAATACAATAAGGAAAGAAGGGAGACGAGAGCCAAGGCCCTCATCGACCTACACGACGATGACAGACACGCGCGGTACGTGGACGCGACCGAATATCAACGAGAGGCTTTCTCCGCGGTGGTCATCAAGGTGTCCACGGGTGCCATTTATCCCATTTATTTCCTGTCCTCTAATGTACACACTAAAAGAAAAAACTAAAAAAAAATTCGAGGACAAAACCCGCACCAACAAAGCTATCGCAGGTTTAAACCAATTCAAAATAAATAAAATAGGCACTAGGCCAAAAATACTTTTAGAAAAAAGCCGATTCGATGTTGACAAAAAGAAAAAAAAATCACACTCCACATCCAAAGGCGCTACTGTTACACACACACTAAAATAATCCTATACATCAGAGCTAATTTTTTAAATCTAACAGTATGACAGTGAAGTTGCGAAAAAGTTGAAAAGCGTTATAAAATGAGAACACACAAAAATACATGCAAAACAGTCCACTAGAACAATGTCCTTACAGCGAGTTCCAGAACTATGCGAAATTAGTTGGTGCATTAATGACCCTTTTTTCACCACATGCAGACCCATGGACACAACGATCACTCTAAAACAAATCAACCAGAAATAAACCGGCTAGAAGTGACAGAAAACCACACAGTTCAAATAAACAGTACTCGGCGGTAAAGTAAAGACTATCGCGCACAACAGTTTGCACCGCTTTTCACATTGTTCAGTCATTCACTCTAAATACACTTCACTGCGCTTTCGTGTCTGCATCACTGTGGTCCAAAACTAGAGTTCATCATTCACCAAACCGCACTTAGATCACGTACGAACCACTACTAACGCGTATTAGGTCGATGGGAAAGTCTCTACAGATCACCACACTGCTGTATTACACTGCGCAACACATCACCACACAAGTCACGTGACCGCTTATGACTTCGTCTCTTGTTAAAGTTGGCTTCCAGAAAGACAGGCGAGGCAGTCAAACTTCTGGTACAGACCTAGCCACGTAGTCCACAAGGTCTGTAAGGATTTTAATTGCAGCGTTGTCATTAAGTAGAGATCTCAGGTGTGGTGGTTCAAGGGGGTGCCTTGTGAGCCTCTGCAATTTGTGGATGTAGGGTCTTGTTTTAACACAGTCCAGTAAGTAATGAGCCACAGATGAGGCACTATGTCCACAAAAACACTGGCAATTGTTCTGTAATTGCAGGCGGTAAAAGTAGTGCGGGAAACGTCCATGGCCTGTTAACAATGTGGTCAATTTCCTGGGGGGCGGGAAACACCTCGGTATATCCAAAACACTCGGGGTCCATCGATACAATTCTGTACTGCAGTGATTGGTCGACCAGGAATTCTGCCAAACTAAGCGACCAGCTTTTAGTAAAGCAGAACGCACCATGTGCTTAGTGATTTTACCGTGCACATCTACACCTCGCGTTGCGGCGTGAGTTGCTATGATGTCAACAAGTTCATTTCCCCAGACTCCAGAGTGACTGGGGACGTGGTACATATGTACTGGTACGATGGATGCAAGAGAGCTGATGTTATCCTTGAGGATTTGGATGCTGCTTGAAATGGTGAAAGGGTTGTTCAGTGCCATGAGTAGAGAGAGGCAGTCTGTATATATGTGCAGCGGGGAAGTGGGTGTGTTACAGAAGAAATACTGGATTAGTTGGTGCAGGGCTATTGTTTCAGCATTGAAAGAACTAGTGGGGGAAACCAAGCGGAATCTTTGGACGGCTTGTATGGTTTCAAGGTCTGAGAAAACGACAAATGCAGCACCAGCAGACGTAGAAGTGTGGGAGCCATCTGTATACGCATGCAGTCCCGGTCGTGACATGATGTGAGGTACCTGTTGGACGCTCAAGCGCTGGTAGGGAATGCTAGTTCGTCGTGCCGGATGAATTGAAGATAAGTCAATGGGAAAGTCAATTTCAGACGGGTTAACTGTAAGTGTGTGAAACGTAATGGTTTGGTGCCGGTGAAACAGAAGGAATAATCGAGTTTGAATATCCAGGTGAATGCTCAATGGCAGAACATTTGCAATCACCTCGAGGGCAGCAGTGCGAGTGGTGGTGTATGCTCCTGTAACGGCAAATAAAGGAGATCTCATTAGAGAATGCACACGAGCCTGCAAGCTGTCGTGTTGGTGTGTGTACCACCACGCAGGAGCTGCATATGTTGCCACGGGCAGTACCACGTGTAGATAAAGTTCTCGCAAGTGATCTCTGTTCACGTAAGTATGCATTCCGGCAAATTTCGTTAAGGCCGCCGTCATTTTTTCCATACGTTCTTTCAAGTAGTTTGTATGAGCCACAAATGTCAAGTGACGATCAAACATGACCCCTAATATTTTTAGTTCGGTTACGTGCTTAATACTGACCCCGCCCAGTCTCACGGTAGGCTTACGTATGGCTCCTCGCTCCCCACGAGATACGAGCAGACAGGCACATTTTGCGGGATTTAGTACCAACTTGACGCCTTGACACCACCGATGTACTCTCTTCAGCGCCTCCTCCGCAATGGCTTCCAATTGTCTTCTCGTACGACCCTTTATTAAAATTATGGTGTCATCAGCGTATGCCTGTATGTACGCATCTTCTGGCATTCCCAATTGGAGTAAATCATACAGACAGGCATTCCACAGCAAAGGACTCAGTGGAGATCCTTGAGGGCTGCCTTTTGTTGTCGTTGCCTGTATCTCTCCCGAAAACGTCTTGTAGTGAACTGAACGGCCTTTCAAAAACGAAGACAGGAGGTTGTAAATGTTGGAAGGGCAGTTATGAGTTCGGAAGAAATAAAGCAGAGCAGGATGCCAGATGGAATCAAAAGCCCCTTCAAAGTCGAGAGAGATGATTAACGCAAGACTTCCCTCATCTCTACACTGCTGCAGCTGTAATCGAAGAGCATATAGAGCAGAAGTGGAGCTTTGTCCTTGAGTAAATCCGTATTGATTGGGGTGGAGGAGTTGCGCCCGGTGCATGAAAAAGTAAAGACGTGCGTTTAGCATCCGTTCCAAGACTTTGCCAAAAATGGAGCTGATGCAAATTGTCCTATATGATTTTGGTTCTTGCGGAGGACGACCAGGCTTCAGGAGAAAGGTAACCCTAGCTTTCTTCCAGTGCGGTGGGAAGTGGCCGAGGTGTAAAGCACCATTAAATATCAGAAGCAAAAACGGAGATGCAAAAAGAAATAACAGTTGCATCATGTAGGTCGTGATACAATCAAGCCCAATGTAAACGATTGTTACATATTGTGGAGGAGTGATGCGAAGCGGATATATCTAGTTCTCCTCGAGCCTCTTTCAAAGCACCCGCAGCGTAACGTGCGAGTACCGATTTTCCCAGAAGTCGCCTAACTTTGCCCTCACTGTGACGCAAATATTTCAGCAAGCCAGTATTGAGGAGTAGCGACAAGTGGCCCAACGACACGCCCGCGGCTGAAGCGCTTTCTTAGACGCAAGTTACCCTCATATTAACTCTATATCTCATAAAGTCCAATGTAAACGATTGTTACATATTGCGGAGGAGTAATGCGAAGCGGATATATCTAGTTCTCCTCGAGCCTCTTTCAAAGCACCCGCAGCCTAACGTGCGAGTACCGATTTCCCAGAAGTCGCCTAACTTTTGCCCTCACTGTGACGCAAATATTTCAGCAAGCCAGTATTGAGGAGTAGCGACAGGTGGCCGAACGACACGCCCGCGGCTGAAGCGCTTTTTAGGACGCAAGTAACTCCCTTAACTCTATATCTCATAAAGTCCAATGTAAACGAGTGTTACATATTGCGGAGGAGTGATGCGAAGCGGATATATCTAGTTCTCCTCGAGCCTCTTTCAAAGCACCCGCAGCCTAACGTGCGAGTACCGATTTTCCCAGAAGTCGCCTAACTTTGCCCTCACTGTGACGCAAATATTTCAGCAAGCCAGTATTGAGGAGTAGCGACAGGTGGCCGAACGACACGCCCGCGGCTGAAGCGCTTTCTAAGACGCAAGTTACACCTAAAATTAACTCTATATCTCATAAAGTCCAATGTAAACGATTGTTACATATTGTGGAGGAGTGATGCGAAGCGGATATATCTAGTTCTCCTCGAGCCTCTTTCAAAGCACCCGCAGCCTAACGTGCGAGTACCGATTTTCCCAGAAGTCGCCTAACTTTGCCCTCACTGTGACGCAAATATTTCAGCAAGCCAGTATTGAGGAGTAGCGACAAGTGGCCCAACGACACGCCCGCGGCTGAAGCGCTTTCTTAGACGCAAGTTACCCTCATATTAACTCTATATCTCATAAAGTCCAATGTAAACGATTGTTACATATTGCGGAGGAGTGATGCGAAGCGGATATATCTAGTTCTCCTCGAGCCTCTTTCAAAGCACCCGCAGCCTAACGTGCGAGTACCGATTTCCCAGAAGTCGCCTAACTTTTGCCCTCACTGTGACGCAAATATTTCAGCAAGCCAGTATTGAGGAGTAGGGACAGGTGGCCGAACGACACGCCCGCGGCTGAAGCGCTTTTTAAGACGCAAGTAACTCCGAGAGGCTT
This sequence comes from Haemaphysalis longicornis, assembly GCF_048455015.1. Classification (NCBI taxonomy): domain Eukaryota; kingdom Metazoa; phylum Arthropoda; class Arachnida; order Ixodida; family Ixodidae; genus Haemaphysalis; species Haemaphysalis longicornis. The sequence goes on along the minus strand of NW_027526203.1, from coordinate 359,695,592 downwards.
TCTCCGCGGTGGTCATCAAGGTGTCCACGGGTGCCACGTGGATGGCGGCGAGCATCAGGAGAGGAGGTGGCCATTGCCCTGTGTACCGCTGAGCGACTCGAAAACGGCGGTTCGCAACCATGCCAAGGGACGCATCCGTTAAGAGGCCGCGCGCGTGCTGGGCGGATTCAAACTACAAGAAAAATGAAGAGTGAGGATCAAGTGGTTCCAGGTGCACGCGGGCGTGTGCGCATTGGTGAGAAACGGCAACCACAACGAGACGGCACACTGGGCGGTACGAGCGGCAACCAACCGTCCCGCGTGGTTCGAAGCCAAAGACCGCATGAAGGACTACAGCGAGATCACGAACGCCTACCGCGTGGCTTGCAGAGCTCTCCTATACCTTCGTACCCAGGGCTGAGCGGAACGGAGGCCGTACTACTAAGACAGCTTCAGACCGGGTCGCTACCCACCCCGGCTCTGATGAATCGAATATACCCAGAAGTATACCCGACCGACAGGTGCAAGGTCTGCCGCCGGGAAACGACCGACCAGAAGCACATCCTGTGGGACTGCTCCAAACATCCGGAGGGAGCGGCATCGAGAACCATCCCGTCGCAGCTGTAAGAAGCCTCGAAGAGCTACGACCACGAACGTGAACTCTGAGCCGTCCAGCAGGTCCTAGGTGCGCTCGAGAGAGAGAGAGAGAATCACTTTATTGAGCGTTCTGTTTGGTCTAATGGTCTGTAGTGGCCCCCAGCTTGAGCCGAGTGGCGACTTCGGTAGCTCTGTTGAACACAGCGGTTTGCACCCCTTGGTCTGAGCTCCCCAGCACCTTCTCCCACTGCTCTTCACAAGAAATTGAAGGAAACGGGTCTTTAGGACATCCCCACAGGATGTGAGGAAGGGTGGCGAGGGCACCGCATGCAGGGCATTCTGGGGAGGGGTATATAGAGGGGTGGATGAGGTTCAGTTTTGCGGGATTAGGAAAAGTGTTCGTCTGCAGGAGACGCCACGCGTGTTCTTGGGAAAGGTCGAGTTGAACATGGGCGGGAGGGTATCTACGGCGGGAGAGGCGGTAATGGGTAGTAATTTCATTGTACGTGACTAGGCGGTCCCTGGCAGATCTGGCCCCGTGGTAGGGAACGTGACTGGCCCCGGCTCGGATCGTAAGCCCTCGAGCCGTATTGTGGGCAGCCTCATTTCCCTCGAGACCAGCGTGTGCCGGAGTCCAGATAATCTCTACTGGGGAACTGGGTGGATTTTGTTGCAGAATTTTCAAGGCCAGCGTTGATATTAGGCCGCTAGCGAAATTTTGAACGGCCGTTTTAGAATCAGAGATTATGATTGATGGGGTCGGCCTCATTGAGAGTGCTAACGCAAGGGCCGCCTCTTCCGCCGTGGCTGGGTGGGGAGAGTTAACGGTCAGGGAGGTGAGTGGGGGGTTATCGGGGTCAATAATTACGGCGATGGCGTAGGCATTGTAGTGTCTATATTCGGCAGCATCCACATATACTACATCGGGTCGTACCTGGAGACGTTTGCGTAGACCGCGTACCCTTTGTTCTCTACGACCCGCGCTGTGAGTAGGATGCATGTTGCGGGGGATCGGTCTAATGGTGAGATTAGAATGAATGCCGCTAGAGGGGGGAGATTTCGCTTCAAGGTCGTCGAGGGTGGTTATTCCTAATTACTTGAGAATGTGATGCCCAGTGAGAGGTTTTGATAGGCTGACCACCTGATTGGATAAATGGGCTTCGATGAGCTCCTCTGCCGTGTTATGTATCCCAAGTCCCTCGAGTCTGGCAGTAGACGTATTAAGCGCTCGAAAGGCACGACACTCGCGAGCCGGCAACGAGGAGCAGAAGGCTCGGGCCGGGTAACGGGTAACCCCTACGATGACGCCGGACTCGCGTCACGGCGCGTAAAAACGCCGATCTGCAGGCACAAATAAAGTTTACGTGAATCCAATCCAATTGTCCGTGACCGTCTACACTGCTGCGCTCGTCCGACATTTTATTGAATAAAATGAATAGAAGTTTATTGATGCCATCTATTCATTGAGGCAATGAATAGACGTTTATTGGTGCCATCAAAAAATGACAGCCCGCCCTTAGAGCCGACATCTTTTTGGGCACAAAGAACTCGTAATTCATATTGGTGTAGATCTACTATAACTATGAGGGAGTTCGACGCTCATTATGCTCAGCCGGCGTGGAAGCACTCGGAACAGGACACATTTGCATTCACTTAATACTTGGCCTCGTCACCACATTATTTGTAACTGAATAGCTGTAGTAGTTTGACGAAGTCCGCGCTCCAAAACTGCTTTTTTTTTTGTTCAAACACAGCGAATCCTGTCCGCGCCAAAATGAGTTGTGGCTGTGGTGACGGTACACTCTTAAAAATCGCGGCAGAAGGGTCCCACCACAACACTCCTGAACTACCAATCACCGCGACCAAATTTGCAAATTTGGCGAATGACGAGGCCCAGCAAGCGATCACAGCAACAGATAGTATCTGCGCTGTGACGCCGATGCACGCCTCGCGCTGTTGTCACAGCGCAAATACTATTTTTTTCTCTAATCGCTTGCTGGGCCTCGTCATTCGCTAAATTTGCAGAGTTCATCACGATGATTGGTCGCTCTCGAGTGTCATGGTGAAGCCCACCTGCGGTGATTTTTACGAGTGAAAGTCACAGCAATTTGCAGCATTTGTACAACGAGAGGCCGTGACGGTACAGACAAAACACAGAAGCAAAAGTTCGTCACTAATAACTTAGTCAGCGCCCCACCAAACTGTGTTAATGGTGAGCATTTGAGGTTTCCTTTAGAATAGTACAGGCATAACAACTGCTGAGATTACTAGAGTGTAAACAATCCCAGATGCTACTGGTATCCCCAATATTTTCCCATGCTACCAATGGGGTTTTACGTGCGGAATAGACAACTGTGCCCCAGGGTGCGGAGTAATGCAGTGCTATTTAGCAAACGTACGGTCTTTAACATTGAAGCAAATTTAGTATGCAGACATGGCATGCTTGTATTGCCCCGCTCCTGAAATCTCTATGACACGGCCCTTGGAATTCTTTAGTTTCCTTTACCATTCTGCAGCGTAGATCAAACATCCATCGATCACTAACATTTCAGTGCTGTTGTAACTATCTTATCTATTTCAGTTTGTTTTACCGCTATTGGTTCAATGTTTGGTGGCATTCTACATATGGACAATGAGGACAATGAGGAATTAGACCGCCTCGGCGAACATCAAAACAGCGACGAACGGGTGTTTTTTTGTTTACCGTGTCAAGGAAACCGTCCTTTCTTATTTTCTTGCAGAAAGCCTTGTTTTTTGTTTCTTTGCTCGCTTCTGCGCGTCCTGTTCGCACACACTAAGTGCCTGTTTAATTGACTTTTTTCACAAGCCTCGTTAATTTCAATGCAGCAGTTTGTTACCTTGATATTGTCACGAAGCCAAGGACGACGCAGTTGTCTTGCAGGAGAAACAAGTTTATTGGAGCGAACTTGTGCTCCCCTAACAACTCAAAAGAATACAGAGGCGGCGAAGCAGCGGTCAACAAAGTGACTTGCGTCAGCGAGCGTCGCAGAATCGAATGCCCCGGCGTCCGCACTGCAGGCTTTTTATCTTTCGGCGCGCGTGGTTCTCGAAACGTCGACTCGCATCGAGAACATAGTAGATCCAAGAAGATTATTCTGGGCTGTTCACGTTAGATCGGAATGCTCTCCCTATCACAACAGATAACACATGCGGCACAGAAAGAAAGAATGGAACACGCGCTTCCCTTGGCGCAGAGATAACGCAGACCGGCGCAGCCGGGCGGTAAAAGCAAAACACAAATAAACAAACCCAATGTATGGTTCTCGGCATTACCCCCCCTCTAAGAGTGCATCGACCCGATGCTAACATAAGGGACAGTCCGAACAAATGAAAATAAAAGTTCGTCATCGTCCGTAAAAAGGTTTTAGGCGAACCACGTGGACGACTTCAGGCCGCCTGCGTTGTCGTGATGTGCCGGAGTCACCATCAGGGATCACTTCGTAGGTAAGTTGGCCAACACGTCGTAGAATCTGGTAGGGTCCGAAATAGCGTCGCAGGAGCTTCTCACTGAGTCCGCGTCGTCGGATGGGAGTCCAAACCCACACACGATCCCCTGGTTGGTACTCGGCGTCTCGGCGTCGGAGGTTGTAGCGGCCCGCATCCAACAGCTGCTGGTCCGTTATACGAACTCGAGCGAGCTGGCGGGCCTCTTCCGCACGTTGAAGATATCCGTGGACGTCGGCGTTGAGGTCGTCGTCTTCTACGTGCGGAAGCATGGCGTCGAGCATCGTAGTCGGCCTTCTACCGTAGACAAGCTCGAACGGCGTCAGCTGCGTCGTCTCCTGGATAGCCGTGTTGTACGCAAACGTGACATACGGGAGCACTTCGTCCCAAGTCTTGTGTTCAACGTCAACGTACATTGACAGCATATCTGCGATTGTCTTGTTCAGACGTTCTGTTAGTCCGTTCGTTTGGGGGTGGTACGCCGTCGTTCTTCGGTGATCCGTGTTGCTGTAGCGTAATACTCCTTGCATCAGCTCCGCAGTAAATGCCGTTCCGCGGTCTGTGATTAGGACTTCCGGGGCTCCATGTCGCAGCACCACTTGGCTTATAAAGAACTTTGCCACTTCTTGTGCAGTCCCCCTCGGAAGAGCGGCGGTCTCGGCGTAGCGCGTCATGTAGTCTGTCGCTACGACAATCCACCTGTTCTGTGATCGTGACGTAGGGAACGGGCCTAAAAGGTCCATTCCAATCTGTTGAAATGGTCTCGATGGGACGGCGATCGGTTGTAGAAGTCCGGCGGGTCTTGTCGGCGGCGTTTTTCGTCGCTGGCAGTCACGGCAGCTCCGGACGTAGTGGGTGACGTCAGAGGTAAGGCCGGGCCAGTAGTACCTCGCCTTGATTTTTCCAATAGTGCGGGCTGTGCCGAGATGTCCGGAAGACGGGTCGTCGTGGCACGCTTCCAAAATTTCGTCACGAAGGTCCGCGGGGATGACGAGAAGGTAATTCGCTCTTGTTCCGGGGCTGAAATTCTTCTTCACGAGGACGGAGTTTCTCAGGCTGAATGCTGGTAAGCTGTGTTTGAAGGTTCTAGGAACGGCAACGTTGCATCCCTCGAGGTACTCGATTATGACGCTTAAGTCGGGGTCTGCACGCTGCTGGGCGGCTAGGTCGCTCTCCGTCACGATCCCGAAGAACGCGCTGTCTTCATCAGAGTCTTGTGGTGGTGGGTCGACGGGGGCGCGGGACAGGCAGTCGGCGTCGGAGTGTTTCCTGCCGGATTTATAAACGACTGTAACGTCGAACTCCTGCAGGCGCAAGCTCCACCGCCCAAGACGGCCAGAGGGGTCCTTCAAATTGGCGAGCCAACACAGCGCATGGTGGTCTGTTACAACCTTGAATGGCCTTCCATACACGTATGGGCGAAATTTTGAAATCGCCCATATAATAGCCAGGCACTCTTTCTCAGAGGCAGAATAGTTTTTCTCCTCCTTCGACAGACCACGGCTGGCATAGGCGATTACCCTTTCGCAGCCGCTTTGCTTTTGGACAAGGACGGCACCCAAGCCTATATCACTGGCGTCCGTGTGCATTTCCGTTTCGGCATTTTCGTCGAAATGAGCGAGCACGGGCGGGCTTTGCAGGTGTTTTTGCAGCTCGCAGAATGCTTTTTCTTGGTCGTTTTCCCAGCTGAAAGGGGTGCTGTCTTTCGTCAAGCGCGTGAGTGGCTCTGCAATGCGTGCGAAGTTTGCGACGAAGCGCCGGTAGTATGCGCACAGCCCGAGAAATCTTCGCACGCCCTTCTTGTCTTTCGGCCTAGGGAAGTTCGCGATAGCTGAAGTTTTTGCCGGGTCAGGTAGGACTCCCGCGGCGTTGACGACGTGGCCCAAGAACTTGAGTTCCTCGTATGCGAAACGGCACTTTTCAGGCTTCAGCGTCAACCCCGACGTACGAATTGCCTCGAGTACAGACTCCAACCTTGCAAGGTGTTCGTCGAAAGTCCGGGCGAATACCACTACGTCGTCGAGGTATACGAGGCAGGTGTGCCACTTAAGGCCAGCTAGCACAGTGTCCATGACTCTTTGAAACGTCGCTGGTGCTGTGCACAGCCCAAACGGCATCACCTTGAACTCGTATAGGCCGTCTGGGGTTATAAATGCAGTCTTCTCTCGGTCTCTCTCGTCCACTTCAATTTGCCAGTAGCCGGTCTTCAGGTCCATCGATGAGAAGTACTTCGCGTGGCAGAGGTGGTCGAGGGCGTCGTCGATTCGGGGGAGGGGGTACACGTCCTTTTTTGTGATTTTGTTCAGTCGCCGGTAGTCAACACAAAACCTTAATGTGCCGTCTTTTTTCTTTACAAGTACGACGGGCGCAGCCCAGGGGCTTTTCGATGGCTGTATAATGTCGTCGCTGAGCATGTCGTCGACTTGAGTCCGGATGGCTTCCCGTTCGTGTGAAGAGACGCGGTACGGTGACTGTCGGGTAGGTCGGGCTCCATCTTCGGTTATTATTCGGTGCTTCGCTAGAGGGGTCTGACGTAGTTTTGCGCTCGACGAAAAACATTCGCTATAGCGACGCAGCAAAGCCAATAATTTGTTTCGTTGTTCTTGCGGTAGCGCCGGATTCACGTGCAAGGGCTGCGGGAGCTTGAAGGTTTCTACGGGTGTGCGTTCAAAGTCGGCGACCGCGATCACGTCACTTGCTTCTTGCGCTTCTTCGAGGTATGCAATTGCCGCGCCCTTGTTTAAATGCTGGTACTCCTCGGTGAAATTAGTAACCAGAATGTGGGATTGGTGTTCCTTGAAGCGCGCAATGCCTCTTGCGACCGACACACCACGGTCGAGAAGCACCCTTTGATCAGTGTCTACGATAGCGTCGACGTCAGGAGCAGCATCTTCACAGTAGACTGCGACCATCAAGCTTGCGCGGGGTGGCAGGGTGACATGATCATCGGCAATCCTTACAGCAGCACGTCGTTCGGGGTTCGGTTCCGGCGTCATGGAGTGATTGGGGGAAAAAGTTATTGACTTGGTCTGCAGATCGATTATTGCCCCGTTGTCCATCAAAAAGTCCATCCCAAGAATTACGTCGCGGGAGCAGTTAGGCAGAATGACGAACGCCGCAGGGTACGTTGTGCCGTCTATGGTGACGCGCGATGTGCACGTTCCGCTTGGCGTCACGAGGTGGCCTCCTGCTGTGCGTATGTGCGGACCGTCCCATCTGGTCATAACTTTCTTCAGTTTAGACGCAAATGGTCCGCTCATTACCGAATAGTCAGCTCCCGTGTCTACGAGGGCGACTACGTCAAAGCCGTCGATGGACACCTTGACGTCAGAAGCAGTCTTCCTCGAGTTTCGGGTTCGTCGGGGCGTCGTATCTCTGCTTGTACGTGTTGACGGTCGGGCAGTGTGCATCGTCGTTGTCGTCGTCTTCTCAACGGACGTCTCGGTCAGGTCGGGTACGCGTCGCGCCGTGTATCTGTCGTCGTGTTCAGGAGACTCGTTAGGGCTGGGTCGGGTCGTAGGGATGAGGGCATGTCGTGAATGATGGTCTTCAGCGAGTCGCTGCGTCGTTGGAGGGTTTTCATTTTTCCGCCGTTGTGCAACTTTACCTCCCGAAGTTGCTGCTTTTAGTTTCCCCCGCGTGGGCTGGGGGACCTTCCACGTGAGAAGTCAGCATTGCTACGGCGGTTCGGCGATTGGTACGGGTAGGGCGATGGCGAGCGGTTGAAACGGGATGGGCCACGGCTGGTTTCAGATAGATACTCGTCGATCTCACGTGGTCGTTGGCCAGGGAGAGGGCGAGGTGCGTCGACGGAGAAACCACGCAGTCCGAGTCTCTTGTATGGGCAGCGACGGTAGATGTGGTCGGCCTCTCCGCAGTGGTAGCACAGAGGACGATTATCGGGAGTTCGCCATACGTCCGTCTTCCTCGGCGTCTGGTTTCGGGCTACCGGGGGTCGGGCGGGTGACAGTGGGCGGCGGTACGGCGGGGCCTCTTGACGGCGTGTTGGGGCAGGGCGGGGTCGACGAACAGCCGCAGAGTAGGTCATAGCCTCGGGCTCGCGGGGTGCTTCGGACGGCACAGAAGTTCCCAAAGCCTGCTGTACTTCTTCCCGGATCACGTCGGTCAGTGAAGTGACTTGAGGTTCTGGTGTCGTCATCGGGAAAAGTTTCCGCAGCTCCTCCCTTACCACTGCGCGGATAGTGTCGCGTAGTGAGTCGGAGTTAATAGCGCTGGCACCAATCGTCTCCGAAACCAGCGCATTGATTGGGCGGTCGTATTGCCTCGTTCGGATTTCGAGCGTCTTCTCCATCGCGGCGGCCTCAGACGCGAATTCGGACACGGTCTTGGGGGGGTTGCGAACAAGGCACGCGAAGAGCTCTTGCTTCACACCTCGCATCAGAAACCGTAGTTTCTTTTCCTCCGTCATTCCTGGGTCCGCACGGCGAAAAAGTCGCTTCATTTCCTCGACGAAGATTACGACTCCTTCGTTCGGGTGTTGCGTTCGAGTTTCCAGTAAAATCGCAGCTCGTTCTTTTCTCACCACGGTCGTGAAGGTCTTAAGGAACTCGCTTTTGAATTGCGTCCAGTCGGTCAAGGCGCTCTCGTGGTTTTCAAACCAAGTTCGAGCTGCATCCTCCAAGTAAAAGAAAACATGCCGGAAGGTTTCTTCATCGTCCCACCTGTTGAAGATCCGCACGCGCTCCAGCTTCTCCAACCATTCCTCTGGGTCTTCAGCGGGGGCTCCCCGGAACGATGGCGGTTCCCGGGGCTGCTGCAGCATGATTGGCGACGTTGTTTCTTGTACCATGGTGTTGGTTGCAGCGTTCCTTCTCTTGGGTCCTTCTGGCATCAAACCGAACTCGGGTGGTAAATCTTGCAGGCGGGGGCTGGCTCTTGTTGGACTGGCTTGGCGGCTTCTCGAGGTTGTAGTGGGCATGAAGGGTGCGTACCCCGCACCTCCACCAGATGTCACGAAGCCAAGGACGACGCAGTTGTCTTGCAGGAGAAACAAGTTTATTGGAGCGAACTTGTGCTCCCCTAACAACTCAAAAGAATACAGAGGCGGCGAAGCAGCGGTCAACAAAGTGACTTGCGTCAGCGAGCGTCGCAGAATCGAATGCCCCGGCGTCCGCACTGCAGGCTTTTTATCTTTCGGCGCGCGTGGTTCTCGAAACGTCGATTCGCATCGAGAACATAGTAGATCCAAGAAGATTATTCTGGGCTGTTCACGTTAGATCGGAATGCTCTCCCTATCACAACAGATAACACATGCGGCACAGAAAGAAAGAATGGAACACGCGCTTCCCTTGGCGCAGAGATAACGCAGACCGGCGCAGCCGGGCGGTAAAAGCAAAACACAAATAAACAAACCCAATGTATGGTTCTCGGCAATATGGTATCTTATTACCAGTTCTGCGTGCCTTACAGGAAAGTCCGCTGCTTCTGACTCAATGGTAATGTTAACATGTTTATGTTAATATGTAAATGTTAATATCATTAATGTGTCTTGAAATACTATGTACTCCCACCGTTGATTGCCATAGCACTGCACCCCCCCCCTTTTTTTTTCTGTAGTGCCTCTTAGCTCTGAAACTATTGCAAATAAATAAGCAAGCAAACAAATAAATAAGTATTTTCTGGTTTTGTCAGGTCTGTCACTAGATTTTACTGAAATGACCGTTGTTTCCCATTGCTTTGCAGCGGCACACAATTTGAAGCATGAACGGATACGATCGCCACGAGGGATGCAGCCAGAAATTTTACTCAAGGTAGGGGAAGGGGGTGTGATGATTTATGGAAAGGAAAAAGTGTTGCCGAAAGGAACAATATACTACTTTACGCGCGGCCTAGAAAAACGCCAGGGGAGGATTGAACCGCCAAACAAGCCCCCCCCCCCTTCCCCCCGCCGCCCCCCGCTTTCGAGCCAAGACTTGGTGCGCCTGATCAAACAGGCCAGTCCGTTAGTGGCCGTGCGCACGCGCCAGGACATCATGGACCGGGACGAATACTACAACTTGATGAGGATGACAAACGCAAAACAACATGAGCTACTGCGCGAGATCATCCACCGGCAGACGACGCCGTCAGCACCTCCGTTACGGGTCTTCTTCACCGGACCGGCCGGTTGCGGCAATACGTTCGTCCTCCGGCTTGCCATGGACCTCTACAACCGGTACAGCAACACCGGCAACAACACCACCTACAACGCGTTCGTCATCTGCGCGAGCACTGGAAAGGCGGCTGTGGCAGTGGGAAACCAGACTCTGGCAGCCGTTACCTGAGTTTCGCGGCGGTGGCGTCCGCGTTAAAGAATGCATGGAGCGAACTTTCACGACGAAATTCGCGCGGCGGAGAATCTGCCGCGGCAGGACACCGTGTGTTCGTTGGGCTGAACTACATGGAGCGAAGACACGGCGCCCGCCGCTGCGCCACCGCTGGGTTGGTCTCAGTGTGGATAACAGAACCTCCATGCCCAGAATCAACGGCAGCGTTTCCCGCTTGGAGTTTCCCGCTCGGGTTGCGCGTCATTTGACAATTTTGTGTGAGTCGGGTTCATTTCGTCTGCAGAAATATTCGTTTTCAGTTCCCAAAAGCGCGAAAGACAATAAACAAACAATAATAAAAAAAACGAACGCCCCGGGGACATTCGAACTAGAAACTCCCAGAAAATGAGGCTGGCATTTTACCTCTTCTCCAACGCAACAGATGGCGCCCTGGTGCAAAATATAGCTACGCAACGGTCGTGCAAACTACACATCTGCAACGCCACCCCGTTACAAAGGGGAAGCCGCTAAGCATCATCAGCATCATCATCAGCTTGTCAAACTAGGCTTGAATACACACGGCGGGCTGCTCCTAGTTTTTTGTTGTATTTGAGATGCCCTCGCTTTGATACCGCCTGTTCCGCACTCACCGATCTTGTAGACGGGACCCCCGTTGCTATTAATCGAAATTATGTAGCCGGATCGCCCATGTTTAACTAACTAAAAGCTAGCCTACATGCTACCTCGGCTACACAACCCATGGCGGTTCGATCGATACCGTGTTTCGCTTGCGGCTTGGGCTATCAGAATCGCACGGACTTCACTTGTTGCAACCTCATTTTCCTCAATCCGTTTTTTAGCTCAAGTAGGCGCGATCCAAGCGTAAGTCTATCAAATCTTTCCAAACCGACCGTCCGCCAGCGATCTGTACACGCCATGAAGGGGAAATCGAAACCTGAGTGGTTCCTTCGTTTTGCCACTCGCCGCCGCTTCGCAGCCAACGAACATTTCTGATCCAACTAGATCGGCCGCGGTCAACATTTTTTCCGCCGCCAGGCCTGGGGCGCGCCGCCGGGAGTTGTTCGTCGTGTTTTTTTTTTTTTTTTTTTTGTCGCATATTCGCTGTATGTATTCTGGCCTTAACCGAGTGAGCGAACGCAGCTTCGACGGCAGAAAGAAAACGGAGAGGAGTGTCTAGCGAAGGGTGCCGTTGAAGGCGGCACGCGTGGCTATGGCGTCATCTCTAACACTGCCTTCCCCTCTCTCTTGTTTCTTGCGTCGCCGCCAAGGAGCGCCCACCCCACCCTCCCCTCTCCAGACGCGGTTCCGTTCAATGCTAATCCAAACCACGCGAACACCGCTATCACACAATATGCGGTTTGCATTTCACACGAGGGCTTTGAATGTGCGCAGCGGGGTAGACCCGCGGCTGTGCTCGTTGAGTACACCGTCTGTCTCCCCGTCTCCTCGTATGGGCGTAGCCTAGTCGCTAAGACGACGGGCTGTCGCTCCGTTTCCCTATTCCGGTCCAAATTCGATTCCTCGCGGTGCTAGTAATTTGTTTAATTTAGCCTAGAGTTTTCTGCTGACGCGGACACGAAAATATCCTTGGCTGGTAAAGGCATACTGCTTCGCAGTAAAAACTCCTCTGTCGCCAGCCGCCCGGCACTTCGCGCAGCTGCGTAGGTGAAGTCAAGCCTCGGCTAGCTATGGCGCCACTACGCCGACGCGGCGCCTTCGTTTGTTTTGCGGGAGTCTAAACGATGTACTCGGCGCGGCGTTACGTGGCGCTGTGTGTCGCCGACGTTCGTGTCGCTGCGTCGGCGACACAGAGCGCCTCGTGACTCCGCGCCGAAGACATCGTTTAGACTCCCGCAAAACATAGGGCGGCCGAAGAAGTATCTGGCTCCCGACGAACAAGCGCAGCGTGACCGCCACCATATCGCCGCTCGAGATTATGTGAGACGGTTACGATCCAACCCCGAGTATCTCGCCAAAGCCACAGCGCTTAAACGGCAGCGAAGAGCGCAAGATCCCGAGTACCGCGCTCGTGATGTGGAGTACAAGCGGAATCGCCGGCAAAGCCACCCAGGACTAAGTAACTGTACTTAGCTGAGCCCATTTTGCGACCAGGGCTAAGTGTACACGAAGTGGCCTCAAGGGATGTTGCCAAGCAGGCTTTCTCAGCTCAGAAGCGTCCCATCTGGGACAACCGGATGACTTAGTAGAGAAATTGAAGGATGATCGCCGCTCACCAAAGCAGGATTTGCCCGTCAGCAGGATTTGAGGTGCCCGTCCGCGGGAGCTACGTCTCACCAGCGTTCAGCAGTAACGAACCGAACAGTGCGTGCACGAGCGCGCGAGGAGACGCCGATGTCATCAAAATAATGGCACATGACCATTTAAAGGGGATTGTCCACAACCATCAGTCAGGCTCAAATCTGGCAAGAATTTATTGAATAAACGTTCACTTAAAACGGTTGTTCTGGTCGCCTTCATGCAGTCCAAGAAGCCGAGGCCTTTGGCTGCCCGCCAGAGCTGGACATCTGGGGTTGGGTTGAACAGCAGGGCCGACCAGGTTGGTACAGGTGATGGTAGTGGCCATGAAGCTGACCTGAGCGTGTTGGGACCGTTCACAGTGTTTCCACGGAGAGAAACTGGCAAAGTAATAATACTCCACATAGGGCGGCGAAGAATTTAAAGGTCAGCTGAAGCTTTATTTACTGAAAATGTTGGTTACTTTGGCTGACTAGTCGTTTTATTAGGCATTGGCTCACCCCTCCTGTGGGTATGTTCTCTGTCTGTGGTACGTCGAAATAGAGAAGAGTTTCATTCGAAATTTATGGTGGGAAATCATTTTTATGTGACCGATACTGATTGCTTACCAATGAACCTGGGCCTCAACGGAAACGTCATATATCAGTTTCGATGCAAATAATTTCTGTTTATGAACAGTTCTTAGATCTCGCCTGAAACCCCACCGAAAAACGGCGCTGTGATGCAAGAGTAGAAATAGAGAGATAAGCGTTCATGAAGACAGACTGTGGTATAGGCTTGTTAGGGAAGTGGTTGAAAAGCTGTAAGTGTGGGGTAAAGCCTCGATACCATCTATTGCCAAGGCATGTATATAGACCTAAGCCATTGGATGTGGCGGAAACATGGCGTCTACAACAAGCGGCTGGTTATTGCGCCAGAGCCGTAAGAGCGTGAATGACGACGGCTGGAACATAACGGTATACGTGATTTGGGCTCTTTAAAGGGAACGGTCTTTCGGTCTTCTCGATGGTCTAGTGGGAAAGGGGCCATAACTCTACCCTTAGTATGAACGCCGCCAATTTCCATCTACACGCCCGTGTTGACAACGACGAATATCATGAAAATGTACATTGTCATGTTTACGATAACATACAGCACGATTTACAAGCACCACCCCATCGACAGGTGACACTTTCGTACTAATAAGGTGTTAAAATGTATTACAGTGAAAGCTCGTTAACACGAACGTCAATAATCCGAACTTATGGATAATTTGAACTGCACGATTTCGTCCGGCCAAGACTCCATAGAAGTCTATGTATTTTAGCAGTTCGGACTTAATGGTACCGGCAAGGAGCGTACGCTGAAGCAGTGGTTCAACCACACAGCAGTGTATTCGCCGCTCACAATAGATGTCAGACGGTAGAAAACCGCCGCCAGGGACGATCTTCGAAGACCGGGTGGTCCGTCCCGAGTATCGGTGGTGGCACGTTCACGGCCGGCGCTGGCTGCCCCCAGCTGCGGTCGCCGGTGCTCTCGTCAGGAGCCGTGCGTGAAGACGGGTGCCGCCCACAGCAGCTCCCACGGCTCAGCCCGTGCGGCGGTATACCGGTGCTGCAGATGGCTCTCTAAGGCCCGGGGTTCCTTGCAGAAAGCCCAAGCGTGGCAGGGTCTCGTCCGTGGGTCGGGCTCCGCGGGTGTGGCGTGCGGTGCAGTCGACAGCAGCTGCCTGTGGAAGAAAAGAGCCCCCGGGCCGGCGCGCACGTCCGTTATTAAGCGTTGTCTGGGCCACCGCGCATAGTTCGGAGCAGGGACAATCGCGCGAAGCCTTCCTGCCGTGCGCTACCCAGAAGATACGCTGGTCGCGTGGCTTCTATTCTCTCACGTTAACACGCGCACGCGTCCAAGCGTAGATTAGCAACGTGTGTTCGTGCAGTATAAAGAAGCCCGTAATTCGAACCCGAGTAGCTCCACCACGAATTACTCGAACTCTGCGCCACCACACCGGTGCTTTGGTGCCTGGTCAAGAGGCAAAAAATTAGCGCTCTACCACTCTGCGAAGAAGAATGACCTGCGAAGCTGGACGCAGTACACAAAATGCACGAAACAAAACACGTTTGTTTGTAATTTGCGATCGAGCAATTAGCACTTAGCTCAATAAAACTTTGAAGGACTCGATATTTATTCTAGTAGACAAACATGGAGCTGTCTGTTTCCCTCCCTTGTCGTAGGCGTATTACTGTCTGCGTAACACACCGACCCAATCCGCTCAACCCAATCCGCTCAATCCGCTCAAAGTTCGCATTGGGGTGACAGACGTACACGTTAAACTTCGCACAACGGACATGTCATCAGTGAGGGCATGAAACCTATACCTGCACCTGCACGCCCTCCTTCCCTTTCCGACCCTCACAGCTCGGGCCTGATAAACCAGCAACCAGTTATGTGCGCGTGCTTACAAGTGAAAGGCACCGCCAAAATTGCCTCTCTGAAAGCCCTTCCAGCTGAACAAGAAACATTGTCTCATGTCAACGTGGCTGTTCATCCGAGAGGGATTCGCAGCTACTGCTGGAACGTACAGTAGAAACGGTGGCGGCAGCATCCTTCTGTTCACTAGTGCGGATTCCTGGGTGAGTTGGTGTTACATTGCAGAAAAATTCATAGCGCATGTGGACAGGGGCAAGAAAAGAGAGACACCAAGGAGGGCTACCTTCAACTTGAGTGGAAAGTAGCGCTTTGTGGTGTCCCTCCTTTCTTGTCATTGTCCGCATGCGGTATGAATTTTTCTGCACGGTTTGGTGTTGTTTTCGCACCCATTAACGCTACTGTTCCGTCAGACGCTCCTTCGATTCCCGCTGCTCTTCCTCCGAGCGAATGACACGCGTCCGTCCACAGCGAGTTAAAAGCTGGAAGGAATCGAGCTTTATTCAGGGGACAAAAATGTGGCATTGTGGCTGTCCGTTACCGTCCCGCGTCGTAGGCCTCTCACTGCCCATGTAACACACCAACCAAAAACCTAAAACGCTCGCCTATTGAGGACAACTGACAGGTCGCATTCAGCCACGAAATTCCACGTTTAAATTTCCCTCCAGCACAACGCGCATGTCATCAGTAGCGGCATGAAGACTAGCTGTGCATGCACGCCCACCTGCTTCCACTCACCAGCAGTGCTCGCATCGACCGGCAACGGATGATGGGCGCGTGTTTTAACGTGAAATACAAGGGCGAAAATGTCCCGCGGAAAGCCTTTGAAGCCTTTGAGGGGCCAGGCACCGACTTCAGCAAGAATGCACAGGCATTGCGACGAGCGTGGCAAGCCGAGAGCGGCCCGAAGTGCAATTGTGAGCTCGGTCTCCAGTTCCTCCACCGTGTTGGCTTGACGGTGACAAGGGGCACAGCGTACAGGACTGCAGAGCCCACCATAGCATCGTAAATTCTAAAAGCCCAAGTGTGTGAGCGCCCACGTCCCTTGGGAAAGAGTTAACGAATGGTTTTGAGGACACGACTGGACTGGTTGTTTGATTGCTGGACCCCAGATCAGGTGATGGTCAATAGTAAGTTTAAGACATCTGAACTGGGTATTCCACTGGAGCTGCGAGCCGTGTACTTCCAAAGGGTAGGTTCGATACCATACTCTGGGGTTGGGGTGGAACATTGATTCGACTGATCTGACAGTTTTGGGCCCGGGTTCACAGTGCATCATTGTCAGCCTAAATGAAGAGGTGGACACTGTGTTCCAGGTCTGGTGGTATGCTGTCAGGCAGCCCCGCCAGCGCGAAATTGAAGAGTAGCGGACTAAGCACTGCACTTTGGCGGACTCCAACACTGACACCTCTTGCACTGCTGAGCACGTTGCCAAATCCCAAAGGAATTTCCAGATCTAGTTCCGCATTATTCCAATTACATGAATGCGGTCCAGCGCAGCCTCGGTGGTTCTGTGTGGCAGGCGGTCAAAGGCAGATTCACTATCAACCAAAACAAGAAATGTTATGTCATTCCTGTGTTGGGCCCCTTCCAGTGCAGATACAACATCAGCGATGCTGTCGGCAATGCGCTGGAGTCGGCAGGAATCCTCTATATTGTTCGCACTAGCTCCAAGGGCTCGGACGATGTACTCTATGCGAGACAGAATGATCATCTCAAAGAGCTTCCCCGCAGCCGAAGTTATGCACACAGGTCTGTATGAGCTGCTTGCGGTCGGGGATTTTTCTCGTTTCAGGAGCGGGAGAACAAGGGCAAGGAGCCAGAGGATTGGTAGTACCCCCGAGCGCGAGACGACGTTGAAGGCGCTTAGAAGGCGTTCTTGCTCGGGGCTGTCCAAGTTCCGCATCATTTCGTATGTGACGTCATCAGCGCCACGAGTGCTGTGGCGCTTAGTCTTCTGCAAGGCATCCCTACGCTTGTGCATGGAAAGCTCTGCGTGGCCGGGGGCGGCAATTTGGGAGCCATATGGTCCCAATGGCAGTCTCTGTCTCAACGTGCGGGGTAGAGGTTGGTGCGGGTATGCAGGCGGTGGAGGAGTGAACCAATCAGCATGCAGTTCCAGCAGTTCATCTTTAGTAATGCCCTCTGAAATGGCAACAGCATGCACCGGCTGTCGGGGAGATGGCGGCTGTAGTAATCTATGCAGCAATCGTCAAGCCTGTCGAAGCTATCGTTGGGTTTCTAAGGACTGGCAGATGGATTTCCAACTTGATCGTCTCCTTTGCTTAGAGTGATGACAGCAGGCAGCACCCAGTCGGTTGTACATTGTCCTGTGGGCAGCAGAGTTTGTGCTCATGGCCTGTCGTTGCGCACGTTGCCGGGCTGCCCGAACGTTGAGAAGCTTCATATCTGGTACGGGCGCTGCAAAGCTCACCCGGGGTGGCACATTCAGCGAGTTTTCAGAGAAAATCTTCACCCTGATTCATGTTTTTGGTCAGTTTCCTGCAAAGCTCACCCGGGGTGGCACATTCAGCGAGTTTTCAGAGAAAATCTTCACCCTGATTCATGTTTTTGGTCAGTTTCCTGAAGAGTGGGCACCTGATGACCATAACGGCCCGTCTAATCATGTGGACAACACCGGTCGCCCCTTTATGCATGCACGGCTAAGAGGAGGGTGGGGGGAGGCGTAGAAGCGTCCATGCGCAGCGAAACTTCACGCGGTGACCGATGACATGCCAGTTCTACTGGTGGGATATTTCAACGTGGACTTGTCACCCCCCGATGCGACGTGACTGCTGCCCTCCGTGCTCGAGCGGTTTGGGTTGCTGTGTTGCACAGACAGTAAGATGCCTACGATGTGGGAAGGAAGCGGATCATCCCATGTTTGTCCGCTAGAATAAAACTCTAGTCCTTACAATTTTCATTCAGCTAATTGGTTAGGAAGTATGCTCCATCGCAACTTACAAACAAGTGTTTTGTTTCGCGCACTCTTTAAACATCCACCTTCGCAGGGCGAAATGGCTCATATTTCTTATTTTCAAATAATATTGAGGGTGGTGGAAGGAGTGGGGGAGAGGGGAGGGAGGAACGCTTGAAGTGGCGCTGCAGTACATGCGGGACGCAATGGCAGGCACAAAAACCATGCTGACAGCGTCTCCTGCTGCTGCCTCCTCCTGCGTAAAACGGAGCGTTGGGCCCCGAACGCCATGCAGCTCCCGGCGAACTGAACGCCCGGTGGTGTCTTCAACTTGCAGGGCCCCTGGTGCTACCCTTTTGCCGGTTTCTTTCGACTCAGACACGCGCACATCCCTGTGAGGGAGGCGGTGGCTCCCTTAGGAGGGCAAGCCGCGTGCCTGCGCAAGCAGGCTAGGACTTTTAAAGACTATAGCCTTTCTTGAGCCGGCTAAACAATAGAGAAAGAAAGGTGTATAAGAGAGGACACTCCCATAGAACCCAGTGGCCGAACTTGTAGCATCCGCCGTGGTTGCCAGGTGGATAAGGCGCCGCGCTGATGAGCACAGGGACGCGGGTTCGATCCCGGCCGCGGTGGCTGCTTTTCTGATGGAGGCGAAACGCAAAAACGCGTAGGACACCAAACGACTGGCACCAGAGCTATCCCCGAACTTCTTGGTTCGGTTTCGTTGACACTGACGTACGCGGATAATTTGAACCGGCGGCGGGCGTCGACACGGTATTTTGATGCGTTTAAAGATTTTTTTAAGGGTTTACTTTTCATATAGCGTTCTTAGTCGGCTGACTGCATGATTTTAAGAGCAAAAAATTTATCCTTAAAATGTTAGATTGCACTTACCGCTTCTCTTAAGGACAAGGTAATACTAGTAGTTGTGTTGCGTGTTCAGCATCTTGTTTAGCCAGTTAAACTGGCCACTCATAACTTTATTTATTGAAGAGCACCAAATGTAACAACAAATTCAAAGTGACCCCATGTATTTTGGGTTGCAAGCATATTTATAGACACTGACCACTATAACACATCAGGGAATCAATGCAATACGGAATAGTTCGAGTAAAAGCCCACATTTCAAGAGATAAAAACCGCACTTATCCCACGGCTCTTATCCCACGCAATTCAATCGGCTTCCTGTCCTTTCACTTTAAAATTCCATCCCCAGACATGAAATATGGTTACGACATCCTCTGGCAATACACCGACACCCCACCAGGCCTCCAACTACCCCTACCTGTGAGCAGCGGGCTAACGTGCTGACAAGCTGGGTCCTTGGTGACCAGCTTTGGCTGGCCAAAGTACAAGGATTTCTGTCCCGAGAAAACGCCTGCCGCTATGCGGACATAATGGTCGTGTTTTGGTCTCAATAAAATTCGTAGAGACAGTTCAGACTCTTTTCGCGTGCTATAGGCGACATCCTTGTACCTTTACTTCCCCACATGGGTGGGCCCATATGATCAAATCAAATCAAATCAAAGTTTATTTCAACATTGGTGCAACTTCGACAATGTTTATGGTCACTCTGGCAAGAAGTTGTAGAGACGGCTTGACGGGGCCCGAGCGCCGGTGCAGCTGCGACAACCTTTGTCATAAACAATACATTAGACAGCTTAATTTGTTGAAAACCAAAAAAAAATTCATGCAGAAGATATGTTACAATACACTGAAAAATATGTAACCATTAATAATCAATAACGTGGAAATCCAACTTTACAAGGCGTCAAACACATACCACACAATATGCCATTCCTCAAGAATACCATGAAAAACATTGATACAAACATCCCTGCAATTTGTCGTTGAAAATTATAGAATGCAATTCTTTACGACGGATACGCGCACATTCAGCAATATGTGGACGTAATCGGCTAAGCATCACAGGTATGTTGTGACTAAGCGATTGTTAAAAGTAGTCAGTGTGACGCCGAGGAACGATATATTTGCCTTGTTCACTAGTTCGACCTGTTTTGGTTCGTAATGATAGACCAGACATTTCCACTAAAAAATTATGGTGGGCAGCGCTCGAAAAGTAAGCCGATACAAGAGACGGTACTTATAAAGATTCTGAATGTTGATTATGCTGTGGTGCTGAAATAACTCTTCGGTGGGATGAAGATACGGAACGCCACTGATGCATTCAAGAAGGAGTGCATTGATGTTCTTTTCAGTAGTCGTGCCCCATACCAAAGTGCAATAATACAAGTGAGATCTGAAAAGGGCGTTATTAATGAGGAGTTTAACACTCATTGGGAAAATGTCACGACAACGATATAGTGCACCCACAACAGAGGATAACGTTTTGGCCAACAATTCAATCTGCGAATTCCATGTCATGCGCTGCGAGAATACCACCAAGATTTTGAGAATACCAAGATTTTGTGCACTTTTACAATGTCGATGCGTGATGAACCCAGGTATAATTCATTACTAACTGGTATAGGTTTGTTTTTTGTTGCGAATATTATAATCTTTGATTTCTTAACGTTAATTCTCAAACTATTTTGGTTAGACCAGTGGAGCAATTTCAGAATTTGCGTGCGAGGAAAGGTTGATAATATTATCACTAGTAATAAAGAGACTGGTATCATCGGCCTACATGACGAATTCAGTGTTTTCATCAATACATACGATGTCGTTAACGTACATTGAATAAAAATGGGCCTACGACACTACCCTGTGGAACTTCACACTATAATCTGAAAAGAAGAGGGATAACCATTCATAACAACAAATTGCAGGCGACCAATGCAAAAGGTGCGGCACACCACGCACGCCATAGCGATATAATTTTTCAAGAAGTGTTTTAACACTACTAGAATCGAAAGCCTTGCTATAATCAACGAAAACACCAAAGGTCGGCTTATCCGATTCTATATTATTTAAAATGATTTCTTTTTGCATAAGCAGCGCGGATTCTGTGCACCCCTTGTGAAAGCCATGTTGGCGGGATGATAACAGTTTATGTTTAGAAAAGAATGATTCAAGACAAGCGCGAATTATTTTTTCGAGTCCTTTCGGAAACACGACAGAAAAGAAATTGGCGTGTAATTGGTGCGGACATTTTTATCTCCTGCCTTGTATATTGATGAAACTTTTGCTAGTTTCATTTTTGAGGGAAAAGTACCAGACTTTAAACAGATAGAAAATGTGCACAAGGCACGGGCAAATGTAGCCTAGGACGTACTTAACTGGTCTAATTTGAATGTTGTCAGTATTGGTGGCTTTACTGTTTTTCAAGGAAATAAATGTGCGATGTACTTCGTTGTCGTCGATTGGCAACAGAAACAGAGTTTCCGAGGCGGTGAAGTCGAGAGTACGCGGTTCAGCAGAAGAAATATCGGTGTCTGATATTGAACTGATAAAATGTTCATTGAAATGCTCAGAGAGCGAAGTGTTAGAAAGAACTGTTCCGTCTACAGTAATCTCCCGTACATCAGTTTGGTATCGGCGCATGCCAAAAGCGTCAGTTATGATTTTCCACGTGTGGTCCGGTCGGCGTGATGAGTCAGAAAACAGTTGTTCATAGTAGTGAGCCTTGGCTTTCCGAAGCTCAGACGTTAACCGATTTTGAAGTTTTTTGAACGTTGCAAGATCCGATAAATCTTGCCTGCTTATGAATCGACGATAGAATTTATTTTTTTCCTTGAATAATCTCAACTGCTTAGGAACAATTCAGGGTTTTCATATTTGTCGCCGGGGCCTAAATTATTTCATTGGGAAAGACTCACTATATCGTTTCCCAAAAATTTGCATAAATGAATCGTACGCGCTATCTGCCGAGACCTGAGCAAGCACCTGGGACTAGTTACTGTTTTGTATTTTCTCTCTGAACGCATCAAGATTAGATGGCGTTATGTGCTGATAATTAAACGTGGTGCCACTGGCTTGCACTGGTCCAGCAGAAACAGAATATGCTATAAATATTGGGCAGTGGTCGCCGATATCCGAACTTATTGTTCCCGAGGCTGTAACGGGTGTATCAGCGTTAGTGACGAAAAGGTCTAGTATTGATGAACTAGTCGCCGTAATGCGCGTAGCAGAGCTAATTACGTTGTGGAAGCCACAGGACGTTACCCGGTTGATAAATGACATGGAAAGTGAAGTCTCGGGGGAAAGGTTAATATTAAAATCGCCTCCAAGAATCAGACGATATCTTCCAAAGGATGCGTGCACGAGCAGAGCATCGATAAAGTCTAGAAAGTGATTGGCATCTCCAGAGGACGGTCGGTACAAAACCGAGAAAATTGTGTTGTTGACTAGTAGAGTAAGGGCTTCGTAATTATGTGTTACAGCTGTAAACTGTGGCACTAGTTCGGAAGACAGACGGAAAAATTGTTATATCCTGGAATTGCAGGAACACTGTCATTTGAAGTAAACCATGTTTCAGTAAACATGAGAATGCTGAAGTTAAAACAAAATTCATTCAGGAAGGAAGTTAGTTGATCGATTTTGTTATTATTATTTTTTATTTTTTATTATTTATACAATACTGCAGGCCTTGGGCGGCCCAAGCAGGAGTGGTTTGTTTATACATCAATGAGGAAAACCAGTTGTAAACAAGATAAAGAAAGAGGAAGAAAAAAGAAGTATAAATTGCAAGCAAGAAGAAATAAGCAATGAACAATCGAAGAAAACACAAGAGAACAAGAGAGGGCTAATCAGTGCATATTTCAGACATTTGCATATAAGGAGGTAGGGAACAAGGCAGCAAAAAAAAAAAAGCGATGCAAGGCAGCTGTGATCATACACAGTAGCGTAGCTCAGTTTTTACACAACTAGATATGGAAAACCAATCACGGGATAATGGCACCTTTATATTTTATTCTACGAGCTGGTTAAACAACTGAGGAACATTATTTGATGAGAAGGTTTCGGCTGGCAAGGCATTCCAATCACTTATTGTGCGCGGGAAAAAGGAATGTTTGAATTGGTTTGTGCGTGTAAAAATCGAGTTACATTTAAGAGGGTGAAAGTGCCTGGTGGGTCTGTGGGGCAAAAGGTTCAGATAAGGAGCAGGGTCGAGTGCAAGTTTACGGTTCACGGCGTCCACGGACATGATCGGGCTCACGCACAACGATATATATACTGAGCCCCTGCGGCGGCCACACTGGCACTCTCGTTAGCTCAACCTTACGAAATGAAAACTACCGGTTTAAATACTGGGTTTTACGCGCAGACAGAGATAGAGATAGAGATAGAGATATAGATAGATAGATAGATAGATAGATAGATAGATAGATAGATAGATAGATAGATAGATAGATAGATAGATAGATAGATAGATAGAGAGAGAGAGAGAGAGGGGGGGAGAGGGGGGGGAGAGAGGGGTGAGGGGGAGAGGTGGAGAGGGGGTAAGGGAGGGAGGGGGGAGGGACACTTTTATTGTGCCTATGGCGACTTCGGTTGCTCTGATGACCCGGACTGTTTGCACTTCCAGGTCTGAGCTACCGAGCCCCTTCTATATACGCATGGACGATAACAGGTGTCGCAGTGGAGGGCTCTTGGACGTGAGCCGAAATCTCGACGCACGGGCGTTTTCGCTTTTCCCCTCAATCCACCCTTAATAAATGGTGTTTTTTTTTAAGCTTGTACGCATTCCTTCTGTGCCCGTACATTTTTTTGCGAGCTATTCGGGGCGCTCGTTTTCTGGTTGCGTAACTTTCTTCGACTTGAAATTCCTAACATCTCGTTCGAATGAACGAAAACTCATTAAATGGAGGCCTTACCTACAGCGGCACATGTGCAATCAGCGAACACACGAGTCGAAAGTACACGAAAATTTATTCGTGCGTATTTAAATTTCAAACAACACCATACCCATCATTAAGAAAAGTAGTCGGTTATGAGCAACTGCACACGCTCTTCCCGCAATGAATTGATGCACGTGTCTTGAAGCTTGCTAACAAGTTCCAAACCAGCATCCGCATTTTGCTGGCGAGAGAAGTAGCGCGCGGCTAACAACAGCGCCGACTCTACTTCAGGTGCACTTGATGGAGCTCAAGGTGGCAGGAATCACTTCGTCGCTGGCGTTAGAGTCTTCGCCACTGAGGGCAGAAGGGTACTCCTGAGCAGAAGTGCCCTCTTGAGGTTACGTCTGCCTGAGAAGTACCCGGCCGTAGCTCCCGCCACGGCCGCATTCGACTGTATCCTCGGGGGAGAGGGAGGGGAGAGTTTAATACGGCCGTGGCCGGCAACGCAGGATATCGCAACGTGATTCGAGACATTTTCGGAGCGCGGTATGGTCGAATTAACCGCCGCAAAAAGAGAGAGAGAGAGAGAGAGAGAGAGAGAGAGAGAGAGAGAGAGAGAGAGAGAGAGAGAGAGAGAGAGAGAGAGAGAGAGAGAGAGAGAGAGAGAGAGACTTTATTAACAGTATGCGCGTTTGAATTACCTGGTGTCCTCGGCCATCGAAATGCGCATGCGCATAACTTTGCCGGGACCGCGGCGTCAGTTCGAGTAAACCGGAAGTTGGACTTAAGCGTCTCCAAATTAACGGGATTTGAGTGTATAAGCTACCTAAATATTTCTTGCACCAAAATCCAAATTTTCCGGGGGTAGGCCTTTTGTTCCGTCTTTTGGGTATAGTACTGTTTCGACCAAATATTTATTATTCAAAACAATACAAATTTTATTGCATTCATAATATTATAATGTCCGTTTTCTCTTACAATGGTAATCTTAACTGGGTTAACAGTATGTTCGACATTTTAACTTAAGACGGACATGGGGTCTGCCATTGTCTTTCTGCAAGCTCTACAAATTCGTGTTGGTGAATTTGTACGTACGTTCCATACTTTGATTTTTCGGAGAATATCAATTTGGCGAAAGGTGTACAGCTGCTGTCTATAGCATGGATATATTATTCTACAACTTCAGCAGTCTTTGCATGGAACTACGGAATTATTTTCTTCACGTTGCTGTGCAGTTCGGAGATCTTTGAAATGTTATTAAAATTTAACCCTGCAGAACATGATTGTTACTGGCTGAGGCTGATGTTTTTGTCCCTGATTCAAAACTACCATCTTTACGGTTCAATGGGTAATTTATTACACGTTCATATTAATGACATTGTTGAGGCCTCGCCTCACGAAGCCATTGGCGAGCCATAACCCGGTGAAATCACCTCCATCACTTTCCAGAGTCCTCGTCCTCACTGGGCCCCGAGCGGCACTTCATCCTGTCCCCTCCTACACGCAGCCACATTGCTTTGGGTCGCTAACAGTGGATTGAGCCGCAGGAGGCTCTGCGTCCAGCCTATAGGCGCGGCAGCGTCCCGCTTGCGCACCTCTGCAGGGTTCGCACGGGAACTCGAATGCTCGCCTAGAGCAGGATGGCGACGTGTGGGCGGAACATGGGCGGCCAAGCGGCTCAGAGTTCGGTGCCATTTGGCGCCGCGTGGTCGCCTCGGCCAGCTCGCGGAAGAAGCAGACCAGCATCCTCATCTTCGCTACCGACGGTGGCACGAGCAGGTTCCGGGCTTCCTGCAAGCACTTCTCGTCTGTCAGCGCCACGAATAGAGCCCAGCATCTTGAATAGACCAGATAGCTTTGTGTGCTAACCTGCTCGAGGGCATCGATGACTCGGCTGTTGGCCAGCAGCACGTCCGGTTGCAGTGGAAGCTGCCCGGAAGTGGAGGCCGTCCTCGGACCCTCGAGGCTCCGCACAGCCCGTGCGGCTTCGCCATGCATGAGTACCAGTCGCTGCAAGACGCCCTTCAGGACGCACAGGGACGACAGCAACCACCCAGAGGTGGCCACCGGGTTCCTCCGCTGTCATGTGCTCGCCCGAGGAGCACTCTGTGTTCTGCATCAGAATGTTCACCACTTCCTTGAGAATACTCCATACCAATTTTCTGTCTTCACATTCACAAATGTCCTTGATATACAAGATAGGATAAGTATAAGTGTATCTTGAAACACCCGAACCTTCATGCAGTGCGTGACTGCAAAAATAGATTTCATAGCTAATTATGAATGTTTGGATAGTCGTTGCAACTCAATGAACTTCGTAGTCTGCGACTCAAATTTTACGGAAGGAGTTTGCAACATATTTACGCGTAACAAAAGTCATGTGGTACCCGTTTCTGCATCATAAATTCTGTACTCCAAGCATTCTCTATTTCCAAGCAATTTTTAACCTGTATTTTATGGCTTAGATTGTATGCCTATGTGTATTTCATTGACGTTTCTGTAACCGCCCGGCGAATTTCCAGTGGTGCTGTCTTCGTTGCCTTTATAAATAATATTTGTGTCGCACACACCCTGGTAACCAAGAAATTTCCTTTCTTTCTATAGCACCGTTCCTTGAAGCCAACGAACTGCGAACCATATCAGAACTACATCCTCTCGCGTTTTCCGTGCTCCTCGGGGCGTTTCATTCTGACGTTGTACAGAGGTTATTTTCTGCTGTTTTAGAAAAGATAGTTTATGTTTGAAATTTTTTCTCCGTGACCCTCAGTAGTGATGCACCTGTCCGATGTTTGCCGTTTGTGTACAACGGAGAGGGCGTGACAGTATAGACAGAACACATTGGAGTCACTAGTAACTCCCGAAATATTCTCGGCGAACCACGATACTTGTGGTAATGTAAAGCATTTGAGGTTTTCTTTCGAATAGTACAGATATGACAACTGCTGAGATTACTGATTGCGTACAATAGCCGATGCTGTTCCATTGTTTTGATACGAATGGGTTTTACGTGCGGAATCTGCACGTATGCTCCAGGGTGCGCCGTAGTGCAGGGCTAATTAGGCCACGTAACAATCTTTAACGTTGGCCGAAATTTAGTATACGAATAGGGGTGTTTGTGTTCTCCCACCCCACACTATCCATCGCATGGCCGCAGGATTCTGTCACTGTGCTTTCACCTTTCTGACGTAGACGAAACATCCATCGATCACTGACAGTTGATTTCTGCTGTAACTATCTCATGTATCTCGGTTTGACAGCTACCGGTTCAATTTTTGGTGAGATTCTACATCTGGACAATGAGTACTACCATAGTGGTGGGTTTTTAAATAATTAGACCACGTGTACTATTTTACGAGACCTGAAATATCGACGCACGGGTGTTTTCGCTTACCGCGTCAAAAAAAAAAAAAAAAACGTTTTAAGTTTTCTTGCTTTTCTGGCGCACCATCTTTTTTCTTTGTTCTTGTTTTTCTCTGCTCTACGGGACCTGTTACACCCACGAATTACCGTTTAATTAACTGGTTTTACAAGCCTCGTTAGTTTCAGTTACTTTCATTACAACAGTTTTTTTACCTTGATTTCGTATATGCGAGCCTTATAGGAAAGTCCGCTACATCTCGCTCAATGTAAATGATTTTTTTATGTTAATATGCTAGCGGTAATGTCGTAATGTGTTCTGTAACACAATTTCGTGTTTTGTAATAAATGTGTTTTGTAGGACAAGCCCTTCAAAATGAAAAAAAAGTGGGGGCGGGATTTGAACCCGGGTTCAGT
Source organism: Haemaphysalis longicornis (assembly GCF_048455015.1). Classification (NCBI taxonomy): domain Eukaryota; kingdom Metazoa; phylum Arthropoda; class Arachnida; order Ixodida; family Ixodidae; genus Haemaphysalis; species Haemaphysalis longicornis. The sequence continues at coordinate 359,668,173 of NW_027526203.1, read as the reverse complement.
GGTGTGCTTCGCTGGAGCGGAACTACTACACTACGAGAGCAAGCCGTTCTGAGCGGTTAAATTGAGGGCCACAAGCACGTGGACATAGCTTCAAACATGCCCCTAGTTGGCGCCATGCGTCGCTTGGCTGTGCGGACTAGGAGACGCCTATATGCTTCCGGTTTTATCAGCTGACTGTTGTTGCCCTTTGCTTTGCACCGGCACCTCCCGCTAAGCTGAACCATGAACGTATACGATCGGCGCCGGTGATACAGAATTTTTTCTTATGGGAGGGGAAGGTGTTAGGATTTATGGAAAGAGGGGAGTTTTTCAAATGGAACAATAGCATTCCCTTACGTTAGGCCTAGAAAAAATTCAGCGGGGAGAGGGGGGGGGGGGGTGAATTAAACCCTCAAACAAGCCTCCCCTGGTTATGTGCTTATCTCGCCATTCAAGCCAATTAACAGTTCAGATATTTAAGCTTGAGCCTGGTCTGGTGGCGTTAGCAAAAAAATATCAAGAACGAAAAACTCCTCCGGTGAAAGCCGACCGGCACGAACGCCGCGCCGAGCCTCGCATAAACTTATTGCAGCTCCGTAGGTGGAGAAAAGCCTCTTCTGCCACCGACGCGGCAGAAGAGTTGCCGCCGACGCGGCAACTTCATGCCGCCGCCTCGGCGACACACAGCGCCCCGTGACTCCACTCCGAGCCCATCATTTAGAATGCCGCGAAACATGGGTTGGCCAAAGGAGTATGTACTCCCGAGGAGGTAGAAGCGCAGCGGGAACTCCATCGTGTCGCTTCTCGAGAGCATGTGAGATGGCTACGATCCAATCTTGAGTTTCGCGCCGAAGCCACCGCGCCTGAACGGCAGCGAAGAGCAGATGATCCCGAGTACCGCGCTCGTGATGGGGAGGGCGAACGAAATCACCAGCAATACGACCCCGGACTTCGAGTAATGAAAAATTCCAACGTCAAGCCCGCAAATCCACGGTTGGCGCCAACGGCCTTAGCCCCTCAACACTACAGCGTCGCAAGAACATCTCAAAACCTAACAGAACTTTGCAAATCCTATCAAAACCTAGCATAACTTAGCAAAACCGGAAGCAGCTAGGTCGACCCCCAGCTCCGTTTTTTCTCCAGCCTTGCACCAGAGTCCTTCAATGCGAAAGGCATTGAAGGACTCTGCTTGCACCAAGTCCAAAGAGCATTTGTTTTAAGGCGAAGCTTTCTATGTTTCACTCATGGCGTCCGTGAGCACCACAAAACGCTCTGCAGGAAAGCCAACTTTCTTTGCCGGTGATGATAATCGTGGGCGAAGTGAAACGGAAGAAAAAACGCTTCCCGTGGTCGGAATCGAACCTGGGTCCCTTGCGTTAAGCCATTCCGATTGCGCCATTCCGACACAGTCGAAGCAGTTTTTCCGCATTCAAATACCGCCATTCAAACAAATTGTTCATAAACATTTCCTGGTGCTCATTCTAAGAATATATGCTCTTGTCTGCACAGGACAGCCTACTGTCGTGTTACCAGAGTTTCCACCCGTTTGACTTATGCTCCCTTTGCCCCCTTCCCCACCTCCCAATTAGCTACCAGGATATTATGCTGTTCACGGAGACTTAAAAACGAAGAGAGCCGTTATAATTTGTGTACCATTTAGACAATCAATCTGGGCGTTTATATGCCTCTCTAATATCCCTCACTTAATTTCTGAATCCATTATATTCGAGCACTATTTGTCAGACGTTGGATCTTCCTCACGCCGCGGTCGGGAAGTTTTCTACTCAATAGAAAGGGCGGAAAATGATGCCATCTCAAGAATGCTTCCCCAAGGGCCTCTGGCTAAGTTTCCTGACTGGGGATGTTGTGTTTTTCACGTAAGCGCCAAACACTGCTCTCGGTCATTGCGTCGTGCGCTATAGCAGAAAAAAAAGAGGGCGTGTAAGTTGGCCGCAATTTCGTGTTACTCGTGGACTTTATAATTTTGTAATGAGAAGAAAGGGAAGTAGACAGTGGCACGAAGACGGGGGAAGGGGGGGGGGGGGGCGGAGGAGGCTGTGCTCTAGGTTTTCATGGCGGAAATGTGAATAGATTTCATCTCTTTGTAAATAGATCGCTTCACCATCAACCATGTTTCATGCGGTCTGTCCTGCTGCCACATAACAATATTAGTACTCAATTTATTAGCATATGAAGCGGCCAATGAGGAGATGTAGTCATCAGTTTGCTATTCGCTTTCTGGGCAGCGGGTGGGGAGAGGAGGCAGCGTTGTTTTGATTGCGAGTTCTATAGACAGCTGAGTGGCCAAGCAATTAGTAGTCTAAATCAGTGAGGTAGGAAAGCCGATTCCTGTCGAACTGCTTGCATGTCAGAATCTGAACGTGTCACAGCACTTCCTCTTTTTTCTCCCGGTGACGTTTTCCACGCCGCAAAAATACGGGACTAATAACACGTGTTGGACAGGCAAGGCTACCGCGAACGACACAGCCTGTCACTGAAGAAGCGATGACATTGCAGCCAGAAGAACGGCCAAATGCTCAGGACACGGGAGCAAGCTAGGTGGCTGCAGGAAAAATATACGCTCTTATGTATGAGGTTCCCGACAGCCACACATTGCGTGAGCACAACTTTTTGCGCCCATTTTTCGCTCAAATTTCTACCGGTCGTTCAAAAGAGATCCCGAACTGAAATGGTAGAAGGAGTTGCCTCTCACCTGGTTTCTTTAAGTAGTTAAGAAAATTCGTTTCGAACACGCTCACCCGTTTTTTCAACCTATTCCCCTGTTCCCACAGGCCCGTACAACCGGCCTTCGCTGCGTCCCTTCGGGACGAGGGCTGAGTGAAGCGAAGGTAGCCTCAAGAGACTTTTTCCAACGTGCTTCTTGGACTGATTTGCGCCCTGCCTGGGGCAACCACACAACCTAGGAGAGCAATGGGCGGGATGATCGCCACTCACCTACGCAGGTCTCGCGGGTCGGCCGGATTTGAGGTGCCCGTCCTCAGGAGCTGCGTTTTAACAGCGCTTTTCGGCAAAAACGGAACACTGCGTGCACGGGCGCGGAGGTGGTGACGACGATGTCTTCAATGATGGTGGCGCGTGTCCTCTGATTGGCGCTGGTCCACAACCACAACACAATCAGACTCATAGCTGTTAAGAAACTATAAGAATAATCCACATAGGGGTGCGATAAATTGCAACGTCAGCTGAAGTTTTATTTACTGAAATTGTTGGTTATTTTCAGCGTACGTGTTCATTTATTTCTTGTATTCTACTGACTGATGTCATATGGCTGATTAGCCGTTTTATTAAGCATTGGCGGATCCATCGTGTGGGTATGTTATCTCTCCGTGGCACGCCGGAAATACAGAGGCGTTCATTCTGTATTGATCGTGGGAATCATTTACCCGGTTACTGGTTCTCGTTATGTCAAGAATATTTATTGTATACAGATGGACCGGGGCATCAACACAGATGGCTTATTCAGTTTCCCTGCCAGTCATTTATGTTTACGAACAGCGCTGAGTGCCCACATGAAGCCCCCTGAAAGGTAGCGTTGTGATGCAAGGGCAGAGTGAAAGAGAAGAGTTATCATGGGGACAGGGTGCGCTTTAGGGGAAGCCGGTGGAAAGAGGTGTAAGGATGGGGTCTGTCAAGTCTTGATGCCTTGTGTTGCCAAACAGGGTAGGAAACAGGGTAAAAATATGGTGTCTATAACATGCTGCTCGCGGCAGAGACGTGAGCGCGTGAACCCGCGGTGGCCGCAACATAGCCGTATCTAACACATGGGGGTTAGGTGATCTGGGCTATTGAAAAGGCAGGGTCTGGCTCTCTTCGTGGGTCTACCCTGCCAAGGAGCCACAACTCTACCCTGGGTACGAATGCCAGCCATTTCCAGAGGAAGCCCTTTGTCGAGAACGGCTAGGGCCGTGACAATGGAGATGTCATGATTACGATATACATCACGATCTTTGGGCAACCCCCCGTCACAGGTGTCACTGTGATATTAAGATTATAATAAAATATAGTAGTAATAAAGAGTTATTGAAATAACTTTGAGAGGGGGGGTGTATGTTCAGCATCCTTGGTCCAGGAGACGGCAAGCCCACGCTGCTTCCAGTGCTGTAGTCCCGATGGCTCACTGTTTCTGCGGTGATCAGTGCTATTCAGTAATGATAGTAATAAAATTACCCTAACTTACACGTAATGCGCCTGGCATCGAATTAACGCGCTAAATGAGCGCCTAATCAGCCTCCAAAGGTGCTATTGAGTCCATATGGTCCAGCCGAGAAATCTCCCCTTTAGACATTTGTTTAGATGGTTTGCATAAATAAAATTACTGCATATCAAAAATTAGTTGTTTGTTTTCTTTCATCATGGTCGTTGGAAATAACCACGGCGCGGCCTCATCCCCCCGTCCAAGACTATGACGGCGCGGGCTCATCCAATCTGCCACTCATCCAAGAAGTCGTCCCATTTCCTGCTTACCCTTCCTTTTCCACCGAAGCTGATAGCATATGTTGCGATCCTAACGAATTTTACAGCGAAGCCTATATGTCTAATTCCCCAGTTGTCGCGCTCGTGTGGAACGAAAACTCAGAGTGTGGAGCGAAACATCGGCGATGTTACATTGGTGAAGGCGTCCCAGAACCAAAATATTGCGGTAGCGTGATGGATGAGCGGCGAAAGTCCACGATGTTGACGACGAAGAGCCGAGAGCAAAACTTCGAGTTTAATGCATGGAGGGCAGAGAACCGCGATGATACAGGAGCAGCAGCCCGCTGGCGTGCTTACAACAACGTCCACCTGTGATGCTGATGGCGTACTGACCTGGGTAGCTGAAGGGCGAGAATGTATAACCAAAAGTGCCAATTGTCCACAGGTTTCCAGCTTGTTGCGCACGACACGGAAAAGTACAAACACACAAAAATATCCTCCACAGGTCTCGTGACAGCCGGCGCATGCAATACCGGAGAGAGGGGTAAAGGAGGATTTCAACGAACGGCCGCCGCTCGCAGGCCTCTTGGAACCGAGCCTTGATTCCGCCGGTTCGATTCGATTCGATTGTGGGTTTTAACGCGCCGGCGCTACACAGGCGATGAGGCGCGCCATAGTGGAGGGATCCGAATTAATTTTCACCACCTGGGGTTCTTCAACGTGCTCCGAAATATCGAGCACACGGGCGTTTTCGCTTTTCGCCTCCATCGGAAAAGTGGCTGCCGCGGCCGGATTCGAACCCGAGTCCTTGGGCTCAGCAGCAGGACGCCTTAGCCACTGAGCCAAAGCGGCGGGTGATATCCGCCGGTTCCTGCAGCTGCCCCGCTGCTGTCCGTACTCATCGGCGGCTCGAGGGTGCGCGCCAGCCAGTCCTCAGCTTCTAGAAACTTGTTTGACGTGTTGGCTTCACCATAGTGCACTATACTCGTATCACGCAGCGCAGGGTAACGCGAAGCCCTCCGCGCTGCATAGTAAAACCGACTTGTGTTCAGCGTAAAGAAAAATTTTAAAAATGAATCAAAAGGAGGGCACTCATATTTTGATACGTCTTATATTTCCCTTGAAATAATATATTCCGAACCATGCAATCGTAATTAAGGGTGAAGCCGACGTTTAAAAAATGACTGCGGCTTAGCTCAGCTAGGGCGGTCATCGTTTTCATAGTTTAGAAAGCCGTACCATCGTTTTCATAGTTTACAAAGCCGTCGTCGAATGCGAAGGCGAGGCGTCCATTGCCGCCTCTAAAGTTCGCGCTGTCGCCTTTCTGCATCCTTCTCCCGACGCTCAGCGCTCGCCGAAGTTCTTGTTTTTCACTCGTATCCGCTGCAAGGTGTCGTTTGTGCTCACGTTTCCGTTATCTCTTCAGCAAGCCGAACTACGCCCGCCGGATGGTCCGACGCAACTTGCCGCTTTCGGAACTGGGACTTCGGCTCAGGTGGACCAGTGCCCTCGGTCCCTCCTTCCTTCGTGCAACGGTTGGACTGAAGCGTTGACCATGCTGCAGCGAAAAACTGAGGGACGCCATAGAGTGCTCGACATGGATTTATTAGCGATTGTAGCAGATTGCACGATCAGCCTTGGCGAGCGCGTTTTCAAGCCTCAAACATTCGGCGTCCCGTAACGTGTCTCTTTCAGCTTCCCGAGACAGTCGCTCCTCCTACTTTTCCAACTTTCCGAGAGGTGCGGGTACCAGCCACCTCCACGGCTGCGGCGCGTCACATGGTATCACTTCAAGGTCAAACTCTCACGCACGACGAAACTCGCTGGAGTACGCGAACATTGCTTTCGCAATAAAAGGTCAATGTAAGCTTAGTCTTGGTAAGCTGGCTTTCCCGTGTTGTTGTTGCCCAGTGAAGCATGCCCATCTACGGAGGAAGTATAGTTACAGCTACACTTTATATTCCTCTCCACAATCACCGCCTCTGACCCGAGTCGTGTACATACATGCTCTGCACGCGCGGCGGCTATTTCCCTCCTGACATTTTTATGTGTGCACATAAGAGGGGAGAGGGGTGGGGGCGGTGGGGCATCCACCCTTTCTGCTGTGGGTAGATTTCAACGTGGACGTCCCACGGCCCTATGCGACCTGACTGCTACCCTCCGTGTTTCTATAAGTTTTCAGCCGGGGCGTGCAGATTTACGCAGCAGGACTCTCTCGCAAATTCGGCACAAATATTTGTTGGGAAATATTGGGGAAGCTTACACTAAGTCGCGTCAGGCTTAAACCATAGTGAATCTCGAAGATTTCTTTCTATGCAAGCACTGAAGGACACACCACCACGCATTGCCTTGGATTTGAAATTGTTTTTTATGTGTTACGTCGTTGCTTTTCGCTGTGGCACTAGTGGTCATCGTCATATCCACCTATATGGTCGTCTTCCTCATGCATGACTGGCGGGCCCGGATCGTTTTGTCCGCAGGCTTTCACATTTCTCCCACAGTGGAACCGGTTTCGCGAAATGGGGGTCAGTAGCGCGAACTGTTTTGTGCTCACTCCTTCAGGTGCAGATGACGCGAACTGTTTTCCTGGCATTCTTTTGTGAGCACCACGCGCACGCCTGGGCGACGCCGGACGCTCCTGGTGAGGCGCGTGTTCACGTGCGCGGTAAACTACGGAAGGGACTATGGTCCAGTTTTCTGATGACGCCTCACACAGAGTCACACCACACACATTACGGCTAGCAGCAAGAGCTTCTCTGTTAAAATTCAAAGGAGGCATTGAATTGCGGTAGTCGTGTGCGTCTTTTAGTGTCATCTAATATCGGTGTAGCTTTAACATGCCTCAGTGAAAGGTACGCTTCATATAAAATTGCCAGAGCCCACATGTTTACTTTTGTCTTCCGACGGGTCAGGCTCCTTGCAACAAATCTTTATGCGGAAGATGTGCCTCACGCGCCGTAAGTCAGTGATAACTCCACAGTTGTGCTTGTAGGTGGTCCCTCATGTCGCCTGACAGCTACTTTACATGAGTACTAGCACTCTACACGATTCTGGACAAAAGTGTGTGCGCGCACACATATACGCACACACCGCACACAAGCACGCCGCACGCACACATGCATCTACACACAAACACGTGATAGCGAGATGGCGTGGGCTCACTGTCTTGTTTGAGCGTCGTGTGAGGGCAACACCGATGAGTGTGGCCATGAACGCGTCGTGGGTTCTGGTCGTCGGTGGGCCGTTGCGTCTTTGGAAGATTTATTTCACCGTGAAACAGGTTCGTCTTCAGAAGCTACTGCTTTCAGTTTTTCCAGCGCGGGCTGGGGAGATCAGCACGAAACAGGCAGCGCTGCTGAGGCGCTGCGATCAGTACGGATATTATAAGGCGATGGGGCACGGTTGAAGCGTTCTGGGACAAAGCTGGTGTGATACAGGTACCCGTCAATATCATTCGGGTGCTGGCCGGGCAAGGGCGGGGTGCGCCGAAGCGGAATCCTCAAAGACTGAGTTGCTGGTCGGGGCAGCGACGGTAGATGCGTCCGGCTACTCCACACTAGTAGCACTGGACGACAATCAAGAGTACGCCACACGTCTTCCTCATGGTGGGATTTCGCCCTCCAGACGGTTTGGCACGCGACTATAGATGTTGTTATGGAAACTTGTGGCCAGGAGTTGCAGGAAAGCCGAGCGGACGAACAGTAGCAGTGTAGGGTGTAGCTGGCGTGGCAGAGGGTGTATCCGGCGCCGTGGTAGTTCGTAGTGCTTGTTGCGCACATTCCCTGATGACGACAGTTAGCGCTGCGACTTTAGTCCACCGCGCCGTTTCGAAGTATTTACACAGCTTCTCCCTGACTATTGCGTGGATGGTGTCTCAGAGCATACCGGCGGCGAAAAAAAATTTTTAAATTGTATGTTCTACTCGCCGAAGCTACATCTGGGCTATGGTGCGCGTCGCAGTGAATGGCTCTGGATTAATTCCGACCGTCTTTAGAATCGTATAGCGTACGCTAATATCATATACGTAGGCGTTTTCCTTTTTCGTCTATATAAAAAAAACTGCCGCTGCTGCCGGGATCAAAGCCTCATACTTGGTATGAGCAGCACAACATCTTGGGGCTGAGACGGCGCGGCGGGTGAGCCGATAGCCACGCCAGCGATTTGCCTCCGGCGCAAGAGTAATCCCTTGGAGGTCCCACGCCCCCGTCCGCATGACCAGCGTTTTCTCCATCGTTGAGACATCGGATGCGACTTTGGCGACCGTCTCGCACGGATTTCGACGGAGAAAAAGAATACTATTGTTTTATTTCTCGCATAACAAACCGAACATTTGTCTCTGCGGGCATTTATGGGTCCTCAGGCGAAACAATCTCTTCATCTCCTCAACGAACACGATGGCCCCTTCATTCGAGCCCTGCGTAAAGATCTCAAGCATGAGCTTGTCGCGTTCTTTCCGCACAAGCGTAGTGTACGTCTTCCGAAACGTCTTCGAATACAGTTTAGAATGTTAAAAAGCCATCCTGGATCTTGAATCAAGGGAGGGCGGAGTCTTCAGGGCAGAAATGTTCCATAGGTGTTTCCTCGCCTTCCCAGTGGTTAAACATCCAGGCCCGGTGTAGTTGCTACAACCAATATTCAATGTATACTTAAAAGATGACCTGTGTAATGCTGAGGGCCGTTGAGGATTCTGAAGTACCACGGCTCAAGAACTGGCAGCGTTCGCCATGGTGGCTGCGTTTCTCATGTTGGCCGCGGCCTCTACTTCCTTCAAGTTATCCTGCATGAAACCATACTCCGGGGAAAGTCGTTGCAGCCGGCAGTTGGTTCGACTTGGATTGGCCAGGGGGCTTCCGCATGCGCATACGGTCATAACAGTACGTTCCCATCGCCACCACCTCACACATTGAAGCACGGCGTCATGTTCTTTAACATTTAAAGCTTACTTGCGCTCCGTAATAACCTATGCGAAAAGTATTGCATCGAAGAAACAGTCAAAGTGACTGGGGCCAGCTGACTGTCGGTGAGTTGAATGTCGCGGAATTTGTCTACACGTATTCATCTCGTAGCGCAGTCCTTTCCAGAATCATGCAATCGTATCGAGAACACTGTGGATCATAGCAGAACCGTCTGGCTAAGTTACGAACGACTTGAACCTTCTGCCAATCAAACAAGACTGTCGGGTGTGACCTAATACAAGATGGAACACAAGGGCGCACCGCCTTCAGCTCAGGAAAAGACAACAATACGGAGCCTGACCGGGGTAATTCACTTTTAAAAAGAAGAAAAACAGGACGTGGTACGCGCCACGGCCATGAAGACGAAATAGGACTTTGCTCCATTTGAAAAAGCTATCTTTCGATAGGTCGTACAACTCCATTCAAACACCAGAAACGTTCTTTTCCGGAGAAAAATCGCGGGCCATCTCCACTAACGTGAAACCTGGGGAGGGTCGAAGCATGCAGTGTATCAGCGTATTCAAATATAGTAAGTCTCTCTCTTGCCGCATGGTGCGCGCGCTGATTGGGCGCCGGAGAAGCACCGGTGAGAGGAGGAAATCGCGCGCTTCCTGATGCGGTGGCGCCCTCTCTTGCGTTGAACCGGATTTAATTAAGCAATTTGCCTACGCCATCTGCCCCAGTTTGGAGTAGTGGCAGGGATCAACGCGAGCGCAGTGAACTGCTCACCCTGGAGGCTCGTGAAAAGAGAATTTATTACAAAGCCACCTATCATCGCGCAGCGACTAATGGTAATTAACAGCGCTTCCCTAAAAACAGAAAAAAGCCAAGTCACTTTCCAAGTACTCCGGGCAGTTACAACTTCCAAGTTTCCAAGTACTCCGGGCAGAAACAAGCTACTCCTAAATCAATCCACAGAAAGTTCACAGGTGTTCACAGAAAGAGTTCAGAAACTAGCTGAAACTCAGTACGGTACAATAGTGATGCTCAGGATGATGTTCCTAACCACTAAAAAGCGCGTGGACAAGCGTAACAGAAAGGCTTCTTCACCTATAGCTGCCAGCTCATTTTCAAAGTCCCCCAGAAGGATCGACCGCACAAGCCACAGCAGTGGAAACATCGGCTGTTTCCGAAGACACGCGGCACCGCGATTTCGCCATATTACAAAAGCACCAGGACACACCAGGAAGTTGACCATCACGTCATTTGAACGTGTGCTCATTATAAGTGTGAAACCAAAGAACCAGCTTAACACAGTGCACAACGTTAACGCCACACGACACTGAAACAAAGCATGTTCCAATGTTTCAGTGTGCCCGCAGTGCGGGCACCGTGAGGAACGCACAACGCTGAATCTCGCTAGGTGGTCACACGTCGGAATAACTTCCCAGCCACGCAACCATCCGAAATCCCGAGCATCAGACGGAAGTGCCGCCGAAGTCAGCTGATGCAACGGATGCCGCGTGATCTTGCTATCTGTTGATTGTCTAACTGGTTTATTGCAAATTTTTGCACAGTTTGCTTGCGGTACTTTCCTTAAAATTTAGGCTTGGCAAGGTAAACTAAACGTTTCTCATTGTTTTGACAACATAGGCATTATATGGCAGTGATTGCTCGGCAGAGGGACCGGCAATGCGTTCGTCATAAAAAAATTGAGCGGGAAGTTCCCAGAAAGTACTGCAGCAGCGCGCCTTCCCTGCGTACTGAATTGAGTCTACAAGGTCGAAAACTGCGCGTCCTCAGTGATCAGTGAGGCTTCGGCACCAGGTAAGTATGCCTTTCCTTGATTCGACCGACCACCCCCATCAGGCCTAGCGTCAAGGTGTTTGAGTGTAACACAAATTATAGCCCGTCTACAAACAGCTTCTGCTTGTTCTTTACGATTGCTGAAGCGGTCAGGGAGCGTTACACAAATCTTTAAATCATGTTAGTTTATTATGAAGCGTTTTATCCCTCATTCACTTTTAGTACGCGTTATGTTGTAGCGTGAGGCGTTGGAAAACGAGTGTCCAGCTGTTTTATTACCGTGGCCACATCAGAATACGACGACATGAGACGCCGACAGCCCGAGCCCAAAAGGGGCATCGCCCCTAAAATTAAGAAGAGCGCAAAATTCGAATTTCGCGCTACATGACGCCGGAAGTGACGTATCATGTGGGTTACTAAAACCAGAGTTATCAGTGGTACCAGTTGTACATCCAAAGGATTAAAGCAAAGTGGCTCGCGTTCACATCAAGACGTATTTTTTAGTTTTGTAAAATAATGAGCCTTCGTTGTTCAATTCAAAACGTTTTCTTTACTTAGAATATTCTGAAGTCCCTGGCGCACTTTAAATGAACGGTATCTTAGCAGTAGCCTGTAGATTTGTGCTGGCACTTTTCAATTTCAAATTTTTGGGTTTAACGCGCTAAAGCTATGCTTGAGCTATGAGGCACGCCGAACTGTTGAGTTAGATGAAATTAGACCCCCTGAAGATCTTTAAGGTGCGCTGGAAAGACCACATTCGGGCGTTTTCGTTTTACGCCTCCATCCACTCCAGATAAATCGTGTTAGAAAGGTGTATCATTTCTTACGTGCCCGACTTTTTTTTCGATCCTTCCAGTGAATGAGTCGTCGACTTTTAGTGTCTTGGATTTGGGGCAAATAACTTTTATGTAGTGGGTTAATAAAATAAAAGCAATAAAATTATTTAGTGTTATTTGTTTAATAAAAGCCTTCTTATATTGCAGATTTCATTCTGCCCTAAACGCAGATAGACTTTCGGCTGGAGTTTCAACATTTCTATTTGAATCGGAATCTCGAGTTTAGCCGACAGCCTAGACTTGATCTACGGCTTCACTGTGAAAATGTTTTGCTGGCATATGGGAATGTTGTTCATTTTTGAGCTATTATTTTTTTGAAGGATCAGATACACACCCCCCCCCTCTAACAATTTGATCTAATCTGCTAAAAAGTTGGTAATTGCTTGATAACGCGTATCACAAGATACCGAAATATTTCTCGTACTGAAGTACAAATTTCCCTAAGGGGTAGTCTTCTAATTGCCGTATTTTGTATACAGCATTTCAATCAAATATTTACTTTCAGAACATAATACTTTGTTCACGTTCCCAATATTATTTCCTTTGTTTTCTCTTTCAACGACAGTCGTGACTATAGGTGATTAGAATGGGCGACATTTATTTTTAGTATATTTTTTATTTATATTTAGTTTGGTATAGTCTTACTGGACGCACTAAAAATTCGTATTCGTGAAATTGTATGTACTTTTCAAGCTTTGAGTTGGAGGAGAATACCAATCTGGTCGAAATATGTGCAGTTGCTGTCTATTCCACGGAAGTAACTTTCTACTAGATCAGCAGTCCTCCTACGACAGTTAACTCCGGAATTACATTCTGAACAATGTTACAAAGTTCGGGAATCTTTGAAATGTTCATTACCTCTGACCGGGGAGGTCATGGTTATTACCCGCTGAGGCTGATGTTCTGGTCTCTGATTCAAGATTCTGATTTTTTCGGTTGAATATGTATTTTATTATACGTTCATATTAATGCAATTTTTGGGGCCTCGCCTCACGAAGCCATCAGCGAGCCATCACCCTTCGAAATCCACTCTATAATTTTCCAGAGTCCTCGTGCTCACTGGCTCAGGACCGGCACTACAACATGTCCCTCTTATACGGAGGCGCATTGCGCTCGGTTGCTAACAGTGGATGGAGTCGCACGAGGCTCGGCACCCAGACTCGGCGCGGCGCCGTCCTGCTTGCGCGCTTCTGAAGAGTTCATTCGGGATCTCGAATGTTCGGTTCGAGCGGGATAGCGACGTGTGGGTGCCAAATGGGCGGCCGAGCGGCTCAGAGTGCAGTGCCACTTGGCGCAGAGGTATCGCCGCGGGCAGCTCGCAGAAAAAGCAGCCCAGCATCTTCATCTTCGCTGTCGAGGGTGGCTCGAGCAGAAGACGCTCCAGCTGGTAACGTGCATCCTGCAAGCACTTTTTGTCAGTGAGCGTCACGAATGAAGCCCGGCATCTTGTCCAGAGAAGATAGGTGCATGTTCTGACCTTCTCGAGGGCATCGATGATTCGGCTGTTGGCCAGCAGCATGTCTGTTTGCAGTGTAAGCTGCCCAGAAGTGGAGGCCGCCTGCGAACGCCCGAGGCCACGCACAGCCCCTGCGGCTTCGCCACGCATGATCACCAGCCACTGCAGGACTCCTCTGAGGGCGCACAGTTACGGCAGCAACAGCCCAGGGGTGGCCACGGAGCTTCTTCGCAGTGATGTGCTCGTCCGCGCAGCACTCGAGATTCTGCATCGAGAATGTTCCTGTTGCTCGAGGTCCCTTCATAACAATTCCCTGCCTTCACGGTCACAAGCGCCCTTGATATGCAAGATAGCTTAAATGTAGTTCTACGTTGAAGCGTCGAAAAAGTAAGCACTACGTGATCGCAAAAGTAGCCTTCATAGCAAAGGCTGAATGTTCGTCTAGTCGGTCTTGACTCGATGCACTTGTTTGTCTGCAACTCATCTTTTGCAGAAGGAACACGTATCGTACGGGGTGGGGGGTAATAAATGCTACTGAGTTACCAAACAGGCACAATCCTAAGGTTACAGATACGCGTTACCCGTCTATAGAACATAACTCTGCAGTTCTTCGTAGTTCATTTTTTAACCTGCAGTTTCGCCACTTGGCTTTAATGGCTTGCATTCTATGTATCTCTGTGTATCACTCACGTTTCTATAATCGACGTGCAGGAATTGCCCTTACGTGGCCCTGGCTTCGCTACTTTTTATAAATTAGATTAGTCAGACATGCCTGCCAATCGAGAGATATTTTCTCTTTTTCTATAGCACTGTTTCTTGGAGCCAATCAACTGTGCCTTTCCCTTTGGACCCAACTGCGTTATGAACCATATATCAGAACTGTATCCGGTTGCGCTTACCTATTTTTTCAGGGTGTTTTGTTCCACCGTTTTACAAAGGATAGATTATATTTGAAAATTTTCGCCCGTGACCCTCAATAGCATTTTACCGATTCGATCTTTTCATTAAACTTGGCAATCAATACGCCTTTAACGATGTTCATGAACAATGCAGGTATGCCTTTAGACCCTGCATCTCTTTGGACAAAAAGTTGATCCGAAGCGTGGAGTGTGGCTGTCTAGTTCCTTTCAGGATCATAGTTCAAGAAATAATGCGCTCTCACGAATACACACACATTGAAAGTGCACTGGAACGCACATGACATTTAAGAATACGCCAACCTTCTAGTATTCGTGTAAAGAGTTATTCTACAGCCACGAGGGAGTCCAAAAATAGCGTTTGTTTATTTTGTTTAAAACTCATCCACTGCTCTTCACGCCACAATTAGCTGTTCTTGTCGCGACGGTAGTGTCTTGGATGCCACGGCCAAGGCAATTTTCCCCGATTGTACAACTGAGAGGGAGGGACGGTATAGACAGAAGACAGAAAAAAAGCTGAAGTCAGTAGTAACTCGCGCAGCATTGTCGGCGAAACACGACTCTTCTGTTAATGTGAAGCATTTGATATTTACTTTCGGATAGTAAAGACATGACTACCGCTGAGATTACTAGAGTGCGTCCAATAGCAGATGCTTCTCCCAATTCTTTGACTTGATACAAAGGCGGTTTACTATCGAGCGGATCTGCACGTATCCTCTAGGGTGGGGCGCAGTGCAGGGCTATTTGGCTCACGTAACAATCTTTAACCGGGGCCTAAAATTTGTAGACGAGCAGGCGTGTTTGAGCTGCCCCAACCACAACCTCCCCACCACATGGCCGCAGGATTCTGTCGCTGTGCTTTCAGCCCTCTGACGTAGATCAAACATCCATCGATCAGTGACATTTGATTTCTGCTGCAACTATCTCATATATTTAGGTTTGTTTGGCAGCTACCGGTTCAATTTTTGGTGAGATTCTACGTCTGGACATTTAGTACTACTTAGTGGAGGGTTTATAATAATTAGACCAACTGTACTATTTTACGAACACTCAAATATTGACGCACGCGTGTTTTCCCTTACCGCGTCAAGGAAACCGTTTTAAGTTTTCTTGCTTTTCTGGCGCACCGCTTTGTTTTACTGCAAAAAAGTATATGTCTAACCCCCCCCCCCCCCTCCCCTAGTTTTCATTCCGGTGTCATCGATTTACTCGGCGCCGCTCCGGGGCTCCTCCTCACCACCGCTGACACGTCTTTCACAACTATTTTCCCCTCGCCTCCACCGATGCACATTCGGCAAGTTGCACAGTCGGCAGCTAACGCCGGTATGCGGTTATCAGATCATTGCGAAAAATAAACAGAAGCACGGATGGGCGTAAAAAATGCGCTTAAGAATACTACACTCCCTAATATGAAATTTGTGCGCAGCGCGAGCTGCAGTCTTCTCGGTCACGGTGCATTTCTGCTGCGTCTCAGGAAGTGTTCGCGTGATCAGCGAACGTACGGCGGCGTGCGCTACTCTGCTGATACCTTGCAGTGCACCACCGCCACCGGCCAGCATGTTGCAAATCGTATTTGAACCTCCCGCGCAAATGTCACGTGGTTCGAATTAGCCCCGCACAAGGAACTGATTGATTGATTGTAGGGTTTAACGCGCCGACGCAATGCAGGCTATGAGGCGCGCCGTAGTGGAGGGCTGCGGATTAATTTTCACCACCTGGGGATCTTTAACGTGCGCCGAAATCTCGAACACACGGGTGTTTTTGCTTTTCGCCTCCATCAGAAAAGCGGCCGCCGCGGCCAGGAATCGAACCCGCACAAGAGACCAGCGAGCATGTTGTTGCATATCGTGTTTGAACCTCCCACGCAAATTAGTTTGGATTAGCGGAGAATGTAACAGCGTCTGGGAAAGTGTCAGGGGGAGGGCGCTCCTTGGTGGCAACACATGAAACATGTGTTAGGGAAAGGCAGTGAGAGAGATGACTCCGTAGCCGCACATGTCGTACTCCACTTCACCCTTCGCTACACACTCCTCTCCACTTTCTTACTTTCGTCGCTGGTGCGTTCGCTCACTCGGCTACGCGGTCATATACAGACGATGCTCCCGCGAAGCCCATATAGCGGCTGTCGAAGGACTGCTCCCTAAAACAACTGAAACCTGCCGTCGCCCTTTCCATTCAAATTCACTTCGCCAAGTGGCTGCGAATCCCTCCCGGTAGCCCAGTTGGAACGCCGGCTTGCACCCATATTTCTGTTTCAGCTTGGAAGACCTTCCGAGCGACATTTTTGCGGGTGTCTTTCACGCCTAAGTAAGCGCCATCACCGGTTGCCGGTTTATGCGCGCAGGGTTTGCGGGTACAAAAAAGGGGCGTGCACGCACAGCTAGGCTTCATGCCGCTACCGACGAAATGTCAGTTGTGCTCATATTTAGATGTAGAAATTACATGGCTCAGTGCGGTTAGTCGCCTGTCCTCGTCAATCGAGTGGTTCGGGTGTAGGTTGATGTGTTGCACAGACATCTTACACACATAGTAAGATGCATACGAGGGGGAAGGAAAACGGACAGCCACATGCTTGTACGCGAGAATTGAGCTCAAGGGCTTCCGGATTTTAAATCGGTATGGGATGGATGCATGCCGTTTGTTTGGAGGAAGAAGAGGAAGAACCGAAGAGTTTGCTCGAACACAAGCGCGAATGCGTGCAAAAACAACGGAAAGCTGCTGGCACCGCCGTTGCCGCCTCAAGTTCTGCTCGTGGAGTAGCGACGAATCCTTCCCGGATGAACAGCAACTTGCCCGCAACAGCCTGCACCCGCCCTTAGACAAACAGTAAGATGCTTACGGCGTGGGAGGGACACAGGCAGTTTCATGATATGCGCAAGAACAAAGCCTGGATCTGTCAGAGGTTCATTGAGCTAGCGGGCTTGGAAATATGCGCCATCGCAAATTACGATAAACGTGTTTTGTTTGGTGCACTCTGTGGACTGCGTCAAGCTTGGCAGGTCATCCTTCTTCACAGAGTGGAAGGGCACTAATTTTTGTTCTTGTTTTTCTCTGCTCTACGGGGGCCTGCTTACACACACTAATTACTGTTTAATTAACTAATTTCACAGGCCTCGTAACTTTTACTGCAACAGTTTTCCTACCATGATTTCGTATCTTATTAGCAATTACCAGTTCTGTGAGCCTTGTAGGAAAGTCCGCTACATCTCTCTCAATGTTAATGTTAGTTTATTAAAGACGATAGTCTTTCTTGGGCTACTTAAACCCAGAAATTTTGGTCTGTCTGTATGTCTGTCTGTCCGTCTGTCTGTCTGTGACTCGATTCAACCACCCGGCCAAAGCAAAACAATGCCTGCGCAATAGTCTTATATAGTCACAGCTAAATCTACCCGTCTATGTCCGGTGTAATGTTTATACTTGTCAACATTGTTGAAGAAGAACAAGACATTACGCAAATATGAGACAACAAATCAATACAGAAGTGATATTTGCAGTGTTCCTTTATAAAAAAAATCAAACATGCTTGAATTTGCGAAATTAAATACTTCATCAACTGCAGAAAAAGAATTCACTCCGCCGTCGCCTGCTGTCGCCCGCGCCACTATAGCTTCTGTGGCCATTTTAAGAAATCAACCGACAACAGTTACGCCAGGTTCCACTAGGTAGGTTCCACGTTCTGCTTGCAACGCACGTGGAGTAGGGAAACGCTGAAGTAGGGCGCCTCGATTAACGCGCGTCTTCGCCGTACGGCAGCGTTCGCATCGAGACACCCGGTTTGTAGCAGTGGAACGCGGGAAATTTAAAAGGATTTAAGCAAACCTTTGGCGTCTTTACCTTGGGAGGAGCGCGACGCAAGAGGAACAACATGAGAGGTGAGCGGGAAAGCGAAGGGAGGCATTTACTTCGCAAAAGCCGATAAAGACTATCGTCTTTTGACGACATTTGCAACCAAAGGAGCAGATACGCGGCCAATTTTTGTGTTAATATTTAAAGGAGCCATGAAGAGAAAACACAAGTTTGGTTCATTCGAAAGATTGCCTCGTTAGAACCATAACGACACCACTTATAACGCAAACTTCGCTCAAATAAGCTACATAATTAGGAAAAACGGGAATGGTCATGCGACCCACCAGCTCATTTCCCGCAACAGAACCTATGCCGTCACATGGGCTAAGCTCTGCGATTGGCGGAGGCCGGCAAAAGCAAACGCATGTTAGGCAGGGCTTACAGTTTGCATAGCGAGCTAAATGCCCGTGAAACATACTGCACATTCTTTTTATGACAAAGAACGGTGGAGTAAACGGTTGAAGTTCCGAACGAACACGCAAGCGTGTGCGCCAATGCGTACGAAACAACCGCCTGGCCGAGCTCGACATCTCGCCGTCGCGCAGACGAATTTTCGGGTTCGAGGCGCTCTGACCTTGGAGGAAAAATGCCGTAAACACCGCGCATTGACGCTCGTATCTTTCTGGTCGAAGCAGAGAGCTCGCGCGAACGGCTTTCCATACACGACACCGGCCAACTGGCATAAGCGATACTGCTACTGAAGTTGAACTATTATTAACCGTAATAAAAGTACGGCACATACGTACCAGTCTGTATTCGTCCGTGGCGACGGCGCTGACGAGGCAGCGGTGCCGACGGCAGGGCGTTCGTCTGTTGTGGCTATCGCGGAATGGTCGCTTTCCCGTCCACCGCGTATCCCACAACTCTTGCCGCTCGTGCACTTAGAAGCGTTGAGCGTTCAAGTGGTGTGAGGTTGTTAAATGCAAGCCGGAGCTCCTCGGCGAGAGTTTTGTTCTCCGGATCAGGCGATTCCATGACTAGGGCTGCGGGTGCACTAGGTTTTACTAGCATTTTTAAAATGGCCGCCGTCTCGGTCGACTCCCGCGTGTGGGTGCTATATGGAATCGACATACTAAGTATCTGTTTCATGGACCGGCCCGTGTGACACCATTGCTCACGTCACCAAATGTGCAATTTTAGCGGGAGATTTAAAATTTTGGCTTAAATTGCCTTATTTCTCAGTGAATAAAGCATCATTTGCTTCCGGGAAAGCGCTTGGGGTACTATGAAACACCTAATCTTTCGAATAAAACAAACTTTTGTTTTCTCTTCATGGCTCCTTTAATGTTAAGGTCGTTAATGTGTTTTCTAGTACTTTCTACGCCCACTTACGTACTACCACTGTTGATTGCCATAGCACTGCACCCCTCTTCTCATTTCTGTAGTGGCTCTTAGCCCAGAAGATAATATAAATAAATAAATAAATAGAAAAATAAAAAACAAACAAATAAAAGTAAGTAAATAAATAAATAAATAAATAAACGTTTCCTGGATTTTTCAACAGTGTTTTGCTGAGTTTTACTCAACTGACTGTTGTTCCCGCATGCTTTTAACCAGCACTTCTTGCTAAGCTGAAGCATGAACGCATACAATCGCCACCAGGTGATGTAGCCAGAAATTCCTCTCACTGGGGCGCGGGGGAAGTATAATTTATGGAAAGGTAGGAGTTTTTCCGAAAGGAAAACTAGTACTCGCTTACGCGCGGCCTGGAAAAAATTTAGGGGGGATGGGGGGGTCCAACCGTGACTAATGGCCCGTGTTGCAAAGGCAAGGTTATCGCGAATGACACAGGCTGTCACTGCAGCAGCGATGACGAATTTGAACAGTCCGACGAACGGTCATGTGTTCCGTTAAGTGAGCAAGCTAGATAGGTAGCTTCTCAAAAAATATCGGCTCCTCGAAACTAATCATGGATGGCTTTTCTATATAAAGTTCCCTACAGCCACACATCGCGTGAGCTTAACTTTCGGGTGGTTCCCGTTTGAACCCATTCCCATTTCACCCTTCCCGCTTGTTCCCTCCCGTTTCAACCCGGCGCAAAACGCCCTTCCCGTTTCGCCCTTTCCCACTTGGCCCGTTCCCGTTTGAACCCGTTCCCATTTGTTCCTTCCCATTTCAACCCGGGGCGAAAGAACCTTCCCGTTTCGTATTTTCCTATTTAGCCCGTTCCCGGAATAACGTACCCAGTTTATGAAACGTTATAAAAAACGTTTTCATATTGTTTTTCATTTATTTCCGTTTGTTCACAGCCGCTGCGATAGCATGCTCAGTACATCCAGAGTCCTTGACTGCTTTTCAAACCTGGGCTTCACTTTTTGAATCTAGAGACGACGACATTTGGTTACAGTTTCTCATACCAATTAACAAATCTTTTAAATTAACAAAGCCTAACAAACAAATTAACAATTAACAAATTAATAAACAAATCTTTTAATAATAAACAAAGAAATCTTTTAAATTAAGAAACCAAAAAAATGAGAAAATCAAAAAGCCCAGAAAAGCGCCGCGGAAGCACAAATAAAAAATCGCAAAAACACCCTTACTTTGAAAGAAACCGTATTTGGCGGACTAACACCTTTAATCGTTATAATAGCGCAAGTGTACATCAATGTCGAAAAGAAACAGATAAAACTATAAAAAATAAAAAGATGTATAAAAATAAAGTAACCCTATTTATCTGGATACATATGCCACATCTGGCTATAAAAAATCGCAGTCAAGAGAAGCGGCGAAAATTATAAACTTAGCTTTGCGTTTTATTGATTCTGTTTATTCCCGTCACTCTAGCGTACTCGATTTGCGTAATAGGGCAAACCTTCAGAAACTCAAGCAGCGCAGGGTCGTCTCTAGCCTAAATTTTCTTTACTACAGAAACTTAAAATTGTCGCGGGAATACTACCTCCAAGGGCCTTTCAGACGTTCAGCGAGAAGACATCATAGTAAGACTATTAGGCAGCCAATCAGCTGAATTGCTATTCGAAAGTTCTCTTTGTTTCCTCGTGCAATTTCTTACTGGAATAAGTTAACTGAACGAACAGTGAACTCGGTATCGTTAGAACAACTTTCCCCGCGTAATGTAAATATGTGTTCTGGTTGAATCATCGTATTTTAAAATTGGAATACATTACGAATGCATATCCTTGTTCGCACCCCTTTGCGTCTATTACATATTTATGTCTTTTACTTATTTGTATGGGGCGTTTTTAAACTACGCCAACCAATACTGATGTGTTTTTATGTTCACTCCTGCATGAGCCTGACCAGGTATCGGGCTCATGCAGGAGTAAAATAAATCGGTAAGTATCGGTAAATAAATAAAAATATCTGCCCATTACTCACGTAGGAAAGTCATTAGTAGCCAATTCTCTGATTTCTGCACATGTTTTTGCCTTTTTTAAAGTCTCTCCTACGGAGATCTTTGATCTATAGATCTCTCGAACCCGAAGACAAAGCTGCGCTCCAAACAATGAGCATAAGAGCGGCTGATATATAAATTTCAGCCGCACTTACGAACACCAACTGCAGAAAAATCCAATGCGTGCATTACTCAAGATATTGGGTATCTGTATACTACACTTTCGCCGCTACAAATTTTGTGTCAAGAGGGCAGTATCGGCCTAAGGCATTCGGAAACTTTTATCGGCCAGAAATATCGGTCCATTCCGGAAAATTTGGTGCATACAAGTTGTTAGTGCATGACCCATTGCTTCTAAGCACATTTTGGGGAACAGTTTCGAAGACGGTAACGCATATTTTCAGAGATTCAAATGGGTTGCAACAATGCGGGTTCAAATGAGAAGGGCGCTTTGGGAGCGGGTTGTAACGGGAAGGGCGTTTTGGGAACGGGCTGAAACAGGAAGCGCCCAAACGGGAAGGTCGTGTCGGGAACGGGCGCACACGGGACGGGTCAAGCGGGAAGGGCGTTTCGGGAATGGGTTCAAACGGGAAGGGGTCAAACGGGAATGGGTTCTTTCGGGCTACACCCTAACTTTCTACCCCAATTATTCGCTCAAATTTCGGCCGGTCGTCCAAAATGGATGCCGTAAGGGAAGCGTTGAAAGTGTTACCGCTGACCTCCTGGCTAGTTCCGCTACGTAGTAAAAAAATTGGCCGCGTATCTGCTCGTTTCGTTGCAAATGTCGTCAAAAGACGATAGTCTTTGTAGACATTTGCCAAGGAAATGCCCCCCTTTGCTTTCCCGCTCACCTCTCATGCTGTTTCTGTACCGTCGCGCTCATCCCAAGGTAAACACACTAAAGGTTTGCCCGAGGCGATTTGATTTTACCGCGTTCCACTGTTACAGGCCGGGTTCCTCGATGCCAGCGCTGCAGTACGGCAGAGACGCACGTGAATGGAGTAGGCCGACTACAAGGTTTATAGAACCGCGTTGCCGTGCTCCACGTGCGTTCCAAGCAGAACGTGGAACCTAGCAAGTGGAACCTTTCGTTGCTGTTGCCGCGTGATTTTTCACATGCCGCCAGGAGGCGGTGGTTTTCTGCAGTAGATGTAGAATATCATTTGTTATTGAAAAACCAAGCATCCATGAATTTTTTAATAAAGGAACACTGTAAATATCCTTGTGTACTAATTTCCTGTCGTATATTTGCGTAATGTCTTGTTCTTATTCAACAAAGTTGACAAGTATGAACATATAAACCAGGCTTAGACGTTTACATTTGGCTGTGAGTATATAAGACTATTGCGCAATATCAATTTTACTTTGGCCGGGTGGCTGAATCGAGTTACAGACAGACAGACGGACAGACAGACAGACATACAGACAGACCAAAATTTCTGGGTTTAAGTAGCCCAAGAAAGACTATCGTCTTTAAAAAAATCGGATGCCAACACACTCACCAGGTGTTTACAACCCGTTCCCCGCAGGCCCATGCAACCGCTGTTAAGGGTGCTCCTTTCGGCCCTAAGGGCGCGACGAGGGCTAAATGTAGTGAGGGAAAGTGGCCTCAAGTGACGGCGCCCAGCATGCTTAATGGGCGCTGATCACTTAGAAGAGAAATTGGACAACCCTGATACAACCGGATGACTGAGAAGAGAAATTGGGGGGATGATCGGGACTACTCACCCACACAGGACTCGCCCGTCAGCAGGTTTTAAGGTGCCGGGTCGCGGGAGCTACGTCTCACTACCGCTCAGCTGCAAGGAACGGAACAATGCCAGCACTAGCGCGCGAGGTAACGACGATGACATAAAAATAATGGCGCATGTCCAGTGAAGGGGCTTGTCCGAAAACCCCGTCAGGCTCAAAACAGGCGAGAAACTATGTACTAATCCACTTTTCGGTACGATAATTTCAACGACACCTGAACCATATTTACTGAATTAAATTGTTCGTTAATTTAGGTAATCGACTGATGGCATTGATCTATGTCATTAGCCGTTTTATTAAGCATCGGCTGATCACTGTTGTGGATATGTTGTCTCTCTCTGTTCTTCCGTACTTCGTGGGATAAGCCCGCCATTTCCTGTAGGCACCGAGCGCCATCTACTGGTTTGCTTTGAACACTTCTATTGTTTTGAGACATTGCTAGAATAAACTAGCTGTTATGCATGAGTGGCCTGGGAGTAGAAAGGGCAAGTTTCAGCGAGAAACACCCGGAGCCGGCCTAGTTGGAAGCTATCCATGGCACCCATTGCTCAAAAACAAACAAGGACAAAGAAAACGACGAGGACTAGCGCACTTCTAACAATTGAAATTTTATTGAATGAAACGAAAGACCTATATGCCTACAAAACCACGCATCATCATCCCAAAAACGTTTCTACAGCGCACACAGCACACACAGAAAACACGTGTCGGCTTCGGACATTACATACAAGATAGCAGCAATGTTTCTTTGTCCAACAAGGCCACAGAGGGGCGACTTACACACTTGTCTTTGTACTTAGAAATATAAAACGCCTCCACAATCTCTCTGGAAGTATGGTTGTTATGTGTAAACAAAACAACTGTGTTTTCAAACAGAGGTGTGCAGCCGCAGTCCTTACAATGCGTGGCTAAGTGCGCGAAAGGGCTTCCTTTCAAGCTCGACGCATGTTCCCTTAATCTTAGATTAAGGCACCTTCCAGTTTGCCCTATATACACGTGCTCACGTTTCAAGGGTTCCTAGTAGACAACATTTTTAGTACATTCAACAAGCGGACGCTTGTGGGTAATAGTGCACCCTTTTGTTACGTCATGTTTGCCCTCAAATTTCTGTTTGACTATATATAGGACAGACGCTACCGATTTTGTCATAGTTCGCGGCCACCTTTTTTCGTCGGTGGGAGGGACCATGTACATATCGAATTACAAAAACCTTTAGACGCTCCTATGCTTGTCCTCCCTCTACTCTTACTCGCGTCTCATGCTTGAGCTTTCATAGTAGCCCGTCACAAGGGGCTCGCAAAACAGTTAGCGAATAGCCAGCGCTGTGCGCTCGTGCGCTCGTCCTCGCCGTTTTCTTCTTTGTCCTTGTTTGCTTTTCCGCAATCGGTGCCATGGTTTTAGCGAGAGCCACCTCGATTCAATCCCCAGCAGTCCCAAAATATTAGCAAAACCCGTGTTTTGATTTACTGAAAATTGTTCTTTTGGCTGAGTTCTATTGTTTTCCTAAATAAGTGCGGTTCGTTACCCTTACGTAGGCTTACAGGTGGGGTGGACGTGGCATATCAACACGTTCAATTAACCTTCTACATCGAAACAGAAGTTTCCTAGTCTGTACCTGTATCAGAACAGACCCGCCGCGGTGGCTCAGTGGCTTAGGAGTTGCGCTGCTGCGCACGAGGTCACGGGTTCGATTCCCGGCCGCGGCGGCCGCTATTCTGATGGACTATGGGTTGGACTATGGGTTGTTGTCGATTTGTGAGCTAATATTTATAAAAAATAACATACACCAAACTCATCATTGTACTTCGCTAATAATGTGTGAATTGTTTGTTTAACTTATTCCTTGATCTAAAATCCAAATTTTCCTTCAGGGAATGCTTTTCATTGCAGCGTTTTGTGTGCAGGGTTTCATAAAAATATCATTTTCGAAACAAAGCTTTGTTGTCATCAATAATATTATACTGTTCGTTTTCTCTTTCGATGGTAATTTTGTCTGGGGGAATAGTAGGCTCCTTTTGAATTTACTTTGGTCTTTCTGCAAGCTCTAGAGACCGTATTGGTGAAATTGTCTTTACTGTTCAGGCAGTTAGTTGTTGGAGAATACCAAATAGGCGGTACTACGTGTAATTTCGGAATGGAATTTCAAAGTTCAGTAGTCCTGGTGCGAAAGATAACTCCGGAATTATTTAATGATTGATATTACGCAGTTCGTCGATGTTTTAAATAATCATTACATCTGACCCGGCCGACCATCATTATTACTCGCTGAGAGAGATGTTTCGGTTTATGATCCAAGATTCTCATTTTTTTTTGCGTTTCAATAGGTAATTTATTATACGTTGATTCTAGTGTGATTGCTGGGGCCTCGCCTCACGGAGCTATCGGCGGGCCATCAACCAGTGAAGTCCCCGCCTTTACTTTCCAGAACCCTCGTGCTCGCTGGCTCAGGACCGACATTCAATAATGTTCCTGCTGCAAAAGGGCACATTGCGCTGGGTCGCCAACAGCGGCTACAGCCGCAGGAGGCTCTGCGCCCAGCCCTGGGGCGGCAGTAAGCTGCTTCCACTCTTGAGCTGCGTTCGTTCCGGGTCCCGAATGTTCGCCTAGCATTGGATGGTGGCGTGCGGGCGGCGCATGGGCGAGGTGGAGGCTCAGAGTGCTGCACCACTAGGCGCAGCGTGGTCACATCGGCAGCTCGCAGAAGAAGCCGCCCAGCATCGTCATCTTCGATGCCGAGGGTGGCACGATCAGGAGACGCTCCAGCCGGTGCCGTGCTTCCTGCAAGCACATCTAGTTTGTGAGCGCCACGAATGGACCTTTTGTATAGAGCCCTTGTCTAGAGAAGATAGGTGTGTGTGCCGACCTTCTCGAGGGCATCGATGATTCGGCTGTTGGCCAGCAGCACGTCCTGTCGCAGTGGAAGCTGTCTGGAAGAGGAGGCCGACAGCGCACGCCCGAGGCCCGGCACAGCCCGTGCGTCTTCCCCGCGCATGAGCAGCAGTCACAGCTAGGCGTCCCTCAGGATGCAGAGGGACGACACCAAAAGCCCAGGGGTGGCCAGGGAATTTCTCCGCGATCATCTATTCGTATCAGAAGCACCTAGTTCTGCATGGAGAGTGGCTGGAGGATAATAGAGAGATTTTATGTCGTTGTTGTCACAAGCATCCTCGATATACGATAGTTGTAATATATGATATTACAGCTATCATCTTCGTCACATCGAGTACATGGAGCTTTCAATAGCCCCCCGGTACCACCGTAGTACAACCTGTTATACCCAATTGCAACAGTACAAAAACGGGCCAACCGGCAAAGAGAATTTTGTCCACCCGAAGGTGGAGAGAAATTAACGGGAAAAGCTATCGTGCGGCCCACCGCCAGGGGGACGGGCCCGGGGGGACCCCCTTTGTCCCCCCTAGGAAGAAGCCGGATGGGGTGGGTTGCTGGGAACGGGAACTTGGGCATAGGAATGGGTTATGGGAAAAAGGATGGGAATGGGGGGAGCAATTTTGCTCCGATCCAGTTGTCTGACTCTTTTTCAAGACTAATTGCTCAGCGAGGGCATCAGACAGTGCCAATTGCCAAATATACGGTCCCTGCCACGAGTAACAGCTCACCCATAGGGTCCGATAACTGGGCCCCAACCATCGGAGACAGGAAGTACCCTATTTGGTGGCGACGCCCCCCGCCCCGACCCCCAGCTCCGTGGCCGATGCGTACTAACGTCCTCGATCGACGGCCCCGCACCAGGTACTGTTGCGTACTAACGTCCTCGATCGACGGCCCCGCACCAGGTACTAACGAATCACCAGTGAAGCTTTCCACTATACACGGATACTTGCAACACCTGCTTTTCACGGTCTCCGGACACCGGAAGTTTGTACGCGCACGGTACCTCAACGGCCCGTTCGCAAGGTCCCTTCGGCAGGATAAGAGCCTATTCTTATGTCCTCCTCTTTGCCTACTCTGTCGCTCATAGGAACAAAAGTCTTCGGGAATTGCCTTGCATATGGCAGAGGAGATCGCTCCGGGCCTACTAACAGGCTATCATGCTGGTTAAAGGCATCCTCGATGTATAATAGTTCGAGACATGATAGCTGTAAACTTTAAACCATTAAAATCTTTACGCAGAGCGACGCCCCCCCCCCCCCCCCTCCAAAAAAAAAAGTTTCTTTGCTAAGGCTGACTCAGGGCACTTTCTAGTCTTGGACTGATCTTTTACAAAAGGAACATGCTGCATTTGGTATGTTAAGAAATGTAACAAAATACCAACGTCCGGCCCCCGCAGGTATCTGCTTCATGTCTTTAGGAAATTTATCCTGCAGTTTGTCAATAGTCCATCCGTTTCAGTCCATTTTTCAACTTGGCTTTTACTGCTTTCGTTGTTTTTTTACATGTATGTATAACTGAAATTTCTGTAACCGACCTGCGCGAATTGACGCCCGCCGTCTCCCTTTACCTTTAACAATATAGTCGCCATAATACTGCCCCAATTAAAACTTCCTTTGCTTCTACAGCCTCTTTCCTGAAGCACTCAACTATTCCTTAAATTAACCAATTTGGTCCCAGCTATTTCATCCCCTATATCATAACTGAATTCTTCCCTGCCTTCCGCGTTCTTGGGAGCGTTTTATTCTGCCGCGCAGCAAAGCAGAGCTTATATGCTAAATTTTTAGTCGGTTACACTTTGATAACTTTGCCATCAATAGCCATCTTATCAATTCAGGTGAACCTGTACAGGAGACATTTCTCTGGCTAGAACGGCGGCATAAACGTGGAGAGGGGCCATTTAGTTCAAGAATATTGTCGTTCAAGTACCTAATTCGCTCTCACGGAATGCACACTTATTTAAAGTGAATTTCAATGTACATGGCATTCAAGAACCCGCCAACAATTTTCCAGTATTCAGGTGGGGTTTCCCTCCAGAACGTAAAGGGAGGTCGACCTTGCAATCGATCATCCAGCCTCTGAACTACTACAGGAGTGCTCTTTTGCATTCTCTAAATACTTTGTCTGATCGCACCGCCTTTGTAACTGCATAGCGCTACGTGGTACCCTGACGCCGACCTCTCGTCAGAAATACCGTTCGTTCATAATAAAATGCAGCGATACCTCTCTACGCCGTAATTAATTGCTGTCGTGACGGTTGGGTCTTCGAATGCCGATGCCAAAGCCGGGCTTGATACGTGTACAAAAGATGGGACGGGAAAGTAGAGCAAACGCGGAAACATCTTGAATTCGTTGATAATTTTCAAGATATTGCGGGTAGCCCACGAAACGTATGTTAGCGGGAATAATTTGATCATGCCTTGAGAATAGGACACCTGTTACAACTGATGTTATAACTATAGTTGGTGTACAATGCTTGATGCTACTACTTTTTGCTATGACCTGGTAAGCACCCAAGTGTGCCATTGAAAGGGGCACCAATAGTAAAATTCCTACCTACAATTCTATCATTCCTATTTGGCTACCCAGCAATTGTGCTCTTTTCAAGTACGATGCAGGTATAAGCAAGAAACCTTATTGTTCTTTGTTGGTTTCATACCCCACGGTTCTCCCGGCGGAAGCTAACAAGGAAGCAGTTTTGGGTGTGCAGCAGCTAGATTGGTTGACGATTGAACTCTGAGTTGTTGCTGACTCGTTAAAGTCCTGTAAACCTGATCCGTGTTTAGAATTTTGTTGAGACCGTTACTCTTCTAAACTAGCATACGAAGTGATGGATGGCGACAGCTCGTTACTGTGCTTAGATTCCCCCTTTACGGGCAAGATAAATCGAGGCAGCCAAAGCTGTCTTACGGCTCCATCTTCCTTAAAGCTAGGACGAGTGGGTTTATATTGGCGGACCAGAAAAATACACGAAACCCGAGTCATACAGCTTCGCTGTAAAAATCGCAACAGACAGGTTGATATATTTCGGCACAGTTGTAGGAACATCTTGATCGGCTTTGGAAAATTCGTTGTCTTTTTTATTAAATACCAGGATAAACAAATCGGAGAATAAGGTAAGCGACTGAAAGAAAGCAGGAAAAGCCATCAGTAGTCCGCACCGGAATGGAGGTTCGTGCAGGAAACAACTGATGATGTATGGCGACACAGCGCAGCTAGATGAAAGCCCGTGTGTTGAGCGAGCGTTAGCAAGGGGGCTCCACAAAAAATATCGGCTCCTTGAACCGATTCGTGAATGCCATTTTCTATACAAGGAGCACTGCAGCCACACAAAGTTTGAGCGAAACTTTATACGCCCATCATTTGCACAGATTACGGCGCGTCGTTTAAAAGGGGGGCTGCATTAAAAGGGTTGCGAAGGGACCACTCCCCTCGTTCTGTTAAGTAGCTACGAAAAACTCGATGCCAATACGCTAAGCGGTTTTGTAAAACTCGTTCACCACTGCACTAGGCCCTGACAACCAACCTTAGCTGCACTCCTTTCACGACGTAGACGAGTTGTAGGGAGGGAAAGTGGCCTTAAGAGACGCCGCCCGACAGGGTTGCTCGGAGACGCGCTCTTCTTAGTGCAACCGGCTGACTTAGAAGATCAATGGGATGGTCGATGGTGGGATGATCGAGGCTTACCCACGCAGAACTGTCCCGTCAGTAGGATTTGAAGCTTTCGTCCGCGGGAGCTACGTCTCAGAAGCGTTCTTCAGAAAGATTATTATATTATTATTATTATTATTATTATTATTATTATTAATAATAATAATATTATTATTATTATTATTATTATTATTATTATTATTATTATTATTATTATTATTATTATTATTATTATTATTATTATTATTATTATTGCAATGACGATGACGACGATGATGATGATGCCCTCAAATATTTTTTGAGCGTCCCCAAAATGGAGGGATTAACCAGGGCTAAATACCTTACAGTAATTTGTGAGGCAGTCAAAATACAAATTTATCTCTGGAAAGATATAGGATGCAAAATGAAAATTTGGGATGACTAAAACCCCGAATGAACGGAACACTGCGAGTACGAGCGCGGGAGGTAGTGACTACGACGTCCTCAAAGATGGTGGCACATTCCCACTGATAATGGACTGCCTGTTTGAGTAGTACTCATAATTTGGGCTCGAAACTGGGAGTCCACCCATTCCCCGCTGCTTAGAGGCCCCTGCAACCACACTTAGGGGTGCTCCTTTCGCCCCTAAGGCCGCGACCAGGGCTAAGTGTAGTGAGGGAAAGTTGCCTGGAGAAACGGCGCCCAGCATGTTTGCTTGGCGCTGATGCGTCCCACCTGGGACAACCGGATGACTGAGAAGAGAAATTGGGGGGATGATCGGGACTACTCACCCACACAGGACTCGCCCGTCAGCAGGTTTTGAGGTGCCCGGTCGCGGCAGCTACGTCTCACTACCGCTCAGCTGCAAGGAACGGAACAATGCCAGCACTAGCGCGCGAGGTAACGACGATGACATCAAAATAATGGCGCATGTCCAGTGAAGGGGCTTGTCCGAAAACCCCATCAGGCTCAAAACAGGCGAGAAACTATGTACTAATCCACTTTTCGGCACGATAATTTC
Organism: Haemaphysalis longicornis; assembly: GCF_048455015.1. NCBI lineage: Eukaryota > Metazoa > Arthropoda > Arachnida > Ixodida > Ixodidae > Haemaphysalis > Haemaphysalis longicornis. Next base: position 359,637,357 of record NW_027526203.1, on the reverse strand, counting down.
AACGACACCTGAACCATATTTACTGAATTAAATTGTTCGTTAATTTAGGTAATCGACTGATGGCATTGATCTATGTCATTAGCCGTTTTCTTAAGCATCGGCTGATCACTGTTGCGGATATGTTGTCTCTCTCTGTTCTTCCGTACTTCGTGGGATAAGCCCGCCATTTCCTGTAGGCACCGAGCGCCATCTACTGGTTTGCTGAACACTTCTATTGTTTTGAGCCATTTCGCTAAAGCATAACATGGCGTCTTTGTCTCCCTTGTACATAAAATAAATGCGTGTTACCACCCCAACCTAGAATAAACAAGCTGTTCTGCCGGGGTAGGCTACCAGTAGAAACGGAAAATTTTCTCGAGCGGCGCGGGTTCGAGCCCCAGCAGTCCCAAATTTTTTTCAAGACCCGTATTTTTATTTAATGAAAAATCTTCGTTCAGCTCAGTTCTACGCATTCTTTTCATAAATAAGTGTAGCTTGTTATCCTTAGGTGGGTTTAGGGGTTGGCCGGGCGTGGCATATCAACACGTTTAATTAACTTTCTGCATCGCAACAGAAGTTTCCTGGCCTCTACCTATATCAGAACGTAGTATAGCTTCACTGTGTCCGAAAAACAGATACTGTAAGTTAGAAGTCGACAATTTCTATCTCAATCACAGTCACGTGTTTCACTGAGAGCCTAGAATTTATGTAAGGTTTTAGTACGTTGCTGACACAGGGGAAGGTGGTTTATTTGTTAAAATTTTTTAAAGACTAATAATTGGCCTTAATTTGCTAATAATGTGAGAATTCTTTGCATAAATGGTAATTTAAGCAGCCTAAATATTTCTTGTGCTAAAATAGAAATCTCCCTGGACGTGTCTTTTGGTTGGCGTGTTTTTTTGCGTAATGTTGCACTCGAACATAATATTTCATTACAAAATACTTTGCTCGCATTAAGAGTATTATGGTCTTTTTCTTTTTCGATGGTAATTTTGACTGCGTGACTAGAATGCTGGAAATGTATTTCTACTTTTGAATGACCTGTAGTCTGTTATGGCCTTCCTGCAAGCTCTGTAGATAATATTGGTGAAATTGTGTGTACGTTTGAGTCTTCGAATTCTGGAGAATTTTGGCGAAGACACCTGCAATGGCTGTCTATTGGACGGACGTAACTTTCTACAAGACCACCAGTACTCGGGCTGAAGTTAACTCCGGAACAATTTGATGAACAGTGGTACGCAGATCAGAGATCTTTGAAATGTTGCTAAAATCTGACACGGAAGGCTGTGATTATTACTTGCCGTAGCTAATGTGTTGGTCTATGATTCAAGATGCTCATTTTTCGCTTCAGTATGTAATTTATTATACGTTCATTATAATGATATTCTTGGGGCTTCGCCTCGCGATGCCACAAGCGGGCCGTCGCCCGGTGAAGTCACTTTCATCACTTTCCAGAGTCCTCGTGCTCACTGGCTCAGAAGCAGCACTTCATCATGTTCCTCATACGCGCAGCCACAGTGCGGTGCGTCGCCCGCAGCGGCTGGAGCCTCAGGAGGCTCTGCGTCCAGCCCTGTTGCGCAGCGTCCTGCTCGCGCGCTTATGCAGCGTTAGTCCAGGCTTCCGGCTGCTCGCCGAGACCTGGAAGGCGGCGGGTGGGCGGCATGTGGGCGGCGGGGCGGACCAGAGTGCTCCAGCTCCGCTTGGCACAGCGTGGTCGCCTCGGCCGACTCGCAGAACAAGCCGTCCAGCATCCTCATCTTCGCTGCCGAGGGCGGCACGAGCTGGTGGTGCGCTCCAGCTGGTAACGTGCATCCTGCAGGCATCTTGTCCAGAGAAGATGGGTGTGTGTTCGGACCTTTTCGAGGGCATCGATGACTCGGCTGTTGGCCAGCAGCACGTCCGGTTGCAGTGGAAGCAGCCCGGATGTGGAGGCCGGTTGCGGAAGCACGAAGCCCCGCACTGCATGTGCGGTGTCCTTATGCATGATCAACAGCCGTCACAAGAAGCCCTTCAGGGTGCACACGGACGGCAGAAACAGCCCAGGAGTGACCACGGGATTCCTCCGTACTGATGTACTCGCCCTTGAAGTACTCGAGATTCTGCGTCGAGAGTGTTCCCCTTGCTCGAGGATACTCCATAACAATTCCTTGCCTTCAAACTCACAAGCGTCCTCGATGTGCAAGATAGCTTTAGTTAAGGTATACATTGAACCATAAATCTTTATGCAGTGCGCGAGCCCGAAAATAGCCTCCATAGATAAGCCTGAATGTTCGGCTAGTGAATGAACTTGCTAGTGTGCTACTCATCTTTTACAGAACGAACACGGAACCTATAAGGTGGTAATAAAAGATACAGAATACGCAAAACCATACTGTTGCAAATGTGCGCTACCCATCTTTGCAAAGCAATCCTGCAGTTCTACAATTGTTCATTCTTTTCTACCCATTTTTCCTGCTTTGCATTATGGCTGGCGTACCTTGTCTGTGTGAATGTATCATTCACGTTTGTATAATGGTGCAAGTATTTCTCGTGGCCATGGCTTCGTTACCTTATACATTATAGCCCTTATACACGTCTGCCAATCAATAGAAATTTTCTCTGTTTCTGTAGTACCATTTTTTAGAGCCGATCAACTGCACCTCATCCTTCGGAGACAAGTTTGTCATGAACCATATCAGGACTACATCAGACCGCGCTTGGCAGGCTTTCCGGGGTGTTTTGTTCTGCCATTTAGCGATGGAGAGTTCATATGAATTGCAGGAAAATGTCCGCTCCTTGGAACCAATTGTAAATCGCTTTTCTACATGAAGCTGACCACAGCACCACATCGTGTGAGCTTATCTATCCACGCACATTATTCCCTCAAATGTCTGCGGTTCGTCCAAAAGGGATGCCGCTGCCAATGCACCACTGACCTCTTTGCGGTAAATAGTTACGAAAAATTCAATGGCAGTGAATTTACCAGTTTTTACGACCCCTTTACTGCTGCCTATATGCAATTACAAGCTCCGTTATCTGGGGTCTTTTTACGACGAGGGCTAAGTCTAGTGACAGTGGCTTCAAGAGACGTTACCCCACGAGCTTGTTGCTCGGAGACGCGCCCTTCCTGGGACAACAAGATGACTTAGAAGAAAAATTGCCGGGATGATCGGCCCTCACTCAAACAGGTCTCACTTGTGAGCAGGATTTGAGGTACCCGTCGGCAGGAACTACGTTTCTCGGTGCTCTCCAGCAGGGAACAGAACACTGCCAGCACTAGCGCACGAGGTGATGACGATGTCCTGCGAGCTGACGGCAGATGTCCGCTGATTGGGGTTGCCCAGAAGCGAACTCACTCCAACATTGGCGAGAAACTATAATTCTTGATTAGCTATACTCGAAGAAAGTAGCTTAAACTACAATAGATTATCAACTGTGTTTTACTTCAGACTGAGCCGTAATGCTACAATCTACATGGCGTCCGCTGAACTTCTTTTTCCTTCTTTATTTCCTTCTGTAGCCGAGATGCGATATGTGTCCTTGTTCCTTTCCCATGTGCGTCACTGTAAAATGCCACATAACCAGCGCCATCTACTGGTTTCATTCAAACACTGCTCCATTTGTTTTGCGCAACTTCTAAGAGACCCCACTCTTCGGCCTCAGTAGCCTATAGATTGGTGGGTTTGGGCTCAAACGGCCTTGGTTCGAGATAAAGCAGTCCGAAAATGTTTGCAAGGCCGGTGATTTTTATTGGTATAAAAGGTTATTTTGACTCGGTTATCCGCCTTCCTTTCGTAAATAAAGGCGGTTTCGTATCCTTTAGGTCTTCTTAGAACAGAGTATCGCTTCACCATGCCCGAAAAATGAAACGACTGCGGGTTGTTGTCCATTTGTGAGCTAATATTTCTGAAAAATCACATACAGCACACTCATCATTGGAGCTTGCTAATAATAAGTAAGAGAGAGAGGGAGGTGACTTTATTTGATGCCCGAGATGGGTTCTGAACGGTAGACGACTTGGACGGTCTCCCTGCCTCAGCCATCAGACAGGATTCCTTGGATCCTCGCGGCGGCTTCGGCCATCCGGACTGCTGTGAGTTGTGCCTCCGGTGTGGAGCTGAGCAGAACAGTCTCCCATTGTTCTGCAGTCGTAATTTTGTTTCTTTTAAGTGTATGTACATCGGATTTGCTATTATAGCCGGTCGAATTTTTTTGGAGCTCATGGCAGGACCATATCATGTGGTGTAGGTCAGCTCTGCTGTTGCACAAAGGGCAGAGGTTTGAGTAAAGGTCTGGGCAGCAGCAGTTGAGGGAAACCGGGCTTAGAAAAGTGTTTCCTGGCCTTTCCTCAGTGTTTCCTGGCTTAGAAAAGTGTTTCCTCACCACAGCCTTTCCTGGAAAGGCTGTGGTGGGCCGGTGGATATTTGCATCTGTATTACGGGCGATGATTTATTATATCCCTGTATGTGACTAGCCAGTCTTCGTGGGATCTAATAACGTGTGCTTGTTCTTGGCTTTCCTGCGAGGTCTCGTGTGGGGATGATGGTGGTTGTGGTGGCGTCGTAGGCAACACAGCTCGGTTGGCCAGACCTCGTGCGATTGCGTGGGCCAGTTCATTCCCCTGTAGACCACAGTGGGCCGAAGTCCATATCAAAAGAATTTTTTTTGGTTAGTGGTCTTCTCGAGGCTGCTGCAGGGGAGATCCTTTGGCGTAGTCAAGAATGGTGGACTTCGAGTCGCTTATGATTGTGGTTGCTCGGGTAGAATTTACAGCAAGGGCAATGGCCATTTTCTCGCCCTGAGTGGGATGTTTGGATGCTGACGTCACTGTGACGCCGTCATTGTTGACGACTAAAATCGCCATGGCGTTGAGACAAGAGCCGCCCTTGTAGTAGTCGGCTGCGTCAACGTAGACAATCTCCCGTGGCTCACAATGGGTTCGGAAACGTTTGTCAAGGGCTCGTGCTCTAGCTTGTCTTCTTTCCACTTTAAGCTCTTGATGCATATTCCTTGGTAGTGGCGGGATGCGAATGTATTTTCGCCATTCGTGTGGGAGGCCAACTTCATTTGGGAGGGACCTTCCGCTCTGGATTCCTAGTGACTGCAGAATGTGTCTTCCCGTTTTAAGTGCGAATGCACTTCTTAAGCGACCCTGAATCACGCGTCCACCGCCGTCCGTCCGTCCGCACCACATACCCACTTAGGGCGATTGGCCAAGAAGAAGAAGGGCGGCGAGTGGTTGATGGAATATATGCTCGCCAACCACTCCATGACGTGCCTACCGCTAGAGGCTCCCACCACCATCAACGGCAGCTACATCGACCTGGCCTTTGCGAGGAACTGTCTGATACGCGCGGTCTTGCAACAACTCTTGACCGTACATTTCAGTGACCACAAGGCGGTCATAATGACCGTCAACTACAACGACAACACCAACAAGTGCTGAATAAAGAATACTGTCGTTTCACTTCACTTGCGTGTGTGTGTGATCTCCTCGAACATACACTTTAATTCACCAAGGTTTCCAGAGAACGACTAACGGTGTGTGTGAATCCCCACTTGATCACGCGGGGGTGTTAAATGCAACTAACGGGCCAATGCCAACACAGTTCAACATAACTCCCCGTCATAGCATCACCCGTGCATTCGCACTTCCCCATGGTCCCCTTCGGGGAAATGCGGGTGATTTTTGCTTCTAGATAGCCGTTCTAATTGGCCTGTTTGTTGCGCTTCCATTAGTTCTTCAATCGAGTTATTGATGCTTAGTGCTTCTAAGCGTTCGTTGGGCGTGGTAACAAGTAATCCCATTGAAATTGTTTGTATAACTTGTAGTAACACCTACCTAAACATTCCTTGATCTAAAATCAAAATTTCCTTCGTAGTAGGCTTTTCATGGTAGTGTTTTGTGTACACTGTTTAAAAAAATATCTTTCAGAACGGAATGTTTTGTTCACATTAAGAATATTACTATGTTTTCTCTCCCGGTGGTAATTTTGACTGGGTGAATGGTAGGCTCTACACTCTTTGTACTTTAGAAGGACTTTGAATTCGCTTTGGTCTTTCTGCAAGACTTTTTTGCAAGTCTTTTTAAACATTCTATTTGTGAAATTGTCTTTATTTTTCAGGCATTGAGTTTTCGGAGAATGCAAATTATTAGGCTGCAATACGTGTAATTTCTACCTACGGCACGGAAGTGAATGTCTAAATTCAGCGGTCCTTGTGCAGAAATTAACTTAGGAATTATTTGATAACTGATGTTACGCAGTTCGGATATGTCTTAAATGATCATTACATCTGACCCGACCGACTATCATTACTACCGGCTGAGACTGATGTTTGGGATTATGATCCAAGATTCTCATTCTTTCGTTTCAATAGTTAATTTATTATACGTTCATTGTAGTGCGATTGTTGGGGCCTCGCCTTTAAGGGTTATCGGCGGGCCGTCATCCAGTGAAGTCCCCGCCTTTAATTTCCAGAGCCCTCGTGCTCACTGGCTCAGGAGCGGCACTTAATAATGTTCCTGCGGGAAAGAGGCACATTGCGCTGGGTCGCCAACAGCGGCTGCAGCCGCAGGAGGCTCTGCGCCCAGCCCTGGGGCGGCAGTAAGCTGCTTCCACTCATGTGCTGCGTTCGTTCCGGGTCCCGAATGTTCGCCTAGCATTGAATTGTGGAGTGCGGGCGGCGCATGGGTGGAGTGAACCCTCAGAGTGCTGCACCACTAGGCGCAGCGTGGTCACATCGGCAGCTCGCAGAAGAAGCCGCCCAGCATCGTCATCTTCGATGCCGAGGGTGGCACGATCAGGAGACGCTCCAGCCGGTGCCGTGCTTCCTGCAAGCACATCTAGTTTGTGAGCGCCACGAATGGACCTTTTGTCTAGAGCCCTTGTCTAGAGAAGATAGGTGTGTGTGCCGACCTTCTCGAGGGCATCGATGATTCGGCTGTTGGCCAGCAGCACGTCCAGTAGCAGTGGAAGCTGTCTGGAAGAGGAGGCCGACAGCGCACGCCCGACGCCCGGCACAGCCCGTGCGTCTTCCCCGCGCATGAGCAGCAGTCACAGCTAGGCGTCCCTCAGGACGCAGAGGGACGACACCAAAAGCCCAGGGGTGGCCAGGGAATTTCTCCGCGATCATCTATTCGTATCAGAAGCACCTAGTTCTGCATGGAGAGTGGCTGGAGGATAATAGAGAGATTTTATGTCGTTGTTGTCACAAGCATCCTCGATATACGATAGTTGTAATATATGATATTACATCTATCATCTTCGTCACAGGCTATCACGCTCGTCGCAGGTATCCTCGATGTATAATAGTTTGAGATATGATAGCTGTAAATTTTAAACCATTAAAATCTTTACGCAGAGCGACGCCCCAGAAAAAAGCTTTCTTTGCTAAGGCTGAAAGTTAGGCTTGGTGGTGTTGACTCAGGACACTTTCTAGTCTTGAACTAATCTTTTACAAAAGGAACATGCTGCATTTGGTACGTTAAGAAATGTAACAAAATACCAACGTCCGGCCCGCGAAGGTATCTGCTTCATGACTTTAGGAAATTAATCCTGCAGTTCGTCAATAGTCCATTTTGCAAATTTGCTTTTACGGCTTCGTTGCTTGTTTACATGTGTGTATAACTGACGTTTCTGTAACCGACTTGCACGAATTGACCTCGGTCTTCTCCCCTTACCTTTAACAATATAGTCGTCATACTACTGCGCCAATTGAAACTTTCTTTGTTTCTATAGCCCATTCAATCGAGGCAATCAACTATTCCTTAAAAAAGTTGGTCCTAGCTATTTCACCTCCTATATCAAAACTGCCTCCTTCCTTGCCTGCCGCGTTCGTGGGAGCGTTTACTCCTGCCGTATAGCAAAGGAGAGCTTATATGCTAAATTTTCCGTCTGTTACCCTCTTATAACTTCGCAATTAATAGCCATCTTATCGATGCAGGTGAACCTTAGAGCAGACATTACTCTGGGTACACAGGCGGCAAAAGCATATAGAGGGGCCATTTAGTTCCTTAGTATTGTTGTTCAAGAACCAAATTCGCTCTCACGGATGTACACTTATTTAAATTGCATTTAAATGTACATGGCATCGAAGAACACGCCAACAACTTTCAGGTATTCAGGTAGAGTTTCCCTACAGAACGTAAAAGGAGTTCGACGCTACAATCGCTCATCCAGCCTGCAAACTACTACAGGAGTGCTCTTTTGCATTATCTAAATACTTTGTCTGATCGCACCGCCTTTGTAGCTGCATAGCCGTGGTATCTTCACGCCGCCCTCACGTCAGAAATACCGTTCGTTCATATAAAAATGCAGCGATTCCTCTCTACACCGGAATTAATTGCTGTCGTGACGGTTGGATCCTTGGATACCTATGGCAAAGCTGGGCTTGGTATGTGTACAAAACATCCTGAATTCGTTGACAATTTTCAAAGTACTGTGGGTAGCCCACGAAATTTACGTTAGTGGAAATAATTTGATCATGCCTTGAGAACAGGACTAGTGTACAACTACTGCTATAACTACAGCTGGCGTACAATACTTCCTGCTACTACTTTTTGCTAATATCTGCTAAGCAGCCCAGAGGGCCACTGAAAGGGGCATCAATAGTAAAATGCCTACCTACAACTCTATCATTCGTATTTTTCTACCCGGCAATCATGCTGTTTTGCAAGTACAAAGCAGACATAAGGACCAAACGCTAATGTTCTTTGTTGCTTCATACCCCCACGGCTGTAAAGGCAGAAGCTAGCATGGAAGCAGTTTTAAGTCTCCAGCACCTTGACTGTGGACGAGGATAAAACACAAAAATTAAAGTCCGATTTGTTGCGGACTCGTTTAAGTTGCGTAAACCTGATCCGGGTTTAGAATTCTGTTGGGACCGTTAGACTTCCAAACTAGTGTGCGTAGGGATGGATGGGGACAGTTCGTCACTCTACTTAGATGGCCCCTTTACGGTCAAGATAAACTGAGGCAGCCAAACCTCTCTAACGGCTCTTTCTTCCTTAAAGAGAAGGCAATTGTGTTTTTATTGACGGCTTACAAAAACACACGAAACCCTAGTCGCTGTAAAAATCACAACAGACAGATTGATATATTTCGGCATAGTTGTAGGACCATCTTGATCTGCTTGGGAAAGTTCGTTTTCTTTATTACTAAATTTCTAGGATAATCAAATCGGAGAATAAGGTGAGCGACTGAAAGAAAGCTGGAAAAGCTGTCAGTAGTCCGCACCGGAGTTGAGGTTCGTGCATGG
>NW_027526203.1:359385641-359625641 GCF_048455015.1 Haemaphysalis longicornis | reverse complement strand
ATTGTCCGCTTCAGTAGTAGTCATAATTTTGGCTCGAAACGGGCAAGGAACTATGTAATAATTCACATAGGAGCACATAGAGCTTCATCGTGAGCGTCAGCGAAATTTTTATTTGCTCATATTGTTCGTTAATTGATGTGCTGTCTCTGATTTGCTAATTTATTAACTGTAATAGACAGATGGCGATTATTTGCCTCGTTGGCCGTTTTATTTAGACCTTAGTCAGCCCCTCTGGTGGGCGTGTTCTCTTTGTTGGTTCATTAGAATTAGGGAGAGGTTGAGTGCCTGATTGAAACTGTTGATTGAACGAAACCTAATTTATCGATGGAAGTCACTTACCTGATTACCCACAATATCCCGAGTGCTTATTCCATACTATTGAACCTGGGCCTCAGCGAAAGGAGCATATTCAGTTTCATTGCCAGTCGTCTGTGTTTACATAAAGCGCTGAGTTCTCTCCCGAAGCCCCACTGAAATGTGGAGCTTTGATGCAGCAGGCGCGACATATACAAGCCACCATAGTGGACAGGGAAGGTTTTTGGAGGGTTTAGAGCGTCGTCCGCCGCTCTAGCCCGGCCATGGCCGACGCTCCTGCGTTCGGTACGCCGCCCCCGCGAACTGCAGACAACGGCTTGTAGAATCTCTGCTTGCGCTCTATGTAGAGCCAGGTGTGTGAATTCAATTGACGTCGTCTTTTAAATGTTTGCTTTCCAACCAACTTCACAGCGTGTATTGGAGCCAATTTTTTTTACGCGCCCTAAAATGATTACTTCTTTACAGACGGGACCATAACAGGTTTTTTTTTTTTTTTTGAAGTGCGGAAAAGAGAAAGGAAGCGAGAGAGAGAGAGAGAGAGAGAGAGAGAGAGAGAGAGGAGAGAGAGAGAGAGAGAGAGAGAGAGAGAGAGAGAGAGAGAGAGAGAGAGAGAGAGAGAGAGAGAGAGAGAGAGAGAGAGACACCGTATGAACCCCTATATCAGCCACGTATCTCTCGCCCCCTATACGCCGCGGAAAGGGCGCAGCAGGCGCCTCAGCAGTCGCAAAGCTCACTGCCCCATGCTCAGGGCTTCTATATCGGCGCTGACTGGGAACGACGCCCTCGTGATGACTGTCGGTAAGCGAAGATGTCCAGTTCCGGTTTATGCTTCCGTTTCCATTAGGGGAAAGGGGGGGGGGGGGGGGCACCATCTGCTGTGATCTTAACGCAGTTTTCCTAGATATTCTAGACAGGTACATCCAGCTTTGCGTACCAGCAGTCACTCGCTGCTTAGCAGGAATCTTGCGAAAAAGAAATCAATGGCGATATAGAACTGAGGTGGTCCTGCTCTTTTGGTATCATCAAATGTGGTTGCGGCCTGCGTAAGTGAAGTGTAGTTTCAAGTAAATTTTCGGGTTCCGCATTTTTGCTTGTGTCTTTCGAAAGCTCACGCCACTTGCAACAAATCTTCCAGCGTCAGCCCTAAGCGCAAAATGTTGCCGCTGCGGATCACAATTCACTGCCCTCTAGCGTAGTTTGCAAAAGATCTCGCAGCCGTTGTGCCCAAATTTCATGCCTGATGCCGACTGATATCTACTTGTAGAACTCTTCACGATGTTATACATTACAACATACACGCCCACTCAACCCAACCATCCAAACCCTCCTTCTCCCTCCCTCTCTCCCCCGCTCTCTCTCTATTTCTCTCTCTCTTACACACACACACACACGCACACACACACACACACACAGATATATATATATATATATATATATATATATATATATATATATATATATATATATATATATATATATATATATATATATATATATATATATATATATATATATACATATATATATATATATATATATATATATATATATATATATACATATATATATATATATATATATATATATAAATATATATATAAATATATATATATATATATATATATATATATATATATATATATATATATATATATATATATATATATATATATATATATATATATATAGAGAGAGAGAGAGAGAGAGAGAGAGAGAGAGAGAGAGCGAGAGACCACCGCCGTACTGAAACGTTTGATAACACGTCAGCTCGTAACAGGTGATCCGGCGTAGCACTCAAGGCACGTCGCACTTCCCTTGGCGGCTGGATGCATTTAAACCACATTGTACAAAAGGGCACCGAACGGCATCTTCGTCGAAAAAGCGCATCTGCGATCTTGCAATGAACACAGCATGCCTACCTCCCAATACAGTATTTTAACATAGGAAACGTAACTGCACAGGAAGCCCGTTCAGGTAAATATGGTAACGACTGTATTTGTTTGTGCAGCTGGTATAAATTCACTTCGGTGATGACGTATACTTCTTCACGCATCTCTAAACATAGCGATGATGTCCAAACAGACGAGGCCTTTCTGCTTGTGGTTGCCCACGGAGTTATTCTCGTGTCATTCTTTAAACAGAGTGCCATCCGCTGTTCCACATCATGACAGTAGCGCCCGCTGTACTTGAGTGCTCAGCCGACATAATAGAATGCGCTGTTGAGATTGGGGCATCTGTTTTTTTTTTTTTTTTGTCTTTTTACTTCGTGTTACCCGCATTTCTGCTCTACGAAAGAAGAGAAAGCAATGAAAGCTCCCGATATTGCGGCCGAAACTGGAGTGAGCTCCAGTCTCGGATAATTAAATAGCAGACAAAGCACGAGGGGCATTACAAAATAGCGGCATTTCGCAAAGGCCAGACTTGGGGTGCTAGGCCCCCAAGAAACAAATAAGGGTCTCGGGCGTGTTCGGGGCCCTTGAGCATCTGTCATTCTGCTCCAACTCAAAGAATTCCACCGCAACAAACGAACTCGGGAGCTTTCGCGGCGAGCGCACAGCGCTTCCTTTCTCAGCTTCCCCTCCCAGGCCCCCTTCGGACCCTTTTCGCCGCGGAAATGTTTTTTGCATCAAGGTGTTGGCCCTGTCTCGAGCGCAGCACGACACCGTGCAGCATGCGAGGGAGGCCGCCGTCGGTTGCAATCGCCATCATGCACGCACATCTCATCACGCCGGACACAAGGAGCCCCACTGACTGCGGGGAGCCTCTGGACCCCAAGAATAGCGCACGAATGAACACGAGGAGCTTCTTCATCGGCTCAAAGTAGCGACTGCGCGCGGAAGCCACGACCAAAGGAATCGCGGCGGGATGTGTGTTTGAAAATAACGGAGACACACGGCGCATTCATCGTACGAGCCCGACAACGGGGCATGTTGTGCGCGTGCGAAGTGCGCTTCTGAGGTCGTGGGCGTACTCTTGCTTGCTTGTTTGTTGCATCTGTTTATCCTCCAGCTCGTTGCGCTCGTCTCTACGGGCTCAACCGTGGTGGCCACATGGCCGCTCTGTTGTCTTGTGAGTCGTGTAGGCACATTGATAGTATGGAGAAACGAAGACCGTACGAGGTGGCGTCAGAAATAAAACTGGCGCACGTTTAGCCTCCGACTTGCCGGCTGCCGCTTTGGGCTCGTAGGCGGTTATTTGCGTTTAAATTATTTTCAAAAACGCACACATGCACCTTCTAATCGGCTTCCCCAAAGAGAATTATTGCGCTGTTACTGAGAATGCCTTGCCCTGTCTACTTTTAAAGGCATCTGTGCACCTCCCTCGGTAGGGCTTTGGGAAAAACTATCAAATGAGACACGGAAGTGAGGAACGACGTTCAGGGCTAACGGCTTATTCTGGATCATGGTTGCAATTTAGCTGCACAGTACAGGCGAATGAGATTTTGTTCGACTGAGAACACTGTTCTCACGCAGCCAGAAGGAGCGTAGCTCAACATATACGGAAGAGGATCATTTTTACTCACATGAATATGAAGACCGTTAAACTGCCATATGAATACAAATTTAAAGAAGCAGTTTAACAAAAACCGAAAAGGTGCCCGAATTTCTTAGAAATAGGATCCTAGAACACCAATCCTACTTTTAACGCAAAAATGTGGGCTAGCTCGTGCTCAGTGAACTGTGATATTATCAAAATGCCATGTTTGAAAGCTGCAGGAAAAATATTTTGAGGCCCTTTTGTCATAAATAACCCGGTCATGTCTCCGCAAAAATCGTTCCGAATTTTTTTTCCGAGTTACGTCTTCTGTTATTGATTTCAATCGATAACTTTTTGTTCTTAATACGTTTACCTAATAGTGGTTATTTTGTCCTGATTTACGTCGTTATTGGAAAACGTAAAAGCATGTGTTGGCCTTTATTTAATTTAGGCACGCGATTTCAACGTCTTTGAGATACATTCTCAGTGTTCTTTCGGAAAAGGACGTGCGGAAGTTGGAGACCCTGGCCCGTGGCAGTAGAATATATAGGCACAGCAATAATGAAAATGTGCCCCTGTTTTCGTCTTTCGTTTTCTTTGCTTCATTAATCACGCTTGTCTCCTTTGGAATGCTTTGAATCATTGACGGGCCATGTTGAGACTTCGGGGCGCATTTCTCATTCGTTTCGTTTTTCGCATGCGGTGATAATGCCCATAAGTTTTTTTTTTCTTTTTTTTTTACCATGGTACGACCCATCCCAGCCCTGTGTACCTGGTTCCGCAGTGCATGGATAACCACGGTAGTAAAATTGTGGCTGCTGCACGGGATGCTACAGAAATTTGAAGCAAGTCCTATGACACGTGAGTGAGTTGGCGTACGAACCCCATTTACGATAATAACGAGTATTCCGGACAGTGGAGTGAGCTAGATCTAGCCACCAAAACGGTCCCTTATTTAGTGGCACTAGAGGGAGCCATGCATCGCCGAGGAGCCAGCTGAAGCTAGCAGTCGCAGCTGCCCGCACACAGCAGCCGTGTGAGCGAGCCGGTCGGTATGGCCACGGAGGAACGCGAGAGGATACGCCGGTGTCCGCTGGCGGGCGGAAAGGACGCTCGACGGCAGCGCAACATCCATTTCCGAGCGCGTCGGCGCGCCCTGACGCCTCGCCGAGAGGCCGCGCGTGGCACCTCAGAAATGACCGACACGAAAACAGCTCCCCAAAACGGCGTTCCGCGTCACGCATGGGGGCACTGACAGCCCGTCAGGGAAACAAGAGAACCGCGGCGGCGGCGGCGGGCGTCAAAAGCGCGCACAGCGGCGCTCTCTCGGTCGGCCGCGTCGTTGCAGAACGGCCGACGTGAAGGGCCCGGCAGGAGGAGGCGGGGAGGGAGGATGTCGCGCGGTGGCTTTGAAAAGCACCACCGCCCGCGACGAGTGCGGTGTGTGCGGCCGACATGGAGGATGACGAGCCGGACAATGAAGGACCGCTGCCGCTGACTGCCGCCGGCCCCGGACGAGATGCGGCGGAACAAACGCTCGTGTCGCGCATTCTAATGGACGCATCCGCAGCGCAGTGTCGCAGAATGGCCGCGGCGACCTTCGAACGCTGCTGGACGGACACAAATGAATTCCACGGAGCCATTTCCCACATCGCTTTCTCTTTCGCGCTTTCTTTTTTTTTTTTTTTTTTGCTGTTACATTTAAAGGGAAGCAGAGTGCACCGGTGGCGGGGTTGCGCTGTGACCACTCATTGTGGCGTTGCAGGGGCGAGGGCCTCTGTATTAAGCCACCTGCAGGCTTCTCGCGAAGGTGCGATTCTGGCCACCATTCCAACAAACGTGTTGAACTGTCAGTAAGGAACGCTGTATGTTTAGCCTTCATGCTGCAGAAGCTGTAACTTTCAGCAGAAGCAGAATTCTGTATATCCGTCTGCTGAATAGAAGACGCGTAAAACTGTCCCATTTAGGAGTCCGGCATGTGCAGACTCGCAGGGGTAACGGGGAGGCCTTCGAGCATTTCCTCCCGAAAGGGACCAAGGATGCCAGGCATAACAGTACAACAGTAATACGCATCTCTCAGCTGCCCTAGAAAAAAATTCCCCCGCATTTCCCCGAGGGGGAGAATGTGAAAGTGCGAATGCACGGTTGTCGGCCCGCTTGCGGCGCTTGCGCTCGGCCCCCGCAGCCCACCGCCTTGCCGCCTTCTCTTCCATCTCTTCCATCGGGTTTGTAGTATCACGTGTACACCACGCAGTTATCAAGCCGCTATAACGCCGCTGAGTCGCCAACGCACGCCGCTGACGACGTAGTTTGAATGCGTTAAAGATATAAGGCGCGTCTAACACTGATATCACCGTCGCGTCTGTGGCTTGGTCGGTAGCGCGTCGCGCTGCGGCCCGCAAAGTCCTCGGATCGAAACCTGGCGCCGGATGCTGTTTTTTCTTTAAAGAGCACTGCGGACGCCGCCGCCGCCGCCGACGCCGGCGGTGGATGGTTTGGGGTCGCTTATAAAGAGCATTCGCTCTTAAAAACCAAAGGCTCGCTACTAGTCGCATTACATATTGTACAGCGCAGCGTATGAGTCCATCATTTATAGAGCGTGCAACCATTGTGCTCTGCGTATAATAACAGGGGAACTTCGTTGCCGTCCTGCACGTAGGTACAGTCATCCCTCGTTATAACGAAATCGCTTTACTCGAAATACCGCTTTATTCGAAATTTCTTCTAGTCCCAACCCAAACACATGTATTCTAGGCAGCATTACTCGAATAGTACGAAGAGCTTGACCCGCTTAGAGCGAAGTAGCGAGCGGAGGCGTCGCCGAGCGGCGGCGACTCAGTGGCGAGTCATGGCTGTCAACATGGCGGGTCAACGCAAGCTGGTGTTTCCCCGTCGATTTTCTCGAGCCGGTCATGCTCGAACGTCCCATCCGACTTTAGGCAAACGGTCCACATGCGTGGTAGGGCCATTTAATTTTGTTTCTGGACATTGGTCAATGGCGTGGACGAGATGGTGCGCGAATACCGACACTCGTTCCATAAAATCAGCAGTGTCGGCAGGGCGCCAAACAACTCTTGTGTCGCAAACTTAACGCTGCGCAGCTAGGGAAAAAATTTCCCAGTCATTATGCAAAGTCCCTAGTGTAAAACAGATTGGTTTTCATGATTGCGTTTTGTACCCACAATGAGCGGTTGATCGTTTTTTTTTTTTTTAGCTCAACAAATACAACCTCAAACTCCAGCCACTGCGTTTGAGGTGCTTACCAGCGCGGAACTCTCGTAGCGTTCCGAGACGTCCGCACGCCTCCTATAAAAGTGACCACTAGCACTGCCACTTTTATGTGCGGCTACTGCAGCGTCATGCAATGCTTGGCCAAATTGTAGCAGGGGTTGCTCGCGGCCAGCTAGAACTTGAAACAACCAAAGCTGACTGCGTTTTTTGCACCTGAATAAAGTTTTGCTTCCCGGAATATTTTGTGCTTTCATTCCTCACAGGTGTGGCGCAATTCAAGCTCAAATGCTTTAGCTTTTTCGTGTTGTCGCTTATATCGAAACACTGCTTATAACGAAATTCTTGGCCGTCCCGCTGACTTCGTTTTACGAGGTATTACTGTATAAAGTATGCATTCCCTGCTATGGTGGGATGGTCAAAACAGCAGCAGCATTTCCACCCCTCTGCAAATCTCTGTTTTCTGTTTACCTCCCCTGAATTCTTACATCGGTTCTATGAGACCCGCCGCGTAGTTATTTGCCCTCGTTTTCGCAACCTGGATGATTTAGAAAGCAAGCTAGCCTAATGCAGTCGTAGCACCGCCTTAATACGACTCGTTATCACCAACCGATATCAGTCTACACGATCTTAAATGGAGGCGCATATTAATTCGTGATGCGCTCCATATCTAACTTCATTCCGGTGCCACTGGACGAACTTCAAATCCCGAGGCAGGACTAGGCTTACCAGGGCAGTGCCCCGAAAGGCGCAGGCAAGTTCGCCAATTCGCCCTTTTTCGACCACGAATTCATGACTTTCGGAGCCCCAGTATTGCTTTTCACGGTTTTCTGCCTGCGGACGGGCCCGACGATTCTCCTAGCCGTGGTTACTTTCCTCGGGAAATCCTTGGGGCGTGCGCCGCGAGACAGCCGCGCAAGCTCCCTTTGCCGTCAAATCCAGCGTCAATCCCACGCAGACGCGCGGTAAAACCGTCAAGTCGCATAGGAAGGAAGGGGAAAAAATGGGCGCCCGTTTTCATCGCGCCAGCCGAGCATGCTTGTTTTCGTTCCGCGCTTCAATTCGCTGACAGGCGGAGAAACACGGGCCTGTTGCGCGCCGTTCGTCGCGGTCGTAAACGCGTCCACGCCCGCCCGCGCGCGCGTACGAGAACGGCGCCGAGCTAACCCCAAGCGCGC
The DNA here is from genome assembly GCF_048455015.1 of Haemaphysalis longicornis. NCBI lineage: Eukaryota > Metazoa > Arthropoda > Arachnida > Ixodida > Ixodidae > Haemaphysalis > Haemaphysalis longicornis. The sequence goes on along the minus strand of NW_027526203.1, from coordinate 359,617,443 downwards.
ATCACTCGAGCCCAACCCGCCTGTTTACCCGAGCTGCAGCGGGCTGGCTGGGTGCCTTCCGTTTATGCAGCATTCGCGGCCTTTTCCGCGCGCTCCGCGGGAGCGATCGAGCGGCCCTGTTTACTCGTTTAACTCATGTGCGAAATGTTTGGCTCGTTTCGCAAGCCACGTTTCCGCAAATGCGGCCGCATGCATGTGCGCGCTCCAAGAAGGCGGAACTCGAGCGAACTATTCCAGAAAGCGACAGAAATAAGAGGGGAAACGGGGTCAATGAGTCACACCTTCTGCTTTGGACTCCTGTTTACTCGGAGCCGATATTGGTTATTTCTTGCTGGTCTTCGTGCAGCCAATTCGCATACCCAAACATACTGAAGGGAAGACCACATCTCCCGCATTCTTTACCGCTCGTCTGCCCTCTCCCCGACATTTTCTCCACGGCGTACATACGACGCGCTTGAAAATATCGAAGCGGGTTACGGTCATTTTTTTCTTAGTGTCACCGTATGTCAGTTCGTAAACGTGCATGTTTGAGTTGTGGATACTGTAACTGCCAATCGAGGCTTGGGCATAAGACCGAAGAAAGAGCTAAACGGGGGTCGTGACACAGCAGGGTCGCTGAGAGGCGTCCGCCTTCACTCTTTGCAAGAAAGATTCCGCACGATGTCCTCTACCTGGCTGTAATCGGAAAGTCCTGTGTGAGCCCGTTTATGTGACGCTGGGCGTTTTCGGCTGTGTCCCTATGGCTTCAGCGGCCGGGGTTGCCTTTAAGCTGGAATATCGTTTGAATAAAGTAGCGCCTTATGCAATCTTCCAGGTGTTTCTAATGTCGCGGCTCAAATGAATGTCAAGAACTGAAAGGGCCACCAGCGCCCCGGCGAACGAATGCTGCCTAGTATCCTCGTCCATTTTGTTTCTCCGGGCTTTCGAAAACGTCTAGAAAGCAAAAAGCTATGTTTATCCATCCGAAAGCAAAATTTTATCTAAAGCTGTTTAATATGATGCCAACATTATTTAAAAAGTGTCATCCTTCAATACCGTGTCATCCTTCAATACCAGATAAATGTAGTGAAATAACCGCGTTGACCACGTCTGCCTGAAAGCTTTTCGGGTTGTTGACTTACTCAGTCGTTTTTGTATTTTTCCTCACATAAAATTAAGTTTCATTTCATTTCATTTCATTTCATTTATTAGTTCCTTAAGGACCCGAAGGCATTACATAAGGGGGGGGGGCAAATACATATAGGTAAGACAACAAAAAAGAAAGAAAAAAATAGTGACTGACATCCATCAGTCAGCACAACTAACAACAACAACAACAACAAAAAAAGTTTCTTTTATTCAAAGCGTTATTCATGCCACACCTAAATTACTGCCAACTTGTTTGGGGTACAGCGACAAATACTTGTTTATAAAATTTATTTCCTTCAAAAAAGAGCCCTTCGTATTATTTTTAATCCTCCGAAAGACCAGCCTACAAGACTTTTTTTTTTTTTGATAAGGCTAAAGTAACCCGCTTGTTCAATTTCTTTACCGTACGGCTGGCAATGGGCTACAAAAATGAACTATTATGCGAAGCATATACCCTATCCCGGATCGCAGAATTGTTGATCATGTGAAAGCTTACCCAGAGCGCCGCAAAGAACAGTATGCGGAATTTACGCCGCGCACCAACTACGGAACGCACATGCTACGGTATCGTCTTTCCATACTCCTTAACAGTTTATCGCATGCTGGTCAAAAGATCTCATCATGTACCAAACGTGAATTGCGTCCATCCCTTGTTTCTGTAGTTCCCGATTCGTGACCTGTATTTTTTTATGCAAGATGGCAAAAAGCTGCTGTCCGTCCGCTATCAAGGAATTTTGTACTCAGTGTAAAGTTGTGCGGGTTCCCATGTTTTCTCTTGTTTCTTTTTTGTTCTCCCACGCCCTTCAAGCCTATTTTTGGGATGTGATACTTGATAGAAATTTTTCCCACCATCAGTTAAATTCTCACATTGTTGTTGGCCAAGGATCTCCATGCCAATTCTGTGTAATTGCTGTTTTCCTGCAGTTCCGTGTCTACCCACATGTGTTGTTCTGCTTCCGCTGTCAAACTATGTAGGGCCCGGAAGCCGGTCAAGCTATAACGAGCTTTTTCTTCCGTTGCACGCTGCTTGTAACATTAGAAATCAATTTAATTGAATTGAAGAGACCAACCTGGTGCCCGAGAAGGCCTAAGCACCTATGTACACTCACGTAATTGCCAAATTTACTTTTTCTGTGCATGACGTTACCACGACGGACGCAGCCATTCCACCATTACAAGGAGAAAAAACAAAAATTGTTTCGAATAACAATCTTCGTTTTCCTCAACTTGCATAGGTACGAATTTGAAAGAGTCACACGTATGGGAGGAGAAAAAAATCGTAGTTGCTCCGTTTACACGAGCACAGGAACGTGTCATCGCTCGTCACATCTTCTTCCCCTCAGTTCATCTAACCTAATATGTCTCAAATGAGGTCCTCTTCGGTTATCGAGATAGATCGTCGCCACTTTGAAACATTTACCGCAGCATTTGAAGAAATCAGGCTGACGTCCACCTACCCTCTTTACTTGCCTGTAGGTACTTTTTGGTGGGTGACGCCGTCCACTCAGAGCACTTTCGACAGGTAGAGGAACAGGGAATAAACGTTTATTCGAACAAACGGTGGTCGTTGCGCCGCCACTCGGTGAAATGGGTTGGCCTCAGTCCAAATACCCTTGGGCCTTGGCTGCAGCCCTGGCACGAATGACCAGAGCGATCTGGTCACGTGATTGGAGCTTGTCAGCAGGCAGGCTCCCACTGCTGGGGGATGGGTTGGGATTGAGGTTGCGTGATGGGGTACTGGTTTTAAAAAGCCCACGCAAAGTGGTAGACAGTATTACGAAAGGGGAAGAAATGACAAGTGAGGGGGTATTGGGTAGGAGAGATGGAGTGGATGATTGGAGTGTTGTAACAGGTGTTTGTTCGTAAACGATGCTCATTAGTTAGTCGACTGTGGGGTTGAGGCAGGGTAAGGCAAAGGCTGCGATAATGGTGAACGCTGTCGTGGTAACGCGATGAAACAGCGGGGGTGTAGGAGGCTATTCCGTGGGTTCTGACCTTGAGGGAAATTCTCGGTGTGGAAGGGTGCGGGCAGCGGCGTGAGAAGCCTTATTTGCCTCGAGGGACGAGTGGTCAGGGGTCCAGACGATGTAGAGGTCGTGGAGGGGTTGATTGCTGTGAGTATCTGTAAGGTGGGAAGTGCGATGTATCCAAGTATATAAAATTTTAGGGCAGGCTTGCTGGGAATATGCAATAATGGCAATGTATTCGGAACCAGTGGTAGCGGCGAGGTCTATGACAATGTATTAAGCAGTGGTGGTTGATGTCGAGAGCGTCGGGAGGGAGGTGAGAAGTGTGCCTTGCGAGTTGGCAACCATCAGAGCCTGAGCTGGGGTAAGGGGGGGGGGGGCGTCGGTACAGCAAGTATAAGGGTGAAAGTGGAATATGGATCCACTATGTTTATCCCGGGAGTGTCTTTCGCCTTGGTTGAATTCTGGATGCATATGTTTGGGAATTTTGGATACAGTAATATGAGACTGGATTGAAGACGCAATGCGTTGAAAGGGCTTGTGAAGCAGGTGCGGTAGGGTAACCGAAGACGTGCCGGCCGGGGGTGGTGAGGATGAATCTGGAGAGTTTGCTGTTGCGTTGAGCTTTTTACTAGGAGGCCAAGTTCTATTTGGTCATTTTTTTCGAATGGTACATCGAATTTTTCTGTTCGCGTGTAACTTGTCAGTTGTTGTTTAATAAAAAAACGTTGTGAAATTTCTATACCGTAAAACAGACTGAGATTTTAAGCTACTTCAAATTATTTGTGTTACATCCAGGTAACATGTCACTTTGGAGTATAATATAAACCTTACAAACGTTACAAGTTTTACAAACCCTGCCACTTCCGTAAGCAATCCAGTTTGCAGCACTAACTATTGCTACTGGCCTTTATACGTGAACCAAACATGGCTCGTTAGTTTAATTTTACCAGAAACTTCGGGTTCCCAGTAAGAATAAGCTTAAAAACAGGCATAAAATAAACACTAAACAGCAGCCGAATATTTAGTACTTCCCTCAAACAATCGAATAACAACGTAGGTTAGTGTGCCAGTACTTGAAAAATTCATCAACCATAGACAAGCAATAACAATATACCCATGAACTGTTTCTTTTTTTCTGGTAAAATTGTCAGCATTTGCTAATAATACTGGTTATACACCAAGCGGCAAGAAAACGCAACGACCTTTTTACTTGAATTTGAGAAAATTTGTGGCAGCTTAGAGGAGCCAAATAAGAAGCCCATCTCCTCATAAAATACGCACAGTACCATTATTTAAGGTTTCGAATTCTAGTGCTTGTTTTTTTTTTTCTTTTTTTACCAGAAACAACGCTCGCTCATTTCAGACCATCTCTTGAAAACTCTGTGTAGATGCGTAGGCCCCGCCTGAAAGGCGTGGATGGATGAGGCGCTCTCTCTCTCTCTCTCTCTCTCTCTCTCTCTCTCTCTCTCTCTCTCTCTCTCTCTCTCTCTCTCTCTCTCTCTCTCTCTCTCTCTCTCTCTCTCTCTCTCTCTCTCTCTCTCTCTCTCTCTCTCTCTCTCTTGCCGTTGTCTATAAAGTCTCGGAAAAAGCTGTCCCACGCGGTGTTCGACGAAGTCAGCTGCAGCAACCCCCCCATTCAAGCGTTTCTTTTTCTTTTGCCCGCACATTTTTTTTTTACTATTCCATAATACATAGTTCTCGAACATTCGAAAAAAGGTTTAGCGCATCAACGTAGCGCCATGGTGCAGCCGTAAGTGAGTGGGTGAAACTTGTAACGCTTGGCGTTTATACGCGGGAAAGTGTATTTCTAGTGGAAGACGCTTCCGACGTTCCAGAGTGACGTGTCAAAAATCCAGCAAATTATACGCTTGCAGCCCTTCACACCGCATTTTCGCTCATTCCTTATCAATTCACTGTGTATTTTGGGTTCTTTTTAGCTCTTAAAATCAGGTGGCTGTGGCAGATAGGTTTACCTAGCACGTGGGAAGATTTAGCGCTTCACATATTGCTGCGTCGCCCTTATTTCAATCCCCGAATCACACGCGGTGTGCTGAGTCAAGAAGCCGGAGCAAATTCCCAGCTAACAGCCCCGCGTTTCATGCGTATATACTGTCGACTGTGAAGGGAATGACGACACGCGAGCCGTACGCTAAATAATCAATTCGCGTAAAACACGCAGTTCTGAATGCATCGATATATCATGTGAGTCGATGTAGATAAATGCCTGTAGAGCTGATAGTAGAAACTCGCTATCATGCACCGCACGTAAAACCCAAATAGACATCAAAACACCCAACAACATTTGTGACGTCACCACTGTAATCCTACTCGCCGCGGTGAATAAGTGCACGAAAAGCGCTGCGCTGCTGAGAGAGAGGTCGCGGGCTCGATTCCTTTACGGTGCGGCCGTTCTTCTGGCCAGGCTAGAAACTACAACACCCGTGTGTTGACATTTTGGGGCGCAAAAAATGTCCCCAACTGGTCTAAAAGCGTAGCCCTCCATGACGGTGGGCCTCTTAGCCCACGTGTAGCTTTGGACTAGCGACAAACTTATGGACACCGATAAGAAACGGAGGCAGGAAGGAAAGCTCTGTTTCTGCACGAGAGAAAACACAGTTGCTCAATCCTGAGTCATATCACTACGTGTGTCCAGACCGCCAGTTCGTAGCTTTCTCCACACAGAATCAAGGCTTCGCACTACCTTAAAAAAGAAACTGCCACTTTGTGGATTTTACGCTTGCGAATCCACCTCATTTACCGATTTTACAGCGACAAATCTGCGACACTGGGAGAGAATGCTGTTTGGACGTGACGATGCAGCGCACTGATTGTGGCTACGTGGCCCTCGTCGGCCATTAAAATCGCGGCAGATGCGTCAAGTGAAAAATGCCTCGTCCGTGGTGGAGGGCGATAGGGGACCACGATGCGTATCTATGCGAAGCCACCGCAGCGCATGCAGCGAGCGCGCGTCTTGAGCATGCTCGCAGGCTTCCCCGCGGGCTAAGCGAGGGAGAATCCATCAGGCCTAATTACGGCCTGGCTCATCCATCTTGCGCGCTTCCGGCAGGCAGTGGCGCTAGACCCCAGGCTCGCACCCTGACGGGGTTGCCTCCCGGGCTGCCACCAACGCTTGGTTGCCGACGCGTCGCCGGCCGCCGCGACTCACATACAGGCGCGCTGCTGCGCATGTACCACGCTGACGCCGGAGGAAACTTCGCAGGCCTGCGAAGAAGCTCGGCAGGCCGACAGGAACTTCGTAGCCTTACCAAAGTACAGTAACGGAGAAAGGAATTGCAAACCCGAAAATATGAACCAGAACGCGCAAAATTGGAAAATACTGTTCCTGGAGGTCCAATAAGGGCGCACTCTTGGTATATTTGGAAGCCGCATTTCCCAGCTTTGTTACTGCCATGAAACCACGCGTCAATTTCACTTGCATGGACAGAAATCGCGCTATTTGAGTGTCCTGGTTCATATTTTCGTAATCGCGTTTCATTTGTCCATGACTGTACGTGTGCGTGGGTGGGTGTGTGTGCGTGCAGTCGCGAAGGGTAGCAGGAGCTATTATTTCGGTTTCAAGTGTGTGTCTCAACTTTTTACGTGCATAACAAACGGTCTCAATTTAGAATTTCTGTCCTACCTCAGTGGCTAACGCGTTGTGCCGAGGACACGGGTTCAGTGCCGGCCGCGGCGGCCGTCTTTCTGGTGGAAAGGAAAAACGAAAGCCCCAGTGTGTCGAGGTTTTTGCACAGGTTAAAGGTAACAGGCGGCCGAAATTAGTCAGGACCCCTACACTACGGCGCGCCTTATTGCTGACGGGTAGTTTCAGTGCCCCAAAACCCCCATTATAAAATATTTAAGCTTTGCTATCTGCGGACATGGGCAGTCACGTATGACGGCACCCCTGACATATATCTCTCGCATTGCGCGAACGTCATTCGGCTCTCCCTGACGGCTTGCAGGCACGTGCACCACGCGCGAAAAGTCTGTACATTTTTTGACGTCATTCGTTGTAAAACAAAAATGGGTGATGACTTTGTAAATGCGATTAGTCTTATGGTTGCATGCACACTGCAGCGCCAGTGAGCTACTGTGTGTCGTCCTCGCTAATCTTGGTTTGCACATCATTTCACTGATGTGTCACAAGAGCACGCCTGCCTCGCATTGTGCAGGGAAAACGCACGTGACTAGTTTCGATCCAAATCGTTGAGCTCAAACTCCCTACTTGGGAACTGTCGCACAGTCCGCCAAATTCACGTACGTTGAATCGCCCACGTCGCGTTTTCTCTTCAGTCTGTTCATTACGACTGCGCTGCATCGTTGCAGCTGAGCGAGCGACGAGAAAATACGCAGTGAAAAATTTCCATGTACTACAACTGCGAAGTCACTAGCAGCAGCGGCCACATCAGCAAGGCCGCTCATGCAGGAAGCAGCCACGGCAGCGATCCGGCGTCGCTCGAGTCGACAGGACCAGACGCGTCTTTTGTTTTCGATATTTTTTCGCTTCTCAGGACAGCACAGGCGGAACATTTGAGGTAAAAGCCTTTGTTGTTGTCCGGTACAGAAAATAGCTGCTTCTGTAAAGAGCAAATAAACCACAATTAAGTTCATGTGGGATTCGAACCCGGGTCGCCCCTGTAGGAGCACAGTGTGCTGCCCGTTCGTTCCCCGAACGCTGCCAGCAGTGGAAGAAAATCTAAAACAGGGCTGCATGACACGTGAATGTGAGGGCACGTGAGTAGAACGAATGCACCCAAGCCTTCCAGGACTATCCCGGGGGAAGCTGGGGTGTGTGCTACCAGCCTGCTTGTTGAAGTATTTCGCACTAAAAGACGAAACGAAAGCGAGGAAAGAGGCGCAAACACGCTGAGCACGAGGACGCGGGTTCGATTCCGGGCGCGGCGGCCGCTTTTCTGATGGAGGCGAAAAGCAAAAACGCCCGTGTGTACGAGATTTCGGCGCGCGTTAAAGATCCCCAGGTGGGAAAAATTAATCCTCTACTACGGAGCGCCTCATCGTCTGCATGGCGTCGGTGCGTTAAACCCTACAATCAATCAATCACGCACAAACACGGGATAGCAATAAAAAAGCCGCTCGAAGTAAGTGGCGTTAAAACACGAAGGCACGAAAGCGAAGATAGAGACGCAAATACGTTGTTGCAGTGAAGAAGCCGTTGATAAATATCATTAGGCTTTCGCCTTCAAAACAATTAAGTAGACTTAAGTTCCCGAGAAATTATTTATCTTTTGTTTCCGTTCGTCCTTTACCTCGTCTCCCTTCGATGCTCTATTTAAACCAAGACAACGTATTTTCCCTTACATTTGAGTGTGGTTTATTTGAGGCTGCCCACGAAAGCACGAGGCAGGTTCTTTGTATTTATCTTTCGTTTTTGTGCAGCATTTATCTCGCCCCTCTTGGGTGCAATTTTTTAACCCATGTTTTTATTTATTAAAGCTAGCTTTCTTGGTCTCACTGATGGCGGTGTCGTTAACTAAACGGAAAGCCAACATTACAGAATGGGAGGGCACGTGGTGGTGATGATGATGATAATAATACAAGAAAACGCTTCCAGTAGTCGAAATCCAACCTGGGTCTCTGGCGTTATGAAGTCCCCGTCTATCCGATTGCGGCTTTCCGACACGGTCAAAGCTGTTTGGATTTTAAAGAAAATTAAACGCTTCACTTTGAACGAAGACGACAAGGGGGGAGGGGGGGGGGGCTCAGCTTTTTCGTGTGGGATTCGTCTGCTGTCGTCTGAGTCGTTTACGCTTGGACTTCAAGCGGTTCGCACGCTTTGACTCTCATGCGGTGTGCACCTTGATCGTAGGCGCTTCGACTTTGATTGCAGCTGCTTTTTCTTTAGCACTTCGCCATTTAATTTTCACGCGCGAGGTAGCTTCGTTTCAACCATCGTTGTCATTAGACGGAGAGCATTTGAATTTTTTTGGTAAAACCCAACCCGTGGTAAATTTTCAAATAAAGGAACCCAGTAGTTTCGTTTTATACTTGTGTTTCGCTTTAAGCCCGCCAAAGGCTACCTATGCGCTAAGCAATATTGGCAAGTCTAAAGCATTCCACCAGCGGTTACAAAAGTTTTGCATATAGGTATATGCTTTGACTTCAGCCTTGATATTGCAGAAGATACAAAACCACGCTAGTGGCTTTGTGCCCTACGGAAACCACTGCGGCATACAAGCGTGGGTGACCTACCCCCAAAACGCCAGTCATGCTACGCGTTAAAAATATACCCGATTATACCACGTGTGGGTTCCAACCGCTCCGCGAAATATTCCCGCATTCGGCGGGTATACTCGACCTCTAGCTCGGGTTGGGGTCGGCTCTGAAATCCGCGTACGATTAATGCGACCAGTCGAAAACAGCACCGTGTGTGGTGTGGCTGCCTTTAGAGTTCGTAAATGCGCGGAATATTTTTCAACGCTACTGAGCAAACATGCGTCATGTTGAGGTTAAGCACGCAAAGCTTGCTTTAAGGCCAAGTGGGTATTTGCGCCCCCGAGTTCATAGTACCGCGTGACAGGCACTGTGTTACGGACACACGAGACTGCGGCTGGTGTACGAACCTCTCGACTGGAAACAAGATACCTCGTAAAACTTCGCGCCCAGCTGCGTTACTGCGCGCTCGAGAAGGAAACGAAATCCCACGCAAACGTGCGCATGTTCGCCCACTCCGCGAACGTGCCCCGCTCATTGCTCCAAAGTAGCAATTGAAACGGTCCGGGACGGAAGGGCATAAAACGCCACTTCCGAGGTGCCGGCGTACACGCACTCGAAATGGAGCCATCACAAAAATGGCTGGCCGTAAACGTGAGAAACGGGTTGTACAACGCGACGTTTTGCGCCAACAGCTGTTGAGGCAACTACGCGCGCCCATATTCCCATTTGCATAAATTTCAAACCTTCTTTATGGCAATTGCGCCCTCCGCTCAATTATTCCCGCGTCGCGGTCTTAATGAAGACATCTCCAAGCCAGCGGCTGTGCACCCAGCCAGGGCCGCATTCGACAGCGGTGGGCGATGTGGGGAATAAAAGCGGGTGGCCGAAAGAAAAAACGACAGGATGGGCAAACTGTCTAGCGCCTCATATCCACTCAGCATAACCGCCGGAACAAAGCTTCGCGCCTACGCATACGCCCCATTCCCTGTGTCGAAATGAGCCGGGTAATTATGGCAGCGCTCTTGAGTGGCGATATGGCCACGGATTTCGCATGCGGGTCATACCGCGCCGTGCGACGCAACCGCGCAGAGCGCGGAAGCCCCCATGCACAGCGGCCGAAACAACACGGCGTCACGCGCCATAAACTGCCGCCTCCTCGCAGGCTTGCCTCCGCGAATGCGGGAAAAACAAGGCTCCGGGGCGAAAGAGTGAGGAACGTACATAAGGGCATTACACCTACGTCTACTTTAAACGTCCCCCCTCCCTTCCAGCGCCTGAAGAAGAGGGAAAAAACTGTCATCGTCCGCGGGGCGTTTCCCGCTACGCGCGCAGCGAGAGACAATCAGGTCGCTGCGACGGGTCTGCGCTGCCGTGAAAGGCGGGACGTGCCTCGGTGCGGCCAGCACGGCATGATGTCTTCATTTTCGCGGGGCTCACGTATGCGCAGGACAGCGCAGGGCAGTAAAAAGGGGAGGTCCGCCACACCAGTGATAGCCTGGCGGAGTGAGTAATGAGCTGGCCATGCAACCGAGAACTCGGCCCGTTGTCAGCCGGTGTAGTCGCACCGACATCGGCCGCATGTTACTCTCTACCGGCTCATTACGTCGTTATCGCCAAGAAATCTCGCACACGTACAATCACTCCAGGCACCACGAAGCTCCACGCAGCCCAGTCCGACCGCGCTGCGTTCGTCAGCGGCCGCAGGCGCGCAGATAGGCCCTCTGTGCGAGCCAACGGGGCCGCGGCTGAACGCGCGCTGCAACGACGTATATCGTTCAACTGGCGGAGCGAAACGACGCTCACGGACGCGTCCGAGATAGTTCTATCTCTCTTGGCTGTCCGGTTCGTGATTAATGGCGCTCAAAAGCGCGGAACCGTCATTACGACTCTCAGACGTAATGCGCCCTAATTACGCATTGTTTTGCACCGGGCCCGGCCAGCCTGCCTGCCCTCCGGCTTCATTTCGGTGCCGCAAGCATGCCGTCCGCAGCGCGTTTACTTTTCCCGCTGTTCCACCCTTCGTATTCCTCCGTGTTTGGTTGTGCATTTTGGCGGTGTCCACTGCCGTCCTAAATGGTCATGCGTGCGTATACAGATCTTGCCTCCAGATCGACTTCACGAACGAAGCTGGGAGACCTGTATATTTCTGGACAGTTGCTGTCTCGGCTCTGTGGGTGGAACGTGACTTGGTGCGCTTGATGAGGTTTACCATTGCTGCGCGGTGATAAAGACCGTACATCCCTTATTGGTGCCGCTAATGGCACCGGTACATTATTGCGTACTGTAAAGATTGATGGGCTTATAAACCACGCACGTATTATCATCAAGTTTATTACGTATACGTAAAGTGACCATATCCCTCAGACCCAGAAGTATCGACGGAGGGGGGGGGGGGGGGGGGCGTTGTAAGGAAGAGCGTGGCACATAGTTTACAAATTGCTCATTGCAAATTAAAAAGTGCGCTTTGTATTACTACAGCTGCAACATGCGGCCTTCCTTGTCCTCCACGTTTTTTCTGGCCAGTAACAGATAGTCTTTGCTTGAATGAATTGCCCTCAACAGTTGTTCATTTTTGCTTATTTGTCTGTAGTACCACTCGCACGTCATGTGCAGATCCACCTTCATTGCTTTGAGTGTGGTCAAATGAAGGTGCATCTTCTCTGTAGCCCACATCTTATTCATCAAGGAAAACACCCCTTCCACTGGTGCGTTAGTGCCTGGCAAGCACATGGCGTACTCGACGACTATCGCGATATTGTTGCAAGTGCTGAAGCACGTCGACCCACTGCTCCTCAAACGCAATAGGGTGGGCTGAACGGCTTGTTGGTACAGTGCGCGTCACGCTTGTCTAGGGCAAGCGAGCGCGCGGTTTCCGAGCATGCTGGCGACACCTGCTGATAGTGGCTGGGTTGGAGATAGCTTGCCATTGCGCATGCGTGGATCTCGGACAGGCTCGAGTCGGTCGTCTTATAACCATGGGCCCCTCAAACATAGAGACGCCACGCCCCACAAGGGGCGCTTTTATTCTGAAGTGCCAAGCGTAGGCGGTGACACGGGGTAAGCGCGTAATTTGACGCGTATGGATTATCAATGCAGCCGTTACTTAATCGCACAAATGTTTCGACGGAAAGCGCTGCAGTGCGTTCTTGTTGCGTCCTGTTCGCTTGCTTAACGTTAGATTCAGAAGATTAGCGGAGGCCGTTTTGTAGTATTGCGTAACCGCCTGCTAGGTTATTGCACCGCGTCATTCGACGCAGTGCAATATTAGGATTATCAGGCCTGTCAACGCTCCCACCTGCCTTTGTGAAAGACAAGTGCTCCTCGAGGTGTGGTGGCGTCTGCAAATTCGAGCGGCACATGCGAAACGACGACCGGCCTGACCCTGTCCGAGATCGGCGCACGCGCAATGGCAAGCTATCTCTAACCCAGCCGCTATCAGCAGATGTCGCCAGCACGCTCGCAAGCCGCGCGCTCGCTTGCCCTAGACAAGCTTGACGCGCACTGTACACTGTAATTTCAAGAAAACAGCTCAGGTGCTAAGACTAAAAAAAACAAACGCACAACGCCGGTGCAGTGCTGTGTGTTTTATGCTTAGTCCCGTCGTCCGCGCTGTTTTTTTTTTAAGTTCCTCAAACGGTTTATTGTGGCTCTTCCATTCCTCCCGCTTTTCATTCGTCACACCGGGCTTGATACCCGTCTTCACACTTCCTGCCGAAGGCGGGACAAAATACCGTCTCACAAGCAGGATGCCGGGACAGTAGCACCAGAGCCGCAAAACCGGGACATGTCCCGCCTAAGTCGGGACATCTGGTCAATAGATATACGGATGATTCTAACCCAGATAGCATTGTTGCCTTTCGGAGGTTTGGTTCGAAAGACCGCTTGTGTTTTTTGCTAAAAGACTGGCGTTAAAAGTTATGTTCTAAACTAGACATGCTCCAGCAAGCTTCAGTATGCCACGTCATCACATCTCGGAACTTCTATTTCTGTTCGCGTGGTACCCAAAGCACTCGGCATTTTGTCCAATGCAGGGTAGCGCGAAACGTAGGCGTTCGCGCGATATACCAAAAATCGTAACTGTTTGTCGCCGCTCACTACATCAAGCAGTAAGACTATATATGTCACTGCTTCTGCGTGAATCTCCTCGTTCCACGTACCAGAACAAGCGACTAACCAGCATAATGCGTTACAACCTGCGATAACTACAACTAATTTATTGCGAGATGCCCTCCACTCCTTGCATGTGATGCAGTTTTAATTATGAACAACCAGCCTAATTAGAAAAAGCCAACACTAACTAGCTTACTGTCGTATAGGTGCGCGATCGGGAAAAGGTTGGGCGCGCCTCGACCCCCCCACCCCCTCCCCCTTTCTTCTCAAGCCTATTCCGTGAAAATACTGAAAGGGAGGGAAAATTGCGAAATTCGAATATCCTTTTCCCACCTCAAAGTAAGACCATTTGCTAATCCAGCGTCCCAGACTGACCCCTGGCAGTAGGTAAAGACACGCAGTTGTCAGCAAGGAGGAATCAATGTTACAGCCCCCGGTGATCACGGTTTCGCGTGACCTGAGGCCCAGAAAGAAATTCGAAACCAAACAAGTTGTAAGCGACACTCTTTCGCAAGGGTCTGTATTTAGCCGACACCGGCACGCGGTGGCACGTCTCCGGTTACCGGCATCTTTCTCCAGTCACCAGCATCACGGGCTGGATTCCTCGCGTTCCGGTTGCGTAAGGTTTCCACGAGGGCGAAACGGCCATGCGTGTAGCTTTTGCCTCACTTTCAACAAGCACGTGTCAATTTAAATAGCGGCCCTACATTATCACGGGCTGCGTGAAAGCGACATGTCTCGTTTTTTTTTTTTTCTTTTGCTGGCATCCTAAACAACGTGGCGTGGGAGTCCCAACGGACTCCTACCCTTACCCCTAATCCCAACCCTACTATGAGCAGTGGGTGGAGGAGCTGACCAGCTCCGAGCTCTTAGGCCAGCGCTGATCTTGGAATAAGGATGCCTCTCACTGGGTGGAGGCCCTAAGATCTTCCTTCTACTCACGACTATATTAAATCTCTCTCTCTCTCTCTCTCTCTCTCTCTCTCTCTCTCTCTCTCTCTCTCTCTCTCTCTCTCTCTCTCTCTCTCTCTCTCTCTCTCTCTCTCGCTCGCTCGCTCGCTCGCTCGCTCTTTGGGGCGGGGGGGGGGGGGGGGGGGGGCTAAATGAATAATTTATTCAGTGATTTGCATTTCCTTATGGAAGTTCATTTCCAATACCTCTCATTTATCCAAGGTGGAGAATACCGTGCGTGGAACAATTACAATCAAATGTATTTGTTCTTTGTTAATTGCCTTTGAGGTCGCAATCATTGTCAATTCTATTATGGAGTTGTCACGCAAGCTGGCTTTGCAGTTCGAGCAGGGAGGAAATTACGTTAGGGGGGCATTCATTTCAGCGGGAAAGAAGGCAGGGGCTGAGGAGTAGGGCAGAGGGGCAGATAGTCGGGAACAAGAGGGAAGAGGTGTACAGTTTCATACTAATATATACTGGCGGGAACTCTGGCGCCATTGTCTAGGGGAGCCGCGCTTCAGCGAGCATTCCGTCAGGAACTGGGCAGGCACGCTTCACATGTCTTTGGCATGGCTCATGAACAGGCTGGAAAGTTGCCTCTGTCTGCAAAAACGCAACAATATTACTGTAGAAGATAACTCAAGTTTGTTTTGTTATTATAAACTTGAAGCTCCAAAAATATATTTGTCACGGATTTTTTAGAACCCTCATGCAAGATGAACAAAAAAATGTCACCCTCTTTTGTTGATTTTGGCTTCGAAAAAAAAAAAAAAAACAGAAGCCTTGTTGCTATACCCAAGCCAAGTAAGCAATTAATGTCGCTAGCTGCAATAACGGCGGCCCGCGATTGCAGCGCCAGATTTCCCTCTTGTATGCATTACTATGAAACTCTATGGGAAGGGCAGGGGGTTCCTCCAATTTTTTTCCCCTTCGAACTGAGGCTGAGGAAACGGAGAAGCCTGAGTTTAAACTTGGGAATCAAAGCGGCAGCTCTTCACTTCTTCTCTCCCGCTGAGTAATACGCAGGAAATGTGCCTCTTATACTCCTAATTTATTTATTCCCGCAAATTTTTAATGGCCCATGAAGGATATCTTGCAACTGCTTGGCGTTAAAACTCAACCTTCGGAACACTGTAGCAAGACGACCGCTTTTGAGTTTTAAATCTCGAAACTAAAACAATTTTCTTTGACATGAAGCGGTTGCGGCATGCTGAGTTGTAACATTTTCCAGCCCCAAATTGTGCCAGACCAATAAACACAATTGCCCCGCACTGTTCTTTTTTGTATTCTATGAAGTCGATCGACGCAGAGATGTCTTTATTGGAGATGATGAATTTTACGATATAGTCTGGCCCCATAATTTGAAGAAAACACACAACCCTCTTAACAGAAAAAAAAAATGCAATACTCCACTCTCCCTCCTGCGCACGCACACACGCACGCACACGTCGGAGGCGAATACTCGAACGACCGTAACGTGAAAGTACCTAGGCTTGCGAGGCTCACCAAGAAAAAAAAATTGGCCGCGTATCCGCTGGCTTCGCTGCAAGTGTAATAGAAGGACGAGTATCTCCTCCCTCCCGTTCTTCGTCTCCTCTCTCGCTCCTCCCATGATGAATGCAGTGGAGGTTTGCTCAATTCAATTTTCCCGCGTTCGCGCTGCTCTCGGGAAACCTCTCGGGAACTTTTGTTTCTCTTGAGCTTGTAGCAGTTCGGGCTCGAGTTCTTTTAGTTTAGTGTTTGCATTTATCTCCCCCCCCTTCCCCCCCCCTCGAAAACGTTTTTAACGTTTTTTTGTTCCTTGTTTTGCTACAGTACGAACCCACACAGCTTAATAAGTAAAAGGACACTGGTACTCTAGATTACGCGCGTATACTTTGCCTCAGATGTCCCTGAGGTTGTTGTTGCGGTGAATAGCTTGGATATGTATTATCTATATATACATATACATATTACCTATGTATAATTCGTGTTTCTTTCAACTGTTATTTGGCCGTGCAGTTGAATCGAGTGACAGAGAAACAGACAGACAGACAGACAGACAGACAGACAGACAGACAGACCAAAACTTTCGCGTTGAATAGTGCAATAAAGACCATCGTCCTTAAAAATATACCGCGGCGACACGCCAGCCAAGAAGAGAAGTGACAGAGCCCCGGCCGAGTCCCTCCACGACGAGAATGCTGCCGCCATCTGTCGGTGATCGCGGGAAGGAATTTCGCTTCTGGGTCGGAATCTCGTTGTTTCGAACGGGCGAGGCGTTTTTTTTCTCTCTCTTTTTTTTGGCGCCCGCGCAACGGGGCGTTGTACAAAAGAATAGGAAGTCTCATTTTCGCACCAATAAATAACAGCAATCCCACAGTTCGTGGTCAACAAGGTTCTAGTAACGTCAACTGGGACCACTTCAGTACAAGTGAAGTTTCACGGCGTATATTTAGGGGTGTTCGTTTTCAGATTTTGTAGTTTTTGTTAAAATAGCGGAATAAAAATCGAGTGCTATTTTTTAAACTGGTAATCGGGGAGAAATCGCTTTTTTTTTTTGTAAAACCATTCTGAAATTCTAATTTTTTCGGGTTAAATCTACAGGTATCACGAGCTTCTTAACTCTAACGCGTTAAAATTGGCATTTGTTTCAAGCTGGTAATGGGGGGGGGGCATATGGGTTTTCTAGAAAATACTCTCCGAAATTTGCGTTTGTTTGGCAATGAATCAGTAATGATGGCAGCAAAGTGAATTGATAACTTTTTAGAAACGAAACATTTTGTTCTCAAAAAGCTGGTCATAAATTTTTTATACATCTTTGGTTACGTGCATTATCCTCTGCATGACAACATGTTGTCTCCATTCGAGACCTGTCCGATCGTTGAACATATCTCAGCTACGAGAAAGTGATATCGACGTCACAGCTCCCATTAGCTAGGCACAACAATGGCTGCGCAGCATCTGCCAGCCTGGAGTAGCGAGCGGTAGAGTGATGCCAATACTCAACGAGTTCGACAGCTCTCTTTGTGGGGCTTGATTCCGGCAAGTACTGGTTGGGAACGGCGGACTGTCAGCGCACGATTGTGCGGGTCGCTACTTTGGAAAGCTTCAGTCGGGGAGAAATCTGGCTTAAACCGATCCTCCCGAGACATGGCCTAGGTGTAAAAATCGGGTAAAATCGGGCTTTACCCGAAAATGAACAACCCTACGTATATTATGATAGCGGAGGGTTTTGATTTTAGAGGAACAATGTAAAGAAATGGGCTGGGGATATTATTGAACCCATCTGAGGGTTCACCTGCATTCAACCCATTCCGGGGGGTGGGAATATAGTGAGGGAGAATAGGATAGGGTAGAGTAAACTAAAAGAGGTCAAGAGAGGATGGATACAAGTTGGTAGAGGGTTGCCACATTTGTTAGGACCAACACCGCGCACGAAACACATCACAGGGCACGGTATTGACGTAATGCTGCGTCATGGAGACGAATCTCGACAGGAGCGGTGAAGCGAAGAGGCGGAGCTGCGATCCGAGGAGCTATCTGAGGCAGTCCAGAACCTTGGTTGTGGACTGCGACTGCAAACAAGGACGATAGGGAGAACGAGACCCACAGGCGCTGACCTACAGTTGAAGTTTATTGCTGTGACATCTGGCATATAAATACAGCAGAAATCTAGGCAGCAAAGAACACGGGAAAACAAAATAACAAATCTGCCACGAAATCGCTACCGCCATGTGCTTACACACTGTCTAGATAGGTGATTTCTTTTGCTGATAGCGCGACAGAAGGGACAATTACACACTTTACTTCTTTCTGTGCTATTTCGTGAGCCTCAATAATTTCCCTTGCCAGTTTATGCTTATTTTTACGCAATATTGCGGTACTATTAAAAATAGGCTGGCACCCCGCACAGTCTCTACAATGTATTTTTAGATGACCGGTTTTGCCCTTTCCCACGTTGTAACCGTCTTCATTAACGTATACCGTTAATACATCTCCCAGTTTGCCCGATATATTCTCTGCCACACAATAAAAGGTTACTGTAAACTACGTTTGTTGAACATGGAATGAATTGTCGCTGATGCTTCTTCCTACAAACCGGAGGACTAGGGTTATCACTATTATACCTATCGTCCTTGTTTGTCGTGTGCGCTGTGAAATCAAGAATATGGAACACTAACTCGCCCAAGCACCAACGCTAAGCAGAACCTTGGGAATTCGCTGAGTGCATATTCAGGCAAACAGGCGGGTACTGGCAAGCGGGAGGCGAGCTTGACGGCTTCACACAGCAGAGCACCCATCGCCGAAGCTAACGCCCATGGCCGCGACGTGTGGCCAGCGAACATCGGGAATCATTCCAGCCGCCGGCGGACGAACGCAAAAACACGTCGGCTCGCCACGGCAGCTGAAAGCGAACTCTATTATGATAACGGCACACATGCAGAGCGACACTGGCAGTATTTCCAGCAACGTATATATCTCTGCTTTCATATCTTTACAATCACTATTGACAGAGAAACGTATATTTTATACCTTGCCACCCCTTGTACGTGTTGCTTTCAGTATTCGGCATTTGCTACAGGTTAGAGCGAAGGACGTTTCAATGATTTAATGTCACGTTCGCAGCTGTTTTTGACTTGATTTGATTTGATTGATTATGGGGTTTAACGCGCCGACGCTCCACAGGCGATGAGGCGCGCCTTAGTGGAGGGCTCTTGAATGATTTCGACCATCTGGGGATTTTTAACGTGCGCCGAAAACTCTAACACACGGGCGTTTTTGCTTTTCGCCTCCGTCAGGAAAGCGGTCGCCACGGCCGGGAATCGAACCCGCGTTCTTGGGCTCACCAGCACAACGCCTTAGCTGCAGAGCTACCGCGGCGGATGGCAGCTGTTTTGGGTTGTATTTTTTGCCACCTCGCGGCTATTCCTATGATTACCTGCGTATTAGTGCACTTGCAAACACCCTTGCTGTGGTGTATCGAGTGCAACAAGACAATAAATACTACACGTGAGAAGGCGTTTAAGATTTTCCAGTAGATATCTTAGGGAATATACATTTGATTTTTTTATACGTCTTATCTCTAGTAAACCAAAAATAAGTGGTAAAATTTGTTTAAAAGGGGACTGACAGTTGATGCATATCACCCAGCATTCAAAAAACCTTGCATAAGCAAATCAATGCACACAATAGATGTTTCTTAACAAGCCATTAGCTCTCAAGTTTTGATATATCTCAGTTATTTAAAGGGACACTAAAGTATAAAAAAATGGTTGCGGCTTAGCTCAGCTAACCTTGGATATGCAAAGGAAAAGCTTGGCTTAGTCTGGTTGAGTCTTGGCTTCGCTTGGTTAACCTTTAAAGTAGCTGTATGGCCGACCGTGGCTCGTTCGGTCCCTTGCAACGCTCACAGAAGGAGGCCCGGCCTCGCTTTCATTCTCGGCGAACGCGGCGCTCCTCTTTCACGGCGAACGCGGCCAAAGATGAGTCACATGACCCGAGACTGCCGATCAGATCTGCTGCCGATTAGCTGAGCGGCCGCTCCCGTCGGGGCCGCCGCCGCTATGTGAGCAGAACGACTGAAAACGAGGCCCTGTGCGCAGCGCAGACAGCGGGCCCGGCGAATCAAGCGATGCGCTTCGAGGGATGTGTCTCCGGGGGTGGGTCTCCGGTCAAAAGGTTAACTTGCGCCTTTTCCGCGAAACCGCTGGACAAAAGTAGTAAAGCTTTGCTCTAAAATCAGGTAGGCCTACATTGCCGGCCATCAACACGAATACACGAATGAAAGAGCAGCATTCATCCATTAACGCGGAAAATGCCAAATAAGGGAGAACAGGCATTCCCGCCGCATACAGTTCCCTTACTACGATTTGCGGCGTCAAAAATCGTGAACAGGAAAACGGGGTTGGCGGCGGAGCTTGCCTAACGTTTTCCCGAAGAAAAAAAAAGAGTATACGGTGAAGCATTTAGACGTCAATTAAATACGTATAAAAGTTTATGGTTGGCGCACGTTTTTTGAACGACAGGAACCCCACCTACTGAAAAAAAGGCTCAGGTTTAACACTTGTGAACTTAGTTATCACTAGCGAAAGCAAAGACTGTGCACACAGTGTTTCGGGAAAGTCTGCATTTGCTTGAGATTTCGCAGCCTACCGTCTAGCTACATCTACTGGACGGTTCGATTCATCGTTTCGCTTGCGTTAAAGAGCGCGCACAGACGGCGCAGCCGGCCCGCTATCGATGGTGAGCCAGAAGGACTAAGCGCCGGCGAAGCAGCCGTTGGACCCTCGCTAGTATGGGGGTTCGCGTGCGGTGAACTACAAGCACAGGCGGGTCAGCTGCCGCTGTGGGATCAGGCGCAACGAAGTCGCCGTTTCACCTTCGCCTAGTCACGTGGTACCGCACCGACGAAGCTCCGAGCGAACGAAGCGATAATGAGGAAAGGCCTAGCTTGTGCGCCGACGGTTGAAGGTCAAAGCGGCGCGATGGATTACCTTGGAGGATTTAGCGCAGTAGAACTTTCTTTCTAATATTATTAAAGAGGCTTCCCAGGCCAGACGGCATACGCTTCGTTTCATTTTCGATCTCGGGTGAACTCAACACTTTACAACACCTATTTACTATTAGCCCATATAAACGCACCAGCTGCAGCGACAACAGTCACAGGTTATTAGCGCTATAGGCTAGGCTACAG
Organism: Haemaphysalis longicornis; assembly: GCF_048455015.1. Taxonomy (NCBI): domain Eukaryota; kingdom Metazoa; phylum Arthropoda; class Arachnida; order Ixodida; family Ixodidae; genus Haemaphysalis; species Haemaphysalis longicornis. The sequence continues at coordinate 359,596,434 of NW_027526203.1, read as the reverse complement.
TGCCGGACGTCATCTTTTTTGATGGGTGTACTTTCCTGCGTGGGTGTACTTTCCTTTTATTTGCTGCAGGTCATTGCAGCAGCAGGCAAGTGGCAGTTGCCTGCTCATCGACGACTGATGGCATGTACATTCATGGACGAATGAAACGCGAACACGAAAAGATGAACAAGAGTACGCTAAATTGGCAAAATGCTGTTCTTGGAGGTCAAATAATGGCGCTATTGGTATATTTGGAAAGCGGCATTTCCCAACTTTGTTGCTTTTATTAGGCCAAGCGTTAATTTGACCTGCACGGAAAAAAATCGTGGTGTTGGTGTGTTCTGCTTCACATTTTTCTGACTGCGTTTCATTTGTCCATGACTTTACGTGGGGTAGGCATAGCGAGTGTGTTAGTGCCGCAACACGCTATTGATATCGTTTCTGGTGACTTTGGTGTTTACGTGCTCATTTGGAGCTGTTATAATAAGTAATTCACTGAAAGGGGCAATTTAATGTATCCAAAGGTGGCGCACAGCAAGAGCTCACAGAAATGGACAGCCTCCTGTACGAATGTTTAAGTTAAACGGAATTTTCTAAAACCGCCACTCTAAACATCATTGGACACAATGTATGCAGGCTTGATTCACCAGTTGTGGAACTACGAACGTTAGAATTCTCCACGCTTCTTTTTTTTCAGTGATGTGCCAAACCTTCAAAACAGGTCTACCAGCTGAACCTGAATAAATAAGCTGCCTTGGCAATTTGTCTTTGCTTTCGGTTATGCTTCGGTATTGGGCACCGCACGTGTTCCGGACTGACCCCATGTCTTGAAATCGGCCTCGTAGTTTGTGCCGTGACCTTTCCTGTAAAAAATGACAGCTTAAATCGCACTCTCTCATCTCCCAATACAATGAAAGTGACGTCGTTTGGCTTATACATCAGTAGACTCCCTAACTTGCGAAGACAAATCAGTGGTTCTAGCAAGCTCCCGCCCCTCGAGCGTGCAGTGCCGAACTTGCGAGAGGGATACGCAGAATGCAGAGCCTCGGGAACAAGCTGCCGACGGGACACGGCGACTGAGCGTAAGCGCGATCAGGAGGACAATTAGCCAGCGGAACTGTCGTTGTAGCGTGCAGGGGCAGCGGCGAAAGCTCCGTATCGAAGAGAGCGCGCGCACTGCCGGGCAATGACGGACCGAGGCCGCTCTCGACCCGTCCTCCCCAGGAGGCTCGTTAATCATCGCCGCGGTGGCTCGATCCGCCCGGAGATGACACCTTCCGACAGCGGCCGCTAAACGGAGCTGTCAGCTTCGCCTCTCTGCTCAACTCACTCCCTCCTTCGCTCGCTAAGTGCGGGGCTTGTTTGGTTCTTTTCTGCTCGTTCTCCTTACCTTTTCTGCAGCGTATAAATAGAGCTGGCACGCCAAGGAAAAACGGCGTGCTGAAAAGGAGTAGTGCATTCCCGTCCAGCGAGACAGAGAAAGCGAAGAGCTAAAGTGTGCCGAAAAAAATAGGAGACGAACAGTAAAGGATGTCTGGAGTGAAAAAGGACGTTGGCCGCTTATGTGACCCACGCACACGGTGAACCCACCCGTAGGAAGGCAGCCTAGCAGACGCACTGAGCAACAAGCTCCGACGAGACCATTGCCTGGCTTATGCTGGTTGCTCTGTTGGCCCGCTATCATCACTCAACAGTTCGTTTGTACTTCAAAAGAATCGTGTACTCTACCAAAACATCGCACAGGAGCGCGCCTGTCAGCTCCTTGCGCCTTATTACGGGTAACGCTTCAAAGCTTAAAAAACCTTTTGTAGGTAGTACCTCCAGTGACTTATCTAGCCGGGGGTGAACAAATACTTTGAAGGAAAAAGATCAAATGAGTAGCGCCATACGTCCCCCCCCCCCCCCCCCCCTGTACCCCCCATTCCACTTCATGAGAATTCTTGGCTGCTTCTGAAACCTGTATGACAGTACGTTAAACCACTTTCAGGAAGAAATCGCTTTATTCGAATGCTTGCTTTTTTAAAGTTTTCCATAGAAAGGAAATCGTTTCCGCTTTTAGCGAAATACATCTGATAATAAAGTCAGTTTGCTGTTCCGAGAATTTCGTTATAAAGAGCGTTCAGTACACTAACATCATATGTATACGAAAATGAAGGCTCATAGCCAAGTCAACCGTTATGAAAACATCCACCTTGCCGCTTCGCATTGGGGCGGGGCTGAAGGTGCAACACATGCGAAGCCGAAGAGTTATTACGTGTGCAAAAACCTACGGCCGTGGATTTGTCCACCATAAATAAAGCCGTGTCTTTACTCTAAGCAATAGCCCCGGGTGGGCTTTAACCACAACGACACAGAACGACCAATCAGCGCGACCGAATGTGCGAATTCGGCGAATGACGAGGCCCGTCATGCGATTAGGGTACAAAATAGAATCCGCGATGGGACAACAGCGCGCATTCACGCCTTGCGCTGTAGTACCAGCGCTGCTGTCCCAGTGGGGCAGACGTGGCAGTTTAGGTTGCGAAGTGGCTGTTGTGTCGTTTGAAGAAAAGGAAAAGTAATTGCTGAAAGCATTGGCAATTTGGGGAGGCTCTTGATAGGTGATGCCATTAAAATTAATTCTTGAAACTGACGGTGGTTTATTTAGAAAATTCAATTAGTTGTCATCGCTTCTTAGGGTTATTGTTATTAATGGTAAATTATTTATCATAATAACGCCTTTTCGCTTGTTTCAGTTGGTTGGGAATACATTGCAGTAAGTTTTATAGTGAAGTCTAAGGTAGTATTGAATGGTTGTCTTTGCTTTTTGTACAGAATATCTTTCTTCCTTATGCTCCTAAGTAATGCACTAGACATCCAGGGGTTACACGGATGTTTGCATTTATTTTTACAATGAACGGTTTCAGGACTCTCCGAGACCGCCTTAAAAACCAGTGTGGTGAATGTATCCAGTGCTGCCTTGGGGTCAGCTATCGAATTGATCAGGGACTAATCAGTAGAAGAAATGGTATTAATAAATGTATCTTGCTGAAAGCGCGCGGCCACAGAAGTGTCATGACGTGTAATAGCATTGTCAGTGACAAAGATGGGGGAATGATCCGTAATCTCTAAGCTGATAACGCCAGATGCAGGTGATGGATCCACGTTAGTAGAGCATTATCCAGTAGGGAAAATACGAAATTGCTACATCTTGTATGAGGGTTTATGAGTGATTCAAGCCCATAGCCGTAACAGTCAGTGTAAGCAAGATATGGACTGTAGTTGGTATCGAGCAAATTGATGTTAAGATCGCCTACAAGCAACGCATTCTTGTTTTCGGATGATATGGTATCTAGAATGTTACCAAGCGCGGGTATAAATTCTACAATAGATGACGATGGGGAGCGACATATAGAGCCAACCATAAGGTTCTTGTTGTACTGTGCAAAAAACGGCTGCCGGGCCTCAATTCATACCGACTCACAGTTAGCAGTCGTTATCGCTAAGTCATGCTTACGCATGCACAGGATGTCTGGTGATATGAAAACTACCGCACCGCCATGGCAACTGAATGAATGGCAACAATATTCTGCAGCGTAGGTAGGAAAACCATACAAATCTCTATCGGCACTGCAAAGACAAGTTCCCGAAATGCAAATGAACGGAATGAAATGGTCAAGCGATGTTATAGAATTGAAGATGGCATCGTAATTTTTCCGCAAGCTGCGGACATTAAAATGTATCAAGGAACGATCGTGGTCTCACAGCGAGGATTTGAATTGATGAGGGAACTGTAACGACATGTAATCAGAAGAGCGCAGTCACGAGCGAAGATGACAGTTTCACAAGCGGTCACTAGAAAACGTGCAGGTCGGATTCTAGTGCGATTCGATAAACCTTGCAGTCGCAAGTCTTGCGGGATTTCGTCTACAGAAATTCCAGTTCAGCTCCTTTTTCAGGGCGAGAGCTTGAGTGAACAGTTTTTTGTTTTCGACAGTTAGATGATCATGGACAAAGACCGGAGAGCCATTTTCACTGGAAAAGCCCATCTGGTTGGTGCTGAGACAGGCCTTACATGCTTTGCGAACAAAATTATTCTTTTTTTCCCGGCAGCGAAAACGCGCAATAATGTTCTTTCCAGACGATTTGATGGGAACGCGATGCACAACATCGATGTCGAAAGCCAATACAGGACACTCGATGGCATCTCCTACCGTCTTCCAGACGGCGGCGCAGTCTTCTTTCTCAGTTAGTGGAAAACCATTGTTCATGCGAGAATACTGTTCCAGGTCCGCGACTTTTTTTTTTTCTAGGACGGCGTTGACAGCCGCTAGTCTTTATTCGAGACCAACAGCTCATCCTGCTTCGCCTTCATTTTATCAAACAGGTCGTTCATGACTCGCACGCTCTCACTCAAAGAAACATTTTCGTTAAGCCTGTTCTCTTTTAGTATATTCTTAATCAAGGATGCAATGGTTTCAACTAAACTTTCCAGTTTAGCGTTAATTAAGGATTCTAGATGCTCAACCTTCTTAACAAGCTCCGCGTTTGCAACCATTCCCCACAAACAAAAACTCACTCATACCCAGCTTTCTCGCTCAAAATTACAACCTCTCGGGAACCTAGAAAAACCACTTTAGGAAAATGATATTTGGCATAAAGCTAGACGTCAGCGTGACGATTAAAAGGCTAAAAGAATATTTCAGGTTTCTGAATATTTCTTTGTGTAATTCGCTGTCAAATCTAACTCCCCATGCATTTCTATGGGATAGTTCCCATGGCTCAGGAACCCAGTCGCGCAACGTGCGCGACTTGAATCTGTGCACAAAGCAAGTATTCACCCCAAATATTAGCTGTGCAAAAGAACATTTCATTTCGCTAAAAAAGTTCAGAGTAATCATTGTTGAAAGAACTTCCATGAGCGGGAAAGCTGCACATGGCAACAAAATAAGAGACATTGGTTAACGAGTGTGGCTTAAGTTGGGGTTTCAGGTAAGTGCGACTACGCAACTAACCTGCAAGTACAGGGCGTTGTGCTTAGTGTCAGGTCGAGAGCCACAACCGCTTCCAAAACATTGTGTAGGATGTTTTTTTTTTCTTTAATTTAAGCCTTCCCAACAGCTTAGATCAGTATTTCTAGAATGACGCTTGTGCAGTAAGCGACCCCCAAATCCCCACGAATATATTATCCCTAGCGACTACGTGATCGCAATCTGAGGCTTTGCTGCTGACCGCTGTGTTAGTTCACCCTGCGCAAGAAGTGCTTCCAGTACCTTGCTTTTACACTGTACAATAAAAGTTTCGATTTTAATTCCTTATTACCTATATATGAACTTCACTGACTCAATTCTCCCGCCATTAATTGGCGTTAGATTTTCTGCTAGCGCCCCAGTCGCACAGGCATATGCAGCTAAGAGCCTCAGTGAAGTGGTGAGTGAAGCGTCGCATGAGCGTTTGTGCATAGCTACTTTGACTTGAACTTTACTGAGCTTGATATAGTCTACAAACTAACAAACCAAAGCCACATTATTCCGGGTGCAAATCTTGTGGCTATAGCTTTATCTGAGCGCACTAATTGCGACGACCCGTCCGCGGCAGTCCGACTGACTCTGTCGAGGTATTGGCGAGCCGCTCAGTATATCTGCTAGACTAAGTGTCATACAAAACATCATAGGAAATCAGAAAGGAAGATGCAGAGAGGAAGATAGCACTTTAGAATTGATTTTTCTGCTAAATAAATACGTGTAAACGAACCCAGAGTGCTCGAAACATGGCCTAGAGATTCCAGACTTCAATTTGAGCAAGTAATCCCGCAAATTAGACGTAAAACTGCGCACACGGACGGGCCAGCAAAGAAGATACAGGATGAGCGCAGACTCTCAACTAGTTTATGGAAAAGTTGAACAGGCTTTTATACCCACACTAGCACATGCGCACACATATCACCATCTTTATCACATGAAAGAACGGTTTAAAAATTTGTACTCATTTTCATACAAAAATATGGGTGCTTCCCTGACACACTGTTCTCCATGCTTTCGAATGTAGAAGGCCTCAATTATTTCCCTTACCACCGGTTGTCGTCTTTTCCTCAGTTCCTTAGTCTGATTCAGAAACAGCGCGCATGGCTTGCTCTGACAAGCTAGGCAGTGGTGCAGGAGGTTGGAGCCCGTTTTGTTCCACATAGACAACTGATGTTCCCGGTCGTTTAGACAGCGGCCCGTTTGACTCACCAGTTGATCCCGCATGTGCGAGAGGTCCTGTACTAAACCCCGGTTGCACACTTGACGTATGACTTTTTATGCCTTTTTAGGCAAACGTTTTGTCCATTCCTTTCAGGATCTTGGCGCACAGACTACCAACATGTGAGGGGCAGAAAAAATGGCTGCCACTTTGTGCCTGTTAGCCACATTTGTAAGGTTCTCTGCCACTCGATAGACATAAGGAACAACCTCCGATTTCTTGATCCTAGGGCCGTCTTTCCTTTGGCGTGTGTTTCCCTTCATCTTCCGTATCAAGGACCCGGCCACCGGGGTCGCAACTCGTCCTATCTTTCTTTTAGGCTGTCCCGTCCTACCGCGCCTTATGTCTAAGTATGAAGAACCAAGTAGCCCTAGAACATGCTTTATTAATCCCACAATGTTTACTAATCACTTCAGTGTCCCTTTACCTGCGCTCCTCTCTTGGGCGCATTTGGGGCCACTTCTATTGGAGTTGAGCGCAAGAGGGATAGAAGAACGGCCGCTTGTGAACCCTCTGCATCGGTGGACGTTACTGGCTGTGCTATAAAGTTGGTTTCACCACGAAGTGATTTTGAGAGGGTTGACATGCTCGCTGCAGCTGCGCTCAAATAGCCCCGATGTGCACGACTAAAAAAAATAATAAAGACTCTTTAAGTATTTCTGCATCAGGGGATGTAAATTTATACTAGGAGGTCTCTGAACCGCCACCTGTAGAATTTCTATTTCTGTGCGAACCCCGACCACTATTTGGGCCCCTGTAGGTAACTGATCGCGAAGCACACACACGACACACTTACACGCACATGTCCGTACACATATGCGCATACTCACATGAGTACGTAAGTTTACAGACACGTGAGCAACATGGTTTGGTAATATTTCCAATCTTTTCTGCCCCCAGCTTCACTGGAAGATTTGGTATGTAGCCCGGTCGACACCCTGACGGTAACAGCTCTACCTTCCCCACAGCATTACAACATTTGCTGTTGAGCACCCTTTACAGTGGTCGGACGAGAACCGTCATGTTCAGCATGGTTTGGCTGGTGGCGCCCTAATTTAGAGGCCAATCTCAAGTTTCCTGTAACCTGTTTGGTCCTAATTTCTGCTAATTTAACGGGTTTCGCAATAAATAACGGTACTGTAGTCTCTCAAGCCTGAACTAAAAATCTTGCACCCCTCCGTCAAACGACGACAATGGTTGAACGCGGAGCTTTCTCGTGATGGATTCTTTGGTTGGCCAATCCCACGCTGCGAGTATGTGCTAGTCTAGAAGTACGCACCCCTCTTCTAGAATGCCCACGGCAACTCTCGGGTGTGCACTCCGTAGGCCTAACGTTTGTGCTTGGGGTTTACGGCGCGAATCGGTACCTGCTGCTAGGCGTTCGCTTCATCCATGTCGAAATAGAGCAATATTAAGTAAGGAAAATGGAGCAATCAGATAGACGCCGGCATCATAACGCTAGGGACCGAGGTTCGATGCCAGCCAAGGGAAGCGTTTTTTTTTTCTCTCAAAACGCTTCCCTTGGCTGGTATTGAACCTCGGTCCCTAGCGTTATGATGCCGGCGTCTATCTGATTGCTCCATTTTTCTTATTTAATATTGCTCCATTTCGACATGAATACGGTCTCAAAACAGGTCTCTATAAAGTAGTATGATGGCGGATCGTTCACCCTCTCTCTAGATGTACCCCCAAACACACCCCTTGTGGCTCCTGAACGGCTCCTTTTGGATACCCCAATCATGGTCGTATTAGAGTGCCCTCGTCACAACTTCACCTGTGCATGTCGTGCTAAGTGAACGCTCACAGTGCAGTGCAGACTTTATATGAACAATCTTCCCCTCCCCTTTTCCCCGTGTCCCACAACAGGGCCTATTGGCCTCCTCCTATAATAAAGTCATCCATTCCATTCTCTCAATTCACCCACGATCATTCATCATCTCCGTCAGAGAAAGTTGGCTTTCCTGCAGGGCGTATTGGCGTAAAACGGCATCAGTGAGGACACTAAAGCTTCGCTTTAAACAAATCTTTTACAAATGGAACGCTAACCGGTGCTTCGCAGAACACAGTTTTGAGCAGATATCACGAACGCATCTCCTGAATTTTCGCACAATCCTGGCAAGGAACAGCTGGGCCGTGGGAATATTCGTCATTTTGCCGTAGTTTTTCTTCGGGGTTACAACGCGTTTTACCTTTCCTACAGTCCCGTGCCGCTATGCCCTCCGGTGTGCCCATGGCACCTGCCCCAGTCCATAAGGGTTGGCTTTATAGCACAGGTTTGTCGCCCAGCGGCGGAGCCGAGTGCATAGTTGGAGTAAGTGTGGAGAAAAAAAAAATGTTGCGCACTTATGCCTGAACAAAGAACGGTTCGGGTGACAATCATTTGATCGCAGAATCACAAAAATATAATGGACAAATCACAAGGGGCGAAGACGGCCATACGGCTCCTCAATAAAGCCATTTCTCCGCTTACTCCTGTAAAAATGAATCATTGGCGAGATCCTGCTCTGGCGCTACTAATGCTACTATCCGCTACTCGCTCACGCCACGAATAAAGGATTTATGAGGACGGCTGCCCGGTTTTCCTTTTCTCTATATTAGGATAACGGTTCCGCCCACTAAGGGCTCACAAAAAATTCTGACATACGTACCACGTTAACAGCTTCGCGGCTGTTGGAAAGCAATCGGGAGTGATGTTGCCCTTGTATCATTATCTTGATCCAAAATTAGGAACACGAGCATTATAGAAAAAAATTTAGGAAAGGCACCAGGCGGCATATCTGATAAACTCGAAATAAAATACACAAAAGTCAGGATCAGCAAGAAAGTGCTATATTTTGAGCTATCATTAAAACGAGCAACTAAATTGGCCACGTCTAACTACACCAGAAATTCCGAGTGGTTTGCCCGTATCTACGTGCAGCCATTGCACTGTTCGGACTCTACAGTGCACTCTAGCATAAGAGTTCACAACGATAAGCATGCTCCCCACGTATTAACGCAGCCCCCGAGCCCAGTTCACCCCACGCCATCATTTAACCTCTATGACAGGCCTAGAAGCCACGCTGTCCTCAATAAAAATCTCCTCTCTCCTGGCTGAGCGCCAAGCCCAGAATTCCTAATAAAGAAACCAGAATACCGAGCACCACGTTATACTATCTACCTTGCTGTGAAGCGAGGCATGCATATAGGCTATCTCCCCCATAGTGATACCAAGTGGCGCCCTATAATCATGGCCGACAGATAAATTTATGCAAAAACCTCCCCATGGCTGCAGAAGTCGGCCGTCCGAATTGTCGGATAGCATGCCATTGCCGATTCTACACTTCCCAGAGGCTGAATGGTTAGTGGTGCCGAGTGACGGGGCGTGAGTACGAGCTGCAAGGAGCAGTGGGTGACAACGAGCGGTACCAATGTGTCTGTGCATCAGTTTGGTGCGAACGCAGAGCTATAATAAGGTGGTGCCTGTATACAGTGGCGCCAATTTCTTCTTTTTGTCCCCGGTAGTGCAACAACATGTGACCCTTCATTATTACCATGGTTCTTTTCCCTCTTCGTCTTACTTTTTCTTCCTCTCTACGTTGCTACGACTGAGAGGCTTGGGTAATCGCCCTTGTTAGAGCTACTAACGGAAACGAGCTGGGCCAGTCCCCAATCGTTCCTTCTGTAATTACACGCTCAAATTACTCCTTTAGGCCACATTACATGTCTGAACATACGTTATTAAGTCGAAGGCCACAACTCATTCACTGCGTCCCCTTTAGGTAACCATGATTCACCGAGATGTCGTGGTCCAGGGGTTCCGTGCTCGTCTCGCCCTCCAGAGGTCCCTGGCCCGATTCCATGCTCTCACCAATATTCTTATAGAATGGTTAAAGAAAACGGCCGCCACACTTGTTTAACTTGTTTAACCAAAGCTATCCCGGAACAACTTATATGGCAATTACGCGCTTAGACGACTCTAACAGTACGCCCACTTTCATCTACGTTTCACAATTAAGTAGTTCACAGCGAAGTCGTAAATAATGAAAATTGGCGTCTGCAGTCAATACATGGACTTCTCCCCATATTTTTCCGCTACATTAAAGGGGCCCTGAAAGGCATTTTGAGCACACTAAGTGAAGTAGCGCAATCGTTAGATTGGGTCGTCAAGGTCATCTGGGCCAAGTATTACTCTTTTACGCGCAGCGGAAAGCTCACACTTTTGTTGCAAAGTTTGTCGCTTTTTTCTCACCCTTTCCTTCGTGTTTTTGGACGCCGCCATCTTCACATGTCTACATCATCGATTCCCAGATGTTCGTCATGAGCTAGGCATCCTGCTATTGGGCGGCTTTTTCACGCACTTCCGGCAAAGAGATGAGTCGTCTGCTCAGCGTCGACTCGCCGGCTGATCTGCCAGCGTAGTGCCGGAGTGCTTGGACATTTTACGACAAACGAAACAAGTGTAAACAAACGCTTAACCGTTCGTATTGAATGCAACACGGCCATAACACGACATGGATATTCTCTTACCGGAGTACGTTCCATAAAGAAAGCGTTGAAGCCCCGTGGCACTTCTTTCGTGCAATCGCAGAGAACGCCCTGAGCCGAATGCCCGGGTTTGACGGATACATTTTTTTCCACTTCAAAACAATCCAGAGATGCGTTTCGAACGAACCCAACGTCACAACATGCGTTGCAAGTCTGAACCGCGATTGACAGACGATGGGTTGCCTCCTCCTGCCCTTCGTAAATTCGGCACTCACCTCGCGCGCGGTTTGCGGGGACGAACAGCAAGCCACTTAACTCTGGCGCGCAAGTCGAGATTGCTTTTAGCCACGCACACTGCACATGCCCCATGCGAGGTTGAGTCGTACGTCGCTCGAGAAAGATAATCCAGACCATGGGAAGCACTATCCACCCGCAGATGCACAACGTCGCATTTCATCGCGAAACAAAGGCGTCCACAACACACACACCATCGCCTCCTGCAATGCTAAACGCATCTCACACTTCCTAATGAGAGTGAGTGGTACGCCTGCAGTGCCCACATGTCGCGAGGTGGGGCCCCGAGCTGAACCGGGATCACGCAACCGTAACTGACCTCTGGGGCGGTTTGTGCCTTGTTGCCAAGGCAAGCGATGTTTGAGATCGTCAAAGAAAGGCGCTCGCTCCAGCGCTAGAAAGCTCAGAGCCGCGCCGGAGGATGTTTTGCCAACGTTGCCGCTCTCCACCACGCGTCGCCCCAAGCTGAACTGTTCACAGGATTGAAGCGTTTTGTGCACGGGTTCTGTATCGCTTTAAAATGTCTTTTTCGCATGGCGCCGGCAAGAATTACCACCACCGCAAAATAAGACCCGGCACCAGCGGGGCCACATCTGATACGGCGCTTTTTGGATAAACAGTGCGCGGTGCATGAAAGGGACCGAGCGCAAGATCCTCCCCAGCGGCTGCGAGTTCGCCGCCGATTAAAAGTCACGTGCTGCACTGCAGCAACGCACACCGCGAAAGGGCAAGGCCAGGACAGCGCACACATGCGGCCAGATTTTTCGTTCGCTTATCCATCCTTGAGCGGAGTGCGGAATTCATGGTGTCAACAAAACTTGCCCGTAGCAGACGGCAGTCGGAGGAGCGTAATGCGGAAGTACGTCACCGCTGACTAGCGCAGCATCATGGGAGGGAGTGCTCGCTCGCCGTCAACAGTTGAAAAGAGGAGGAAACGCGGAGCGACGATAATGCGCGGTTTTTGATTTACGATTTCTCAGCTAATACTCATCGTTTTAACAAAATTCTTGCGGGAGGAGATTGCTAATACATTGTCTTATTTGGTTACATGTACATCCATGCATCGGCGGAAGGTATTTCAGGACCCCTTTAAACCTCTAGCCCTTTCAAGTTTCATTCGTGCCATTGGCTAGGAAGTAGGCTCAATTGCAAATTACAAACAAACGCGTCGTGTTCCGTTCACTCCTTGAACTGCCCCCAGCTTCACTGGCCATCTTTCTTTGCAGCGTGGAAAGGCACTGAATTATTTTTTTTCCTGTATGGCGTACGCATTTTTTCTTCCCCATTTTGTTTTTGTTTTTTCGAGGAGCACGCATTGTTTACAAGCGTCAGCGGCGTGCCGCAGACTATACGGAGGCCGCCGCGTGTCGATGACATGCGCGCACAGGGTGCTCGCGCCCGTGCGACGATTACAACTGGTTACCTCGCTCCCGCGCCAGCAACTCGTGAAGTCGTTACGCGCAACCAAGTTCGCAAGCAAGCGCAGAGCTGCCACGGTACGACTACACGTGGCGTGTCACAACAATGACAGCGCAGCGAGCCGTCCGCGGCACCGCTTATGGCCGCATTTCCCATCATTAGTCTTGGACGATAAGAATGCGCCGAGCAGGCGTCTGTCGCGCTTTGGCGACGAGAAGAACGGGGCCGCGGGGGCTGGGCCGGGCTGACATGCGCCTGCGAGAGAAAACTCTCGCCGCCGACTCGACGACTGCTTGCACGACGCCGCAGTGCGTGCACTTGGCAGCCATCGGCGTCTGCGTCTGCTGCTCCTGCTGCTGCTGCTGCTGCTGCTTGCACGCGCAAACACTGCCGCTGACGCCCCCACCACCGCGACGGCTTTTATTTACGCCGAAATGGCTAATTAATCACACTAATTGCGTCCCAGAACGCCGACTGCCGCGCCATTTTGCTCGAAAGGGGGGCGTCACCACGGCGGCGGTCGAACGAGCGTATGGGGTGCTCGCGTTCCTTTTTGACCCGAGACGACGACGACGCTGCTGCTTCGGCAGCTCCGCGCGCGCGCACTAACCTCTCACCGCTAACGCGCGCCTCCTCCTCCTTTCCCTTTGTTTTGTTTCCTGTGGAGCAAACGAGCTCGACTCCCTCCGCCCCCTCCTCTACTGCGACCGAGTAACTTTGTAATATTTAGCGGGCAACACTTTTGCTAATGACCATGGGGCCGCCCCTAGCGCCGAAACACTTTTCGCCTTTGGTTTTCGGCAGCGCGCGAGAAGGCGCGCCGGCGCAAAGTCAAAAAGCCCCCGCCACGCACCCTTTCCTCTGGCGACGTCCCGAAGGTTTCGGCCCTCAGGTCCTGCGTGGGAGAAGCGGCCCGCACCGGGGCTTTCTTCCAGCCCCGTCCCGAAGTCCCCCGGAGAGCCATTTGTTTTCCAAGAGACAATTTTCAGTCGGCATGATGAATGAAAGCCACGACCAACTCTGTTTATCTCGCCGGCAATGCTGTCCCTGGAGGGAACTCAGGCCGCGGCTTCCGAAGCGATGCGCTCAGCCCGCGCTCCTAACGGCTGCGCGTCGTCCCCGAAGGAACGTTTGGCTGCTGCGCCCCGCTCCTCTGATGCTCCGCTCGGAGCGTGCACTCGCGCAGTGAACCGTAAATATGAGGCGCCGAGTAGGCGCTGTGGATACGCCCCAGCATTGTTCCGAGCACGGCGATTAAAGTTGAAATTAGACTCAATTGTAGTCATGATCACTGAAATCAACTCTTCAGCAAGGGGGCCCTCGGCTAACCGATTTGTCCCCACGAAACTCGTGAGATCCATTCTGGAGCGCTCAACTAGCGCGTGAATGAATGTCACGCGCTTTTATGGGATATACGGCGACCAGCTTTGTGTGTTAGTCATCGGGCACATTCCTATTTAATGTTGCAAAAGTTTCGCCATGGGGAATGTATACACTAAACAGTTAAACACGTACCAAACTGCTATGAGACTACAAAAAAAAAAAAAAACGTAATTTCGTGCCATAGCTCGATGAAAAGATATATGCACTACAGACGAACGTGTGAAGTAAGTGGTGTAATCCTTAACATGGACAGCATACCCCACAAACAACAAGACAACATAGGATGCATACCGTCAGACAGCAAGTCAACTACTACAGTTTCATTATCCGTTTATTGTTCGATTTAAGTGTTATCTATACCATTAAAGACAAGTGACCGACTGACTAATTGACTGACTGACTGAATCATCAACGCCAAGCCAAAACTGCTGGACCTAGAGACTTGAAATTTTGGGAGTAAATCTGTGTCAGGGCGTAACCCACTAAGGCGGGAGTTTTTTAAATTGTACTCCTAATCATAAAAAAAAGGAAAAATTGTGTTTTTTTTGTCAATTTGTGATTATCTCGCTCACCCTTCATACATAAAAGTGCTTTTTTCTGATATGTGTAGCCCCTAAAATATATAAAAAGTAATTTCAGGGTTTCTCCCTAACCAGCACTATTGGGGCGACTCTGCATTTCTTAACAAAAAGGGTATTCTTATAGGTTCTCCAATAAATCTTTTACTGATTGATTTATCTAATTGGTTTTTGCTAATAAATAATAAATAATAATAAAAGCACGATACCAATTTTAAGGATTTTGCCCTGAGACGCCGAAAAAGGGCAAGAAGGATTTTTTTTTTTTAATTAGCACAGATGACGGGCCGAAAAGGTTTAACATTTGATGTGAACACCAAGCCAACCTGCTGGTTGTGGAAACTTCAAATTATGGTGTAGGATCTCACCATTCATAATTTTTTTCAAAAATTACACTCCCGAATGAGTGATAAGCGCTAAAAGATTGTTCCACAAATTTTTGTGTTTATAGCAGGTCTGTTGGGATATCGAACAAGATTTTGTTGATAAGGTAACCAATACCAATGTGTAAAAACTGTATTAAAAGATTTTTCCAAAGCAGCCATGCGGTAGGGAGAATCAGGATTTTTGGTAAATTATTGGTTTTTGCTGATTTCTCACACGCCTCCAACTCACCACCACGGGAAGAGCGACCCTCCACCGGCTAGGGTATTCGACCCCACAACAGCAAGATGAGAAGACACGCATTCCCGAACCAATTCGACAACAAATCAGAGTGGCTCCAATCCCACGTACATTCATCCGACCTATAAAAAGGCACGACGAGCAGCAAGAGCACGAGCAATCCATGTGCAGTACGACCACCTCCCCTTCACTCGCTATGCAGACGCCTCTCCATACCCCCACAAATCTGCCCACGCTGCCAGTGTGACCGACGCCAACGGAAAAGAGTTAACCGCAGTCACGACCATTATAAAATCTATAGAAACAGCCGAAGAAGTTGCTATCGCCCTAACCGCTACCACTTGTGAAGACTACACAGTTATACTGACAGACTCCCAAGCTGCATGCCGCAATTTCTTGATTGGACGAATATCCCTACCAGCATTGGCTATACTAAAACAAATTAAGCGACTTCCTGAACTACAGATTGTCTGGTCACCTGGCCACGAAACCTTCAAAGGAAATGAGTCGGCACACGCCGCCGCCCACGCGCATACACACCGGGCCGTTTCCCAAGAGGGTGACAAACTACAAGATGACGACATCCTAAAACCTACGCCCCTGAGAAAATACGCCGATATACTCGCCCACTACCGGCGCAGGCGCCAACAATACCCAGCACCCCACCCACACCTATCCAGAACCGAAGGTACAATACTCCGGCGGCTACAAACTCTTAGCCCCACAATACCCTACTCCATGCAATGTACCCCACCCTCTACCCCGCATCTTGCAAATACTGCCCCCATCCTGGTACCCTATACCACCTGGTATGGGGGTGTCAACAAACCCCGTCCCTTACTCCCAATCCCCAACCTACTTACGAGCAGTGGGTGGCACAGCTGACCAGCTCCGACCTCTCCTCCCAGCGTAGCCTAGTAGAGAGGGCCCGGGTGGCCAGCTCAGGCCAGGGTATCCTGGGCTAGAGGAAACCCCCCACCAGGCGGGTGCCCAGACAGCAGCACCTAAGGCTCGCATAAATAAAGTTTATACCTCCTCCTCCTTCCCCATAACTATTCACCCCGTTGATATATCCAATTCGTTTTTGTTTACACATGCTGCCCATAACGTTGTCCAAAAACCAATTTGGGGATTTTGTCCTAAGGAGCATATAAACAGTCAACCGGGATTTTTAAAATTACACTCCTCTCGAAGTGGAATCCAGTTAAATTTTCCCGCATATCATAGCGGTCGCCATCTGTTGGGAGTTTCTGCAGCCCCACGCGCCCCTGGGAGCCCATGTTACTTATTAACTGTGACTGATGGGTATTCTTTACACCTATCACGTAATACTCACCATGAGTAAGTATAGTCCTTTGAGTACACTATCTTTGTGAAATTTGTTTTGGGATAGTTCCAATAAAGCACGAGTTCCAGCCATTTCCTCTAACGACACCTATGCGGGAGAAGCCCATGTTTTAAAAGCAGGCAGGAGTTCGTAATTGTGTACATCTCCATGGTAAACTACCTTATTATGACAAGTAAGAGATAACAAGTGTTATACCAATTCGTGTACTTAGTATAGTGACCCACCCGGGCATTGCCGGGAATTAACTACCGCTAGTACAGAATAAATAACTCCAGGAGGTCTCCATAGACTGTAGACAGGGGAGGGACCTCCTAGATGGAAAGGGGGGGGGGGGGGTCCTAATAGGGACAATGCAGGCAAAAAAATCCGTCCAATGTAACAATGGAAGAAATATGTCGCGCTGTTTTACTGGAGCGAATGAGAGCGAGGGTCTTCTCGTCTGCTAAACTTAAGTGTCGCCAAAGGGTGTCGCCTTTGGCGACACCTCACGACATGCAATAATTCAGAACGCACCAACGTCAATACTGTGCTCTTATTATTCAGCAGCTGACAATTTATAATTACACACACTCATTCGGGTACCTTATTACTTTTTATTGCGGATCGATAGTAGAGCGCTACTCTTGTAATGAGTGCTCACCTGGCTGCGTCTTTATTTCCAACAGCTTAATTGGTGGGATCGACGGTAAAAAGAACTTCCTGGCACTAGACATCTCTTCGTCGTGGGTATAACGACGACATATATAGTTGCGTTTCTAAAAACTCGCACGTACGCATGCATCCCTTCACCTACCCCTATATCATAAAAAATCATTGAAATATAATTTAGTGATGAAACACCAAAAGAAAATTGGCCCCAAATCACGGTGGGAATATAGTTAGATAGCGGCGCCAAACGAATGCACGACACGATTGACCAGGGCGCAGCCCTAACGAGGCCAAGAAACAAGACAAAATTGTTCGTGCTTCTAGATGTAGCATACTTATTGAGTTAATTACCTTAATGAAACTTGGACGTACTACAGTCTATCCTATGAGAAAAAAATGAGGAAGTCCATTTCACGGCGGGTTTGTGAAGCTGCTGGAATGGCTAAGGAGCGGCGGATTCATGTTACTTGTACTAAAACTGTTGCTCGTAGTTAACCGTGATACCTGCGGAGATAAGACATTTTACGGTTGTGTAGACGTTGAGCAGACTAGTGTCATATAATTTGTTTAGAAATAATTTTGATAAAACACAATTACAGCCATTTTCTGTATTTATACTCCTCCCCGAAAAGCCCATGCATTGACAGTGGACAGAGATTGCGAATTGATTACAACTACAAGGTAAACTAATTCTCACAGCCCGGCGCAATGACAAAGCCGTCTTAGCGGTCAATTGCACTACGACTTTTTCCTAGATATATAGAGCTACACACTCTAAAGAGTGCCCGCAAGGCGTCTTCACCACAATACTCCAAAATTCCCAATCGAAGTGGCCTAGTTTGCAAATTAGATGAATCACGTGGCCGAGATTCTGTTTAAATGAAAAAAGGGCATCTGCGCAGGGACATTTCACAATGCAAACCGCGGTTCAAGCTTCGCGTGTTGTACCTGCACACTGCACTTTTTTTAAGTGCGAATGCACTTCTTAAGCGAGCCTGAATCGTCCGCCGCCGTAGTCCGCATAGCAACAGCTGCGGGTGCGCGCGCTCCTCGTCTTCCTTAGCGACGGGGGGAGATGGGCGCGCGCTGCCTGGCCGCTGACATGGCACATACCCACGTGGGAGATTGGCCAGGAATCGGGCGTGAGAAGGGCTAATGCACCCGCTTAAAGGAGTACTGACACGAAATTTCAAAGATGGGCGCGCGCTGCCTGGCCGCTGACATGGCACATACCCACGTGGGGGATTGGCCAGGAATCGGGCGTGAGAAGGGCTAATGCACCCGCTTAAAGGAGTACTGACACGAAATTTCAAAGATGGGC
The DNA here is from genome assembly GCF_048455015.1 of Haemaphysalis longicornis. Lineage (NCBI taxonomy): Eukaryota > Metazoa > Arthropoda > Arachnida > Ixodida > Ixodidae > Haemaphysalis > Haemaphysalis longicornis. Next base: position 359,578,151 of record NW_027526203.1, on the reverse strand, counting down.
GCGCGCTGCCTGGCCGCTGACATGGCACATACCCACGTGGGGGATTGGCCAGGAATCGGGCGTGAGAAGGGCTAATGCACCCGCTTAAAGGAGTACTGACACGAAATTTCAAAGCTGAGATCCGCTCTAGCAATCAAGTACAACGACAACACAAATAGGTGTCTGTGAATAAATGCATCTTTCTTTCTTTGTAGTTGTGTGTGTGTGTGTGATCTCTCTTTCGCGAACATTACCGAACCGCGCAAATTCAACTCGTGCATTCGCACTTTCACATTCTTCCCCTCGGGGAAATGCGGGGAATTTTTTTATGTCAAACCATATGTTGCGCTTCGTAATTCGCCGAATTTGCACATTCGGCCACTTCAATTGGCTATTCTGGAGCGCTGTGGGGAAGACGACCTGCGGGTATACAGATTCGCTTAAAAATTTATGCACGACGAGGGGACCAGGCAAGAAGCGCTGACTGCCCGGTTTATCTTTGGATAACCAAATACACATACGCACAAATTAGGAATAACTTGATAATCACTTGCACTTATACTGAGTTAACGGCAGGATAAACCTGTAGTTGACAGTTGGCACCTGTGTTATTAGAAAATTTTGGCATACTGCGTGTTCCGCACGTTCTGTGTGAGTCCCGTAATTACCGGGACTCGACTGGGCACTTGCGCATTCGTTCCGGTAGGGTGGCCTAGTTCCCCTGACAGGCCACCCCCTCCTCGCCACGCGCACGCATTCGTTCCGATGGGGTGCGGACGTCCTCGCCGTGCCCGCGCGCCCAAGCGCAGTCGGGTTCCAGTACGCAGGGTGCATACGGAACGTACGGAACACACGCTATGCTGAAACTATGTATTGCCTTCCGTCCTGGTTACGCATTTCCGTGGCTGTCTTTTTTTTTTCAAGGGTCTAAAACAGAGCTTTTTTGCGTACGATTTGGCTCAAAACTGGTATCCGCGTAGGAACAACAGGCTAGGCGAGCGAAATGTTGGCATTGCGCTATGGCCCTGCATAGATGACATTTTGCTGAGCCTCGTCATTAAGCGATTTCATGCACTCGCTCCCTTTCATTGCTCGTGCTGGAGCTTTCTGGTGAAGCCGATCTACTCAAACTTCTGGGAGCGTATATACACAAACAAGGCATTAAATATTGTGTTTTTTTACCTTACAGATCATTGAGCAGGCGTCGCAGGGAGTGACATGGGTAGCCCCTCGAATAAACCCTTAGGCAAGACTCGCATGCAGTACAGAAGTTTTCTTGGTGGAGCCAGTTGGCGCGTGCTTTTTTCTCTGGAAAGGTTTCAGGCGGAGTTGCAGGATACACATGAAAGTTATGTTTGCGTTGCTACTCAATGTTCAGGAAAGTTCCCTCAACCATATGATTGATTTGATTGATTGTAGGGTTTAAAGCGCCGACGCAACGCAGGCGATGAGGCGCGCCGTAGTGGAGGGCTCCGGATTAATTTTGACCACCTGGGGATCTTTAATGTGCGCCGAAATCTCGTACACACGGGCGTTTTTGCTTTTCGCCTCCATCAGAAAAGCAGCCGCCGCGGCCGGGAATCGAACCTGCGACCTCGTGTTCAGCAGCGCAGCGCCTTAGCCACTGAGCCACCGCGGCGGGTCCCTCAACAATATGGAGCCCACGCTGTCTTCAACCATTTTCAGGATCAGAACTCTCTCTTCTCTGCTGGCGTTTGCTCAGTACCTTAATGGAGAAGGCGGGGTCGTCATTTACACTGTGATACGTAGACTATACGTCCGACGAAAAGTGCGCGTGTAGGCCTCTCGTACAAATGCACAAGACAGGGCTGTACGGTGGGTAGGCACAGGGTACAAAAGCTTGACTAAATTTACCTTGGATATGCACTATGCGCATAGTGCCGTGGTGGCGACTACAATTAGGCAGCGGTGCCCTCGGGCGCCAATGTATATGGAATGAGGCCGTGACACTGACAGCGCAGCAGCAAAAACCGTGGTCCCATGCGCCAGCCAAGTGTGGTCTCGCGAGACACAGTCTTCCAAAGCCGGCCGGCGACCGGTGACACGCTCCTGAAGCCATTGCTACCGCGGCGTTCCATCGCGGGGTTAGCTTGGAGATTACCGCGTGCAATAGGCGCGCCGCCACACACACGCACACAATCTCTCTGTCCCTCTTTCTCACACAAACACACACGCGCACACAGAGACCCGTACACACGGGCACGCGCTGCATGGTGCGGGAAAACACCGTCCTGTCGATTGGGGCGCCCCGAGCCGTCAGCGCTAATAACGGCCGCTGGACACACTGGTCCTGCTAATTACGGCCAAGCCGGGTGAGCTTGCGACACGGGTTTGACACGCCAGGCCTAAGTGGAGCAGAAGCGCCGCCGCTTCGCATTGGGCCCGGGATCATCCCCTCCCTTCCAGCAAAACAATAATCCGCGTATGGCTACAGGTCAAGTGTCGTTAGGCGTCGCCCCTGGAGGCAGCGTACTGGCGTGGGTACGCGGACATTGACGCTGACAGAAAATGCCGGCGATGGGACGCTGCCAGCCTGCTTGAGTCGACTCGCATGTAATCGCTATGGAGGGTACGCGCAACAGCTGCCCAGGTGAATAAGGTAGAAGCATATCAAACGCGAAAAATTAACGCCACGGGCGTGGCCTCCGCGATCGGCTGCCGGCGGCGCGCCGTTGCTCCGGCCGTCCCATTCGGCGCGTCCCCCAGCAAAACCTTGTAATTTGGCTAACTCCGACACGCGCCGCGAGGCGGCGCCGTTAGCCTAAGGTTGAAGCGAGGCTCATCTGACCGACACTGCCTGCGATTTCAGGTTTTCGTCAGTCTTCGTTGTCGAGTTTTCACTGCAGACAAACCTTGAGTATGCGCTCGATGTGTTTTCACTCGTTCCTGCAAGCAGTACAAAGTTAAGGTACGTACGTTGTTTAAAAGGCACATGTTCGTTTTGCATGCAGCTGGTTTGGTTACGTGTAAGTCGAATGAGGCAGCCCAAACTCTTTTCGCATTTCGTGCAGATTGAATGCCAGTGTGCTGAATTCTTTTGTCATTTTTACGGCCTTTTCGCGAGCTTTCACGGTGCTTTACCTTTTCATGCCGTGCAGGCTGTTTCGAAAGTACTTGGCCACAGTGCGCGCGTGTTGTTTCACGGCGCGTGTGCTTGCGTGTGCGGTCGCGTGCGCACGCGTGCATGTTACGTGTGTGTGTGCGTGGGGGTTCGTGCGCCTGTGTGGCGTGCGGGTGTGTGCATGCGTATGTGGGTGGGTTCGCGGCGCGTGTTTATGTGCGTGTGTGTAGGTTCGCACGTGCGCGCGCGCGCGCGCGCGCGTGTTTGCATGCGTGTGTGTGTGCCTGCGTTTCTCGGTGTGTTCGCGGCGCGTGTCAATGTGTGTGTGTGTGTAGGTTCGCACGTGCGCGCGCGCGCGTGTGCATGCGTGTGTGTGTGTGCCTGCGTTTCTGGGTTTTCTTTGCCGTAATTAAAGTATAACGTATCCTGAAATGACTTTGTTTGTCCTCTTGCCCAGATGTAGCTTCGGTGGTGCATTAGCCTCCAATGTTTTTGGCAACCGCGGGAAAAATGTTCTGCTGAGTTCAAGGACGCGGGTTCGATTCGCGGCCGCTTTTCTGCTGGAGGCGAAAGCGAAAGCGCCCGTGTGTTCCAGATTTCGGCGCTCGTTAAAAATCCCCAGGCGTATGGGCGTCGGCGGGAGGGAGGAGGGGGTGCAAAAAAAGCCCTTGCTCCCCCCCCCCCCTCACCCAAACCATTCTAACACTTTACCCCATGCCCTTTCCCCCTTCCTTCGCGCAACAATAGATTTGCCCCCTCAAGGTAAAATCCTGCCGACGCCCATAACCAGGTGGTCACAATTAATCCGGAGCCCTCTACTACGGCGCGCCTCATCGCTTATGTAGCGTCGACGCGTTAAACCTTATAATAAATAAAAAATTGACCCAGTTCCAGCCAGGCAACTTCAACGAAAGCATTGCAGGAAGTTTGTCTTACCCAACACTGGATCGGAACAACGCTTTGTAAGACACCTATGCGTCGTGAAAGATTACACTTCACTTAACAATTTTTCTCTTGAATGAATGCAAACAAAAAAAGTGATATCGTTGGTACACACACACAAAAAAAAATCAATGCACTGCGCTCTTTCTTTGTATCACGCTCTTTCATGTACTAAAATAACAAATACAAGTTTTCCAGAAAAAACCTTATCTTTTTAAATATGCGCGACAACAAAAATAAAAATTAGTGATGTGCAATGAATTCACTTACGCTTCACAGCGGCCCCAGTCCACGTCAAAAATTAAACGGCTAGTAATTAATGGCACCTGTAACTACTTCTATCTACTGCATTGATGAGCGGTTGTAATTTTCGATTATACGTCTCACACACGCTGCGCAGGCCGAGTTTTCCTCCTGTGCGCCCGCCCGCGCCACGGAAAGCGACCTTAGGCTAAGCGCGCCGCGGTGCGGCGGAAAACGGCGAAACGGCCTCTTCGGAATTACGCTCTCTCCGGGCGATTGGAACGGCCGGAGCAACGGCGCGCCGCCGGCAGCCGATCGCGGAGGCCACGCCACGGGATAACTGTTGTCAGCCGGTTCCGTGGGACGCGCGGCCATCGCTGGCACCACGTTCCGGGTGCGTCTAAAATTATGCGAATACGGCATTTGAGAGTACACAAAGTAGTTTCATTCGAAGGCAACCCACTTCGCGTGTCTAGAAAGTGCTCGCGAGAACGGAAAAACGAAGCACGTCATGCAGTGCCTAGGCTGAATGTGAACTAATGTCGAACGTTGGATGGCGAGGCTTAATTTTGCTGTAGCGGGGGTCTCGGAATAAAGGTACAATAAGTTGTCGACAAAGACCGGTGCAGAGAACAGCTGCAGCGTGAACCCGGGCAACTTATCAAATATCTGCGCCAGAGTAAAGCTAGCTTACAAACCTTCACTTTCAAGTTCTCTGCTTGTTTCACAACCCCTGATGTGAAGTTACGGAGCATGCATGCTGCAAGACGAAGAAGCGAGTGTCAGTTAATGCTCTAAAAGAGAGCGCTTCATATCTAAAACTGCTTTAAGAGAATTATCGCGGCCATTGAGGCGCGGTACTGCATGCAGCCGAGAAGGGATCAGACGACCGTATTCTGCTCCAAAATCGACGCGCATACGACTGCGTAAGAGATCTAGAGGGCAGCGAATAGCCTCTGTAGCAAAGTATGACTCGTCTTGCCGCATATTGCGCTAGAAGTTCGCCAAGCGAAGCCTCTCACGCCGAAAATATGCCTTTCACTCTAGAAAAATTGCGGAAACTCCCACGTGTGAATTGTGGAATAAAGGCTCGAGTCACTCTGCTATATACCGAGCCCTTTAATGTCGGATTTACTCCTCTACGAGAATGCTTTTCTGAAAGACTTTTTTATGAGCAATATGTGAGCCCTTGTATAAAAGTAAGGAGGCACTAGCGCCATAAAACTCCATGTGTATTATGCACAGAGCCGCTATTAACCAAAATCCATAAGTGTTGGCTTCACCCGTGGCCTCCGCGATCGGCTGCCGGCGGCGCGCCGTTGCTCGCCGCCGGCAGCCGATCGCGGAGGCCACGCTTCACCTATTGGAAAAGTTTTGATGGGAAAACATCTTCGGGGCAATATAAGGGTGACAACAAAGCACGACAGTCAAGGGCCTTTTGTTATCACCTCCGCAGACCCCGTGTATCCCTACAAAAGACTAAACACTGAGCCCTTTTAAAGTCGGCTTCACTACTACGCACGAATGCAGTGCTGGGAAGGCGTTTTTAGGGAAATATAAGCGTCCTTTATGATTTGAAGGTAAGTTACGCTTGCTGTGAACAGAGAGACGGGCACGGGAATAAAACGTAGACTTTCATGAGAAGACGGCGCACTAACAACTGATTTATTCGGAACAATAAAAAAACATATATATAGAAAAACACAGAATGCAACAACAAATTCCAGATAGATGGGGAAGGGAAGCCAGACGGGTGAAATATACAGATCAAAAGATAGTGGTGGTCGAAGCCGGTCCACGTGCAGTTTAAAAAGGCGATTCTAAAAACTGAATCTCACGCTGGGTGAGCGAAATCGAAGGGGTGCTCACTCATTCACCCTCACGTCCGGATATCATTGAAAACGCTTCGTATATCTCACGGGACATTTTGTCTTTAGCGCGGAACAAAATGATTGTTTTGTCAAACGCGACCTCACACTTGCACCTCGCCCGGTGTGCCGCAAGATTTCCTACTGTGCTGACCTGTTGGCAGGCATATCTATCTTCACGCAGTCTTTCGTTGACACATCGGCCTGATTGTCCGATGTAGAAACGACCACAAGACAAAGGTATCTTATATACAACACCCTGCGCGCAATTCACAAATTTGCGCACGTGCCGAACCTTGCATTTTGCCTTAGATGCTCCCTTTTCTTTTCGTAACTGCAAGGCCTTACAAAGGCCACCGAGCTTTAAAGGTGCAGTGAAAACAACTGGTACTTTATTCTTTCCCCCGACTTTTTTAACCTGTGAGAAACACCGTGAACGTCTTGCAAGACGGCAGGTCGCATGCGTTCTTTCACACCTCCTACTTATACCCCTTTTCCTTTGACAACTGTTCTCAGGACTTTTTCTGCAACAGAAACTAGCAACGCGTCTCGATAACCACTTTTCTTTAGCCGGTTGACTTGGAAGCTAAGTCTTTCCGTGATACGGTGGGGGCAGAATTTTTTGACCGCGTTCGAAAGACACGAAAACGCGATTCCACGCTTGATTAGCTTTATATGGGCAGAGTCGAAGGGGATTAAGCCCTTTCTGACCGGGTTCGATAGGATCAGCAAGTGTGTTCGGAACATTTTTTTAGGCTAAGATCTAAAAATTGCAAGCAGTCACTGGCAGGAAGTTCATATGTAAACTGGAGTCCCCAGTGGACAACCATAAACATCTCCAAAATACCTATTGAAACGTCATGAACGTTGCTACTGGATGGTATGCACACTAGAAAATCGTCAACATAACGAAAAAACTTATACACATGGAATGACTTCAAAGAATCCTGCAGGTCTCTGTCGCCAATCGCAAGGTATAGGTCACAAAGCACTGGCGCGATGCAAGAGCCAATTGGCAGCCCGTCCTTTTGGGAGAAAACAGACCCGTGGTTACAAATGTACAACGAGTCTAAATGCAATTTCAGTAGACACGAGAAGTTCGTGGAGGAAAGACCTACTTCGTTTTGGAATCGCACACTCCCATAAACATCAGTACTTTGCTCCACTGCTAACAAAACATTGTCTTGGGGTACGCTGTAGAATAAGTCTTGCACGTCAACTGAGAACCAGTTCATGTTGGGGCTGTCCTTTAGGTAGTCCACAACTTCGTCAGAGCTTCTTATCAAGAAGGGATCATCTACTGGCAACTTTTTAAAGTGCCTCTGAAGGAAAGTGGCAACAATCCTCTGCCAAGTACCTTTGTCCTCTACTATTGTCCTAAAAGGTTTACCCTCCTTGTGAGTCTTCAGCGTGAAGAAAGGGCGAAGAGTGACCTGCGTTGCACAACTCGTTGCACAACTTTTCGGCAGACGTTCGCATCTTTGCGTAACTGGCTGCAAAAGATTTGCAAAAGGTTCAGGCTCGACTTTTAAAGAAACCGTCGATTGCCTCCATGACAGTGGACTTGTGCTGCTGCAGTCCGACAAAACCGGAGAATTCGCCGTTCTTGAAGAATTGCGATATCAAGAGAAGGCAGGAGCAGCCATCACCAAGAACTTCCAGCGAGAGGAGGGGGTTAAGGAAAAGCACCTGAAAAAGATGCGAACGTCTGCCGGAAGGTTGTGCAACGAGTCGCGTCTAGAACATCTGACCAAAGTAATCAAGAGCAGCACGGAGGTCAGTCTTCGCCCTTTCTTCACGCTGAAGACTCACAAGGAGGGTAAACCTTTTAGGACAATAGTAGAGGACAAAGGTACTTGGCAGAGGATTGTTGCCACTTTCCTTCAGAGGCACTTAAAAAAGTTGCCAATTGATGATCCCTTCTTGATAAGAAGCTCTGATGAAGTTGTGGACTACCTAAAGGACAGCCCCAGCATGAACTGGTTCTCAGTTGACGTGCAAGACCTATTCTACAGCTAACCCCAAGACAATGTTTTGTTAGCAGTGGAGCAAAGTACTGATGTTTATGGGAGTGTGCGATTCCAAAACGAAGTAGGTCTTTCCTCCACGAACTTCTTGTGTCTACTGAAATTGCATTTAGACTCGTTGTACATTTGTAACCACGGATCTGTTTTCTCGCAAAAGGACGGGGTGCCAATTGGCTCTTGCATCGCGCCAGTGCTTTGTGACCTATACCTTGCGCGTGGCGACAGAGAGGTGCAAGATTCTTTGAAGGCATTCCAGGTGTATAAGTTTTTTCGTTTTGTTGACGATTTTCTAGCGTGCATACCATCCAGTAGCAACGTTCATGACGTTTCAATAGGTATTTTGGAGATGTTTATTGCTGTCCACTGGGGACTCCAGTTTACATATGAACTTCCTGTCAATGACTGCTTGCAATTTTCAAATCTTAGCCTCAAAAAATGTTTGGAAAACACTTGCTAGTCCTATCGGACCCGGTCAGAAAAGGGCTTAATCCCCTTCAACTCTGCCCATACAAAGCTAATCAAGCGTGGAATCGCGTTTTCGTGTCTTTCGAACGCGGTCAAAAAATTCTGCCCCCACCGTATCACGGAAAGACTTAGCTTCCAAGTCAACCGGCTAAAGAAAAGCGGTTATCGAGACGCGTTGCTAGTTTCTGTTGCAGAAAAAGTACTGAGAACAGTTGTCAAAGGAAAAGGTGTAGAAGTAGGAGGTGTGAAAGAACGCATGCGACCTGCCGTCTTGCAATACTTTCACGGCATTTCCCACAGGTTTTAAAAAAAGTCGGGGGAAAGCATAAAGTACCAGTGGTTTTCACTGCACCTTTAAAGCTCGGTGGCCTTTGTAAGGCCTTGCAGTTACGAAAAGAAAAGGGAGCATCTAAGGCAAAATGCAAGGTTCGGCACGTGCGCAAATTTGTGAATTTCGCCCAGGATGTTGTATGTAAAATACCTTTGTCTTGCGGTCGTTTCTACATCGGATAATCAGGCCGATGTGTCAACGAAAGACTGCGTGAAGATAGATATGCCTGCCAACAGGTCAGCACAGTGGGAAATCTTGCGGCACACCGTGAGAGGTGCAAGTGTGAGGTCGCGTTTGACAAAACCACCATTTTGTTCCGCGCTAAAGACAAAATGTCCCGTGAAATACACGAAGCGTTTTCAATGATATCAGGACTTGAGGGTGAATGCGTAAGCACCCCTTTGATTGCGCTCACCCAGCGTGAGATTCAGTTTTTAGAATCATCTTTTTAACGACTGCACGTGGACCGGCTTCGACCACCGCTATCTTTTTATCTGTATATTTCAGCCGTCTGGGTCCTCTTCCCTATCTATCTGGAATTTGTTGTTGCATTCTGTGTTTTTCTATATACATGTTTTTGTATTGTTCCGAATAAATCAGTTGTTAGTGCGCCGTCTCCTCGTGAAAGTCTACGTTTTTTCCCCGTGCAAGTCTCTGTGTTCACAGCAAGCGCAACTTACCTTCAAAAGCAGGTTAGACCAACTAGCCCGACATCAAGCTTTACTGAACGTTTTTTATGAAAGCATGTAGTCCCTGCCGTCTCTTATTATAATAGCGTTTCGTATGCGGCGAAAGTGCGGCACATCAAGCAATGCAGATGGACAGACGGGTTTCTTCGCTGAGTCCACATAGAAATGCTTAGGTATTTGTCATGCGCACGTGTCCACTTCACATCAGCGCAGCTAAATGACCAACAGTGATTAAGAGGACACAGTGGTGCATAATGAGGCCCAATATATAATTTGTCTAAAAATTTCCACTCAAATCGTACGTCTCACCTCGGTATTAATGAATTACCCCCCTCCCCGGGAAGCACTGATCGGTGACTCTGCTGTTGTGTGGAAAAGTAGATGATCGTAAATCCTTTAGCGCGTTGTGTAGGTCAATGTGCTTGGAAGTTCTCCAGGCGTGGAAACACATCTCCTCGTCTTTTCAGGGTGTGTAATGAACCCTATGCGAGACATCTGTGACTGCCCTTAGCGCCTATGTGCGGTAAGACCAAACAGCAGAATGAACAACTCGAGGCTGCTGAAACTTCGCGCGGAAGTGCTGTCGGCTACTATTTATTGGGGTTGAGTGCGACCACGAGCGGCGCTGCGAAACGCGTCTGCGTGACGTCGGCTTAAGGATTCTCTCATTCCTCGTTTGCTTCACTCGGTCTCGCTCTCCTTGCTGTTTCTTAGCGCTCGGTTGACTTTAGGTGCTCGTCCGCCCCAGATTTTGCGTGTGCGTAACTTTTTATCATAATAAAAGACCTAAAATCTCATACACTAGCTCTACACGCGATTTAAAGTACAGTTTTTGATACCGCTCCGGAAGAAACATTGTAGGCGTCGTCATTTTCCTTGGGAAGCAGGTCCTATGCGGAGCGCGATGTATCGTAGCTAGGCGTCAGCTTCTGTATCAAAAAATATTTCGAACAAAGGGAACAGCCAGCTGCTAATAACCGACAACTGCGAAAATGCAGTACGGCAACAAATTCCAGGCAGTCGGGGTTATCGGCTTTGGCGGAAGGCATTATGATTCCCGGTAATCGTATGTAAGGAGATGGCAAAACCGTTTTTGTAACCTTGCCGAACCTTCGAAAGTATTGTATCAAATCACTTTACGTTGTCGTGGCATGAGAGTATGCCGACATGCCCCATGGGGCGCAAAAAATGTAAGCTGAATTCCAAATAACCTACTGTGTGTATAGGCGCCTGCTGTTTTTACACCAGGTTTCTAACCAGTATGGAGGTTTATTGAGCAAAACGTTAGCAGTCAAGCACGATATCAATAACTAGGTCGGTTCACGCTCGGAGGCTGTGCTCGTGGCGCCATAACCGCTTATCCACAAAGCAATCGTGCTTTCAACCTCGTCTGATATTTTCAGGTGTAAACCAAATCATAGTGAGTTGGGAATGACGCACCCATTTTACATTACTACTTTTCTGTCCTTATAAAAAGTCAACACGGAGAGGAGCTAGTGCTGGTCGGTTTCCATCATTTGTGCAGGTGCGCCACCATAACACGTTTCCGCCATGACACGCGCGCACGCACAATGCACGCACACACACACACGCACACACACGCGCACGCATACACACATGTACGTACGCACGCGCGCGCCCACGCACACACATGCGCCCGCCCGCAAACAGACACACGAAGGCACGCACGCACACACGTACGCACACACGCACACATACACACTAGCATGCACGCATGCTAACCACGTATACGGTAAAAAAAATAGTAACACTGTGTTTGTTCAGACCTGGAGGGGTATTTACGGTACTATTCCCACAGCCATACCTTCCCTATATTTATATATTCGTTATAGTACAACTTCACTCAAGAAAGCTAGTAATTTTCTTCAATTCATGGAACGCTGTCCCGAGTAGGCCAGGATGTGGTCTTTACACCTGAAGGGGTTGGAAAACAATAAAGAGCAGCTTGGATACATTCATCGGCTTCGATTCTTGTTATACTGGAAGCCGGCAAGTATACTGTTTATTGCGTTCGTTATCGACTTTATCAAGCCTTCAACACTGTAATCATGTCATAACCGTTCTAGTTGAGAGTTAAGGGAGAAACCTTGCGCCACTAAACATCAACCATCATCATCATCCAGTTGAGAGTCAGTTCGTTATGACAGCGATGATTACGATAGGTAATCGGGGCACAAAAGCCGCCTTCGAGTACTCTGGACAACGTTGTCTGCGCATTTCGTGGTGGCGTAGCACAAACCTTCTCATTGTATTTACATGTGAATAAGCAACGCACGCTCCTTCTTATGCACCTTCTTCTTGCACGCAGCCATAAGGAAAGCGGATTTGTGAAAGCGAGAATGTATGCCATACAGCCTGAAGAAAATATCCACACTAACTTTGTGGGCCTCCCAAACATCCCCAAACCTCCTTATATGATGTTTGTGGGGGTGCAGAAAAATTAAAGCGTCGGGCACAGAAAAAAAAAATTCATATGATACAAGTCAACAAGAGCGAAAGAAATAGAAGACAGCCGTTTTATTTTCTGCTTTGCGATGCGTGCGAGGGGCCCGCTGCTTGGCGGGTAGCATTACAGACTCCTGAGTCTTCTTAAGAGCATCTCAGAAATACATTAGGGAAGCCTACGCATTTCGAATACCTATCGAGGAGCTCTGGGCACTGAACCTCGCAAATAAGCTAGAAAAGAGTTACACGTGATCTTCTGAAAGATGGTCTTAAGATAGTTGTTCCGTCTCTCCCCATGTGTTTCAAACTTGTGCGAGATGCAGCTTGAAATTACTCAGATGTGTCAGATGTTGGCAAAATAACGGAATTACTAGAAATACCCTTTCCAACGCCCTAAAGCGTCAAAGGGGGTGGTTTCTAGCACAGGCGGTGCTTCCCCCCAACTGGGGAGTGTAGCAGACGACAGCGGCGCGAGTCCATAAGCTGGCGTCAGGGCCAGGGGGCGGAACTCAAACATCGCACCGCCAATTGATATTCGAGTATGTTTGAAAAACGTATTTAAAATTGTGTGTATTCATGGCTGCAGCGTGGAAAAAGCCATGGTGCCCATGACGTACGAAGTTCAGGATTAATAAGCATTATTAATATTATTATTATTATTATTAGTGGCAATGATAGTAGTACCAGTAGTAGTAGTAGCCCAATGCTGCCTTTCCGTACCAGACCCTGTAGGGTATATGTATGTATGTATGTGTCTGCGTGTGCATGATGGATGGACGGACGGACGGGTGGACGTATGGATGGATGGATCGATCGATGGCAACAAATTCACGCAGAAGCCATGACCGACGGCTGTCGATGCGATGCGATTAGCATTCTCCCGTTTGAGTGGGAAACGTGTTAATAAATCGAATTTATTTCACCTCCTTCGTTCCTCAGGTCCCTGCTACCAATCCACCCTTTTACCATCCCCAATTTTGAGGTCAAACGGCGACTACCACTTTCCCCTTTTCTCCCTGCCTTCAACCCTCTCCTCCCTTCCAGTTCCTCCCACAACCCCACTGCCCCTCCACACCCCTGGGTTTTGAGGTCAAATTACGGGTTTTGCGCGACCTGAGAGCACCGGGAAAAGATAGGTATCGGCAGACCAAACGCTGGATGAAGTATCCCAATGAGGCTGATCGCATTGAAAGCAATCCCCGCCGCAACGTTAACGCGACATATGGCTATGAGGCCCAAGTTTTTTCTCCTGCTTCCCACACTCAGTCGTCGGTCCTTAAGGCCTGCCAAAGGGTAAACTTGCGCCCTTGTGTTTTTTAATGCACGGGGTAGCAGGCCCTTTTCACGCGTGCCGGAGGGAACCAGCCGGTGCATCCGCGTAAAGCTGCGCCGTGAAAGAGTGGGGCGGTGCGAGAGGCGAAACCGTTGGCGCTCACACTCAGTGAGCCGTGTTGTCCCGTCGATGGCGACGGCCGCCGCGCCAGAAACCGAATCCGGTCGCGGGCACCGCCAATTTGCTCCTTTTCATAAAACGGAGCTCGCCCTCCTTGCGGCTCCCAGCTACAGGGGTGGATAGCCTCACAGCCTCCACATTCGTCGCCATCCATTTATTTCGCCACGGTTGACATCGGTTTCAAAAGGATGCTCTGCCATTTATCTTGTCTTCCGTCACCCAGCCACACAGAGCAGCACCGCCACGGTTTTCACCGACGCACAATGGGAAGAGCTCCAGCTGAACTGGCCCCAGTGTGTGCACGAGTGAGCCGACGACGCCCTCGTGGTGGGTGATGGGAAGCGGACAATAAGAACGCTCCCTTCTTGCCGCGGCTTTCCCCCTTCCTGCACTGCAACTATCTACAGGCTACGACTCATCTCGCTTCTTCGTTTCCTTCATTTTTTTTTTGCTTTTGTTTCGGCATGTTATTCTGCGATAACAACATGGGGTATACATTTTGGCTACGATTTAGATCCACGTTTGACGCCACCGCCGAGCATACGGTATTATCAGGGACGATGTAAACGAAGGAATAGGGGATGCGATAGCTAGCTAAAGGATAACTGGATGCACTAATTGATTCATTGATTGATCAATCGATTGGGTAAGTTAGTGATTGCTTGTTAAGGTGGTGTTATTCCGCGCCACTCAGTACACTTTCCAACTTAAACTTAGTATGTAGGTTGGGTATGATTTCTGGGAACCGAATTGCCCTGCGAGATTATGTGGAGGTAGGAGCTACACGAACACAATCGGCAGAAGAAGGGGCAAAAACACAGAATATAAGGTTGCCTAAATAAGAGAAAAACGCTTTCTTCAGTGTTTCAGTTACCAAAACAAATTATTTTGCGTGGCTAACACTGGTGAAACTTCCCTGCGCAGCACGCTTATGAAGGCTTAAAGTTCGCATACGCTGTAAAATCTGGACTTACGCCGTCGTGATGTGAAACAGATACGCTACCGTCCGCGTTCGGGAGAATGCGTGATTCAAGGGTGTTTATTTTCAAGGGTGTGATTCAAGAGGATGTGCTAAGGCGGAAAGTTGGGCTGGTTGGTTCCGATTTGAATTCATTTCACCAGGGAAAACAAGACAAGGATGAAGAAGGACGCGCATAGGACGCTAGCGATTGTCCTGAGTACATATTTATTCAGCTTTGTCCTGTTTTAGCTGCTCAAAAGAGCGTGCTAAGCTATTTTTGCACTGCTGAAAAAAAAACTCGAAACTTTATACGCGATTGTTTTTTGCATTTTAATGCAACTGAGTGCATGCGTATGCCATGTGCAACGTGATGATACGTGTCCTATTGTCGCCTCCTATATAAGGTCTTATGGGAGTGCATCTCGGAATTACGTCGCCTAATGCCAAATTATGAAGTGATCGTAATCCCACCTTTGGCCTCTTGGGAAAGCGCAGTCTCATTGCGGTATTCTGCCTACGGCGATTTCCGGTTTTCTCGCACTCTACGCACACTTCACTCTCGTGCTAGGAGAGGCGGTAGGCTGGCAGAAGTGTTCAGGTACGATCAAGCCTTAGAACGTTTGCTGGAGCCTAGAGACACCGTCTTTAATCGCCTGGTATTTCCTGCGCACCTGGATTCGGCATTCCGAACGCTGGAGAGTTTCTTCCAACCAGAAGAAGGTTTCTAACTGTTCCTGTGCAGCCTGTCGAATATGCGGAGCGCCTTCAAAAAAAAAAAAAAAAAAAAAAAACGGCTGCCAGAGCTAAAACAGACGCACTTAAAGTTGGTTTTTTACTAGTCAATAAATTACAGTTCCTGCTGTATCGATTGATTGTGGGGTTTAACGCGCCGACGCTACACAGGCGGTGACGCCCACCGTAGTGGAGGGCTCCGGATTAATTTTGACCACCAGGGGATTTTTAACGTGCGCCGAAACCTCGAACATACGGGCGTTTTCGCTTTTCGCCTCCATCAGGAAAGCGGCCGCCGCGGTCCTGCTGTATTTCAGAGGCGGAAGAAGTGTACTACAGACATTTTGTTAAATTCCAGTAGTGCTTTTTGGGAAAAAGAAAACGCCCACTCTTTACTTTTGCAAAAAAAAAAAAAGAATTCCGATATTGTATTGTTCTCTTTTTTACCTAGTTTTTGCATGATGTAATTTCAAACGTAATGTCTCTGTAAACAAAACTACTGACCTACTGACATATAGAGCATAATTTCCCAGTACACGGAGGTTTTGTTTAGCCGGATCCCACTGTATTCTGAACCCCTCCTCACTGAGACACGCCGCCCGGCTCTCCTTCGCAGTTCTTCGAACAAACCGCTCCATCGCATGGTCTGGACTCTCTGGAAAGTCCATGATGAAATTCCGATCTCCAATGCTGTTGTTCTTGCATAATTCGTCCGGATATGAAACAGCAATAGCACCTCCAGTAATTTCGGCTTTCCCTGTACAGACAACTTCAGGATCACCGCTGGCACTGGTCATGCACCGTAGAGGCCAGCGTTGCTTCCGCTGCCTGTGCTTTAAAAATTGTTTGTTGCATTGCTTTTTCAGAAACCAATAAACTAAACCTTAAAAAGTTGTTTTTGATTATACCTGCTCCCATCCAACTGAAGCAGCAAGCTCTGGAGTTGGAAAAATGTTCATATCATACTCCTCCCCTCAAGTCGTATTTTGGAGTGCTAAAATATTGTTTTTAACCATTCGACAAAGGCCTGGATGTTAGCACTCTTGTACAAAAGCAATTCGTCCTTAGCTGCTATGATTTTTTATCATGGATTTTCTCCACCTCATTTCCCCGATATATTGGGTTCACGAGAAAAAAAAATCAAGAGGTTTCGCCTAAAAGTACGAAAGGAGCTGAGGGGGTACAACTTTAGAAATGCAACAAGAAAGACGAGTTTGTACCTCTGCATCCGGGGTGAAGGGGCCAACAGGCCTTGTCTCAAGGAAGAAATTATCAGTGGGCGACACCATGGCGCCATGTTTTCGGCTGGGCTGCAAGGCGAAGAGCTACATGCATTTGATTTATGGCCCGCGCTGTGGGTCATATGGACGCATGGTTTGCCGCCAGCGCACGTCTCGCGGCAATCGATTATCCTTACATCGCGTCGTCAGGCTGTTCCTGTTCCGTGCATGTAAAAAACCTTTTTTTTTTTTCTGTTTGCTGTCCCAGGAATTCTTCGAGCGTCTCCTTGTTTTTCGAAGGAAAAAAAATGGTTTCTTCAGTTCGCGATTTGTAAAAGCGCACAGGAAACGATATCTGGCATCTGAGAAGAGGAGAAAAACAATAAAATGATGCGTTTGGCTCCACGCTACCTATACAAAGACACATATGTACAGAGAGAGCATGCTCAGCGGTCTTGCACACGTCGTTTCTAGAAGGGCGAACTTTCCTGGCTTTTCTTATTGTCGTATACCTCTATTATCATTCTTATCCTTATTGCTATTACTACGTTTTGTTTTTATCGTTATATTTCTAACAAGAAGACCAACACATGCATCTATATCGCTGCGCGTGCAGAAAACCTGTAAAAAATGCATTTTATTTCACGAACTTTTACGCCATATATAGCAGCTGTCAACCTTCGAACGGTGTTCATGCCCTTGTTATTTCACTAAAAACTTAAAATCTCGGGTTTTGTGCATGGCGTATTTTGTTTTTGTCGAAATTATAATACAAAACCTCCCCCCCCCCCCTCACCTTCACCTCCTACAAAATCCGCTCAGTATAGAGCGAATAGCCCCATGGTGTGCTCCAATTTGGCGCCGTGTTTGGTGTCAGGAGAGCGTCCCCAAATTGGGAGGGCACATGTGCGCGCGCGGACGCTCTCTCACGGCCGCAACAACGCGGCGACGCCGGTGCGCCGCGTACAGCGCCGCGTGCGCGCGAATCCGGCGAGATAAAGC
This sequence comes from Haemaphysalis longicornis, assembly GCF_048455015.1. Classification (NCBI taxonomy): domain Eukaryota; kingdom Metazoa; phylum Arthropoda; class Arachnida; order Ixodida; family Ixodidae; genus Haemaphysalis; species Haemaphysalis longicornis. Next base: position 359,560,691 of record NW_027526203.1, on the reverse strand, counting down.
GACCTCGGGCGCGTCATAAAACCGGGTTATAACCGCTTCTCTCGGCGGCCCGCGGTCAGGCGCAGGGCGCTAACGCAAACGGCCCGCACGGGCTGCACCCACAACGCTGCTGCCTCGATGGCCCTTGTCCGCTCCCAACGCTCCCTCCAGACCGACAACGCTCCTCCGGCCGCCTTCCGCGGGCCAAGAATTATGCCCCTCGTATATTTCCCGTCTGGCTCATAAAATAAAAGCGCTCGGACGCCGAGGGGAGAGGGGACTCGCAGAGAGAAAACAATAAAGAGAAGGAAGAAAGGAACGACGCGTCCGGGCCGCTGGGCTGAAAAGACGCGCGGGGAGAGGGCCCAAAGCCCGCCGGCTGTGACGCGCGCTTACATTGCCGGTTAAAATTACATCGGCTATTTCTTACACAACCCACGCGACCTCGAGTTGTGCGTGTGGACGTATATCTGGGCCAATGCCCATTGATGTGTTCGTTGCACCGTGAGGTATGACCGCCCGTTAAAGAATAAATAACAATGAACAATGATTAGTGTAGCGAGATAGTCTTCTACAGGCATCGCGAGCTTTATCGGCTGACTATGCGTTGTAGGAATCGTAGTACATGCTTGAAAGCACGTTTTGCAGCGTCTGTTGTTGTCGACTATTCAATATGACGGTGCCCCGGATCACGCCACGATAATAATTTATGGCACTAATAATAACTCTAGATAATTTATCGTAGCATTCCTGGCGAGAGGACATATAATTTAAGGTAAATATAATCATAATATACGATAATTTCTGATGAGGTTCAGAGACAAGAGTGGATCACGGTATCAACCACCTTAGTTCGCCTGTGAGCCCACAACACATTTAATAAACTTGAAGTCCCTGCTCCGCTTATATATGCATCGATGTCTATGGCCATGTCGGAAGGTACTGCCAGCGCTGCACAATCGCGTAACGCGCGTGCAGTCATGTCGTTATTTCTTTTATCGCTTGCCAGAGGAACCACCAGCAACCTATCGCGCTTATTGGCTAGGCGTGAGCATACGATCTCTCTGCACAATAGGGATGATGGCGGGCTGATTGATTGATTCTGGGGTTTAACGCGCCGACGCAACGCAGGCGATGAGGCGCGCCGTAGTGGAGGCCTCCGGATTAATTTTGACCACCTGGGGATCTTTATCGTGCGTCGAAATCTCGTACACACGGGCGTTTTTACTTTTCGCCTCCATCAGAAAAGCGGCCGCCGCGGCCGGGAATCGAACCCGCGACCTCGTGCTCAGCAGCGCAACGCCTTAGCCACTGAGCCACCGCGGCGGGTGATGGCGGGCTGTCAACTGAAAACAATACCCAACAATGCGTTTACCGTAGAATAAACAAGCATGCATGCGTTGTTTGTGCGTGTATGAGTACACCCTTCACCTGTCGTAGGCTTCTATGCTCTCACCAATTCCTTCGAAACCATGAGATTTTTATAACAAAATGAATCAACTTAAAACGCAGCCCGACTAGAGGAGACTCCAACCCTGACATACCGCAAAACAAGTTCAGCCAGCTTTGAGTATGGGTTATCCTAAAACGGGGGACAAGTGAAGGCTGTTTTTGTAACAGATAGGTACCTTTCAAAATTCTCAATCGCAAAAAATCAAGATTGGAGGTAATGATCAGTGTAAATACCACTCGGATTGCGCACAAAATATTTCACGAGATGTAAAGGAAATAATTTAGTTGTTAATTCTACTGAGGGTTAAAGCTTTTGGCCGCAGTTTTGCTTACAAATTTTCACTAAGTGGAAACCTGTCTCAAAGTTGAGGTTCTCGCTCCAAGGTTATCCTTTGTTGTCTAATCTACGAAGGGATATTATGATTGACAGAACTTTTATTCGTATTCGAAAGCAGGATTATGCGACTGCCTTATAGGTATACCACGCCGTGGCGCTTATTAATAACGTGTACAAAAGAAATGGTTGAATGCATTGCAACATCCGTTCACCTCCTATTCATTATTTTTGCCCTCGAAATATTATCATCATGTTACGTGGGCGTCGCTAGAGCTCATGTTTCCTGAGTTCCGCTCAATCTCGGGCCTTCTGGTATAGCACCCTTGGTCACATTTCCTCACTACAAGGCCCGGACCATAAATTAGGCGCTCATTTTAGCTCGAACCATTCAAACAGAGCTGACATCTCTGCACATAGTACATTGTGGCAATTGTGTTCAACTGAAGTGAGCAATAAACATTGTCCAATTACCTCCCCACTTTAAGGTTTAGAATGTGCACTTCACGATCTGTATTAAAGCGCTAGCGCCGCTAGGCTAATTCAGCCATTATCCGTGGTTGCTAGCCGTCCGCTATCAGCCGTGCTCATCAATCGTCCGCGGAAATGCGTCATCACCGCCGATCGGAAACTACGTCATTGTAAAAGTTTGGTAGCGCTGACACAGACAAGGACGACAAGAGTGGATACACGCGGGGCGACAGCGGGCCCCTTTCTGCGTGGACCACCAAACTTATTTCGTGCCAAAGGCCCAAGCCAGCATTCTCGGAAACCACCACTGCGGAAGCGAGACGCGAGAGCTCGCCTGAAGCTGGAATCCGGGGCGGCGACGTCTGAAGTGCGGAAGGGGCGACAATGATGCTACGGCGGCATGGAGGAAAGGAAGGATACGTAATTTAAGCAAGCGTCGCGCAGCGCCTACGCAGTGAAGCTCTTTCTACACGTACTACCCCCGGCCCCCCACGGTCCTCGCGAACACTGTCGCCAATCGTGCCCGCAACTGACGTCATCACATCAACGCGCCTCTGACCAAACTCTTGGCGGCTTTCTTGACACTTCTCCCCAGAAATTTTCACGTTATCTCAGCGATGAGGAAGAACAAATACTGCAAATAAAACATGGTTGACAATCTCAAATGGTAAAACGGAAATAGCCGACCACTTTAATCTATGTTTACAGACCATGTTTACAACAGGCTCTGTAAAAATCGTAAGCGTCCAGTGATAAGGACAGTAAATTGAAATGTTCCTTTATTGTTCTTTAAAACAGGCAAACGTTTATTGATCTTTAAAGACCCCTTAGAGATTGACGTGATTAATTTGAACGACGTATGAAATTATTGAACTTATAGATGACGAAAAGCAAGCAGCACCAACCGCATTTCAACTGAGTTCTTGCGATGATATTATGAATGCTTCTTATTTTCTAAAGAATCCTTTGAAAAATGACTAATCATTCATTCTTTGCAGCAAGATGTCGCAGCGCATTTGTAATACCAATATTGAAACACGGCAATGGAAAACAAGCAAATACGTACCACCGTGTGCACCTTACATCGGCTCTTATTGAAAATATATGTTTTCAAGATTCTCTTCCATTTCTTGGATCCCAATTTTCTTTATTCCAAACAACATGGATGCAGAAATGGTCGTGCGACTGTCTTATTCAAACAGCGCGCAATTTCGTCATGGCATAAGATGCACGGTAGTGCTGCATCACGTGGTAATGTATAATTCACGTACGAAGGAATTAACGATAGGCTACTAAAATGAATAGAAACCTGTTCGACCCGTCCACGGCCGGCCAATTGTGAAATTGAGCAGCCATACATGAGGTTCACTATACGTGCAACGACGAGTGGCCCTCAGTTGCTTCTCTATATTAACCTGTCAACAGTGCTGCAAACAAACAGTAAGAATATAGATCTTTGCTCACAACTGTTTTATTTATTCCTCCATAACAAACTTAAAAAAAATCAGCTTAAAATTGATCGCGGTCTGCAGGGTTTAAATGGGGCGGAAAATGAGACAAGGAAATTATTTACTCGGAATAAATGCTCCAAAACATTGGGGAAAAGTTTCCATACCAGTTTAAATAAGTGAAAGTTACATTAACGCAATATTCGGACATGGACAGTGTATGCAAATCAAATTTTAAAGGTCTGTCAACGGGCTGATGATACGCCTGAGCAATGAGGCACGCCGAAATGGAGGGCTACGGATTAATTTAGACAACCTGACTACATTCAACGTGCGCCAAAAACTCAACGCACTAACATTTATTTAATTTTGTTTTCTTTTTGCCTTCATAAGATAAACGCTAATCGCGACCGGCTCGAACCCTCGCCAATGGCTCAGCAGCACAACGCCTTAGCCATTGAGCCACCGCGGCGGGCTTTGTGATAGTGTTTGCTCGGCAGTTTAGAACAAATTACGCCGTTCAAAGAAAAATGATTGGAATTCGCTTCCTCGAGTGTTCAGTTAACCACATCAAATTTATAATAGACCAGCATTTATATTAGGGCATGACGTTTAGAGCGCTAACGAGTATGCATTAGAAATTAATTCGATCCCATTCAGAGGCGTGCAGCGTGCTTTATGTGATCGAAGTATCGAAGGGAAGACTAAGTTACAGAAACATGCCATTTGTAACGTTTATAATTATCAGAAGCTGGTTGAGAGAAACACGAGTTCGTGATGTTTTTTTAAACATTATCGAGGACACAAAAATTAATGAATGAGCTGGTGCTCCTTACTCCGGACATCGAAGCATCCGGACTAACGATATTTTTGTCGCCCAACCTTACACTGCACGTAGCGGCATCTTTTAGTATTCTTTTTTTTATTCATGTGGTTGGTTGAACACTAGAATGAAAGTACAAATTTTGTTGTACATACAAACAAATTCCCGCGAATTTGAACGAACAATGGGTATTTATTTCAAGGCCAATAGCTCTTCACCTTAAGGTGTGCTAATGGTCCGCAAGTTTGCATTCTATATTCAAATGGCCTGGGACTGCTGTTCAATTTGTGGGAATATTTTTTGTAAGTAACGATGTTAATCTGTACCTAAATTTTATCCCATTTAGCCTATATTCTCAGCTGATAGAAATCTTTTGTATAAAACTTGTGCGCCACTGAATGTACGGCCGATCGTCCTGTAACTCTTATTCAAGGGCAGGTCCAGCGATATCTTTTAGTTGTTGGTGTTTAAAATTTTTGGACAAAAATTGCCTAGTATGTTGTTCATCGCACTGACGTTAATCTCATCAAACACCACATATCTCAATTTTTCCCCTTCCCACGAACGAATGCTGCTGTTCAGACTCAATTTAACTGCACCACACGGATGCCAAAACAATTTTTACTGGCCGCCATGTTCTTTCTTTGCTGATGTCATGCTGTTATGGCGCACAGGGCATTTGCTCTCAGATGTACGCCGCCAACATTTCATTTTTGCATCATTAGTTTATTATTTTCCCGGAGATCTAGTGAATTATTGGCCCTTGTGTAATTGTTGGTAGTTGGTGTTATTTATTTATTTGCTTATACTGGCAATGCAGTGATGATTATCGCATAGGGGCAAAACAGTCCAATATACACATGGTTTTCCGCAAGAGAAAATGAATTTAACATTTTTACAGTTCACAATTGCGGTTTTTTTTAACCAGTGCATGCAAAAGGAGAACAGCAGGCGAACATGAGCACATTTATAATGAGTTTGCTGAGTTCAATACAAAGTGTCCATAAAAAAGCGTGTAAAAGCGAGTAAAAACGTCAAAGTGCAAAAACGTCGCTACGGTAAGCTCAGGAAGAAATTCAAAACAGACACAACTTGTTTATGTTTGGTCCAAGTTCTTTTCTATTAATTCTGAAGATTTATGTAATGATGAGCTGCTATGATATGAACTGCACGAATACTTAGTCAAAGATAATGGGTGTATGCTGTCATTTATTTCGAACCGATAACAAGCTTCGCGACGAATCACTAAACGCTGACCGGCGTGCATACTGGTCTCCAAGGAAGAAGACTTTGGTTTTTTCGTAAAGGTACTCTTACAGTTTTGTAAACAACCTCTGTGGTTAAAACATAAATCTTGGAAAAACGTAGGTTACGTAGAAAGAACATGAGCTACCTCTGTGCCAGTGAGTTGTAAGACAAAAGATATTGATTTGTTTTTTGAAAGGAAGTTCATGCAAAAGACTGCTGAGGTGCCAGTAAAACCACTGTACCCACACATCTAGGTGCTCATACACTGAATAAATGCATCGCTTGATGTTCATTAGGTTCTAAAAAATCGCCATTTAACATTATCTGGTGACTCATTTCCCCGCGAAAACTGCTGATGGCTCAGAGGTAATCGGTCTGCTAAAAAGCGTTTGAATCTAGAAGATGACTTCATAAAACGAAAGGTGTCTTGTATTCAAACAGCGGATTTTACGAAAATGATTCACCAGGCTTTATGAAACTACCATTTATGGAGAGGTGTAAGGTTCAGTGCGCTGACTTTTCGTGCCCCTTCGTGATCGTGCGCAAGTCTCGTATATCCTAATAGTGAGTGTTCTTACGAGCATTTGCTTGGTAATCAACATGTGCATACTCACATGCCACCCCCAAACCAGACAATGTTCCCAGGCAGCGGTTGAGAAGCCGGTGCGCGGTAATTAAATTTTTAATTGATCATTGCGCAGAGCCGCGCCATTGGGCGAGTAACCCACAGTCTTGGAGTCACCATCCCCGCTCTCCTGCATAAAACCTGACGGCTAGGACACCTCACTATGCGTCGCTATAGCCGAAGCCCAGGTCCCGAATGGAAATCTTGCAATAGACGCGCACAAACACGCTCGCAAAAGAAAAGTAGGCCCCCAGCCCCGCGCGCGCTACAACGAGCGATAGGAACAGCGGCGAAAGAAGTATACGACGGAAGGGGGCGAAGGCAGGCACTGTGGAAAGGAGGGGGCGTATAACACAGGACAGCGGGTTCGGTCTGCGGGCGCTGTAAATCACATTTCAAACCGAGCGCCTTTCTCACTGAGACGCGCGGCAGGCCGTGTTCTGGCAGGAGGGAATGGGGAGGCCGGCGGTTCGAGCCCGCGGCGCTGGAGCCAGCAGCGCGCGTTTAATGGTGCTCGTAAGCGCTGGCCCGGGCAGTTAAGGTTGACGCCGCTATTACATTTTGTCACATAAAGGCTGAGTTATGGCCGAACCCCAGGGATGTTGTAATTGTTTCGCGTCCCGCCTTTTTTCTCCCTCCTCTCCCATCCAACCCATGCTCCCCTCTGCCTCTGCACGACCATGGCCTCACCCGCTTCCACTTCCACAGCTCCTTCCGTTCGCCCGCTGGTACAATCCCTAAAGCTAATATATATATATATATATATATATATATATATATATATATATATATATATATATATATATATATATATATAAGCGCTTCAAGTGTGCGTGCCTCTTTCTAAAGGAGCGAGGGGAGACCTTGGGTGCCGTTTTGGTGCAGCGGCAGTGTTTCTAATTTCTTGTCCGTTTACGACACACCGCTTTCTTCGCGCTTTTCTCCGCAGTGAAAAGCGGGGGAAACTGAAACAAATGTACACACACACGCACACACATTCTCTCTGTCTCCTCTCTCGCCCTCTGTTATATATATATATATATATATATATATATATATATATATATATATATATATATATATATATCGTAATCAGGCATCGCCAGGCGCCGTGCACCTACCGTCGACAGTATGCCAGTGGTCGCGGCCGTTTGGAACGCTCGCTGCACTCGAGCTGGCCGTAAGTTTCACAGGGAAAGAAAAAAAAGAAAATAGGGAAAAGGAGGGTAGGGATGGCGTAGGCCCGACATCTTGACCCTTGCCCAATGATCCCTTTAGACATATACCCGGAGTTTTGAATTATTCCACCAGGAGTTAACACCCGCAGCTCTCTGGCAGAGACATTTCGTTTCGCTCGGAACGGCGCTGAAAAGTCCACAGAGGACCCTTGCGTATCGTGTTACAGGGCATGGGAAGTGAACCAGAGAGGAGGGGAGTCATTTATGAGGGAGCGCAGGTAAGGAAATTTAGAAACGCTCTTCGTGTCTAGAGGAGACGATAAAATGGGATGGGGAAGAAATGGAAGCAGCCGCGTTGATGGTCGTTGTGTCAGGTGCGTCCTCTTTACGACCAGCGGTAACATAGACTTCTAACAGCTGCGCACAACACCGGGATCATCTAGAACGCAGTCGCGTAATACGGAAAGGTACCGGCTGAAAGATTTTTGATATCTGAAAGGAAGGAAAGGAAGGAACGGTACGCTGGTTTAGCGTCGTTCAAACAAATTTGCAGACAGCGATTTGACGCCTAAGCAAGAAGAAGCATGCTGCCTTCAGTGTCTTGGGTAATCGATGGCGTTGCCATTAGGTGCTGCCTCAACTGTTTGTTAATACATAAGTAATCGTTTATGCCTCAGATTCAGCGTTTTATAAACAATGTACCAATGAAAAGCAGGTACGTGTTATGCGCAAAAATATAGCGTTCATGTGCTGTAGACGTACGTGGTGGACAGCACTTATGTTACCGGTACGTGCATAAGCCAACAAACGGACTCTGCTGCCCAGTTTATTTTGTTCGTTGGCCCCCTCCTCACCCCGTCCATTCCCACACACACACTTCCACACTCACACGCGCGCGCGAGCGGGACTTCGGTGCCTTTTCTGTCCCTGCAGTTGGTCGATCAGTGGCGTCTGCGTGTTTGACTTGCATTTTATTCTTGAAATCTTGTAGCATGCTGGTGTTTCGCAGAAGTAGCGGCTCTAGAGGGGCTTGATTTCGCATCTGCGAGCGCATTCTGCTGTGATAATACGGCCATTTCGTTTAAACAGACCAGTGATGTTGTAGTTACGTTACTTTTGATAGCAATCGCCAAGGGTTTGTGATAATAAATCTTTGGTCTGTTTCACCATAGCTAGATTTAAGCACTTACCCCTAGTAGGACAAAGGCCGTAAACGCACTTTTCGCTGCTACTTCTTTTTGCCTCATCGTGACTTCTGGACCATTTTGCTGGCGCTTCCTATCCACGAATATCGCTGGAGCACGGGTGTCTTCAACAGCAACCAGTGCATCCCAGGTTATAATATGCAGGCGCACAGCATAAAAACCATTTAGGTGACGCAGCGAACTTGGGCAAAGAAATTGAGCCCCGTTAGCAACCCGCGAACTTACGGTACTTTGGTGGTTCGGAGCGCTATTTCACCCGTCCAGACAAATATTTGCTCCTTGCCGCATGCATACTTGCAAAATAAGTAATGCTGTGGTCCTGGACCTCTTACTTTGTAAGAATACTATATACCTATTATCAGGGAGAGGATCGGAACCTTTGGAGCAGGGAGGAGAGCAGGGAGCAGGGAGAGGATTGAAGTCGGGATTGGAACCCAATTGCTTTAGCTGCGCTAAAAGTCGAGTGTTTCAACACAGTTCTAAGCCCTGCAGTGAAAGAAAACCACGCGTTTAAAAAATAGGTATTTTGTGAACAGAAGTGACTTTTTTTATGGAACATGAAAGAAACATCCCGAGCCTAAGTATAGCAAAATTCACCATCCTTCCTTTCTCTAGCATCAGATATGAACATTCATGTCCGTCGCTGTAAAAAAAAAAAAGAAAAAAAAACATGTCGGAGCGTTTTAAAAACATTCAACGTAGGGTAGAATATTCGCTGTCATCCAGCACGGCCACCTCGGCTGTTATAAGACATCCCGGTATGGTAATGTGTATTCCGCTTGGCAACACGTCTTGGTAACAGCTGTTCAGACAAAACATCCTACAAAAAACAGAAAATCATACAAAAAAATGTTATCACCATCATCATCTTCTTCTTCATATCATCATCAACAACAACGACAACAGCAACAATGAACAGCATTCTCCCTGTGGCGAGCCTCTCGAGGAAACACAGCAAAAAGAGCATGCACGGGCAGCCGCTCCGGCCGGAAGTTCAGCTGTGACGTATCCCTGCCGGTTTTCTCCTCCGCTGTTCGCTCTTCCGCGGCACCGCGCGCCCAGATGGAGGCGGAGCATGGGCCCCTTTTGTTTGCGTATTGTGCCGCTTCTGTTGCAGGTATTGCGAAAATATTGCGTGCACTGGAGCTATTCAATGTGTACTTGCTGCTGGCCAACTTTTCTTTTAGATCTAAAACCACTTCACCTTCCCTCTAAGGCAAGACATTATACAGGTATGGTTCGATATCTCAGAGAGCGGCAATTTTTCAATACATGTACCTAGACTGCGCCTCAGCATCCCGTGAATCAGATGCTGTACGCACGCGGAGCGAACATTTGGTTTTGGCTGCTCGTAATAAGATATATGCATTAATACCTGGATTCGGCTTGGCCGTGCCGATTGCACTCATGCCGCCTATTCTTCGCTGGAAAAGGGACGCGATTCCCCAAAAGCAAGAATAGGTGAACGCGGCTGGCTTTCGCAAGCAGGCGGATAATTAAAAGGCCATCGGTCTGCATTAGGCGGCCGCACCGGAGCAACACCAAAATTGCGACGCGCCGTCGTCGCCAACGGGTCCCGGAAACGGCTCGAGCTCTGTTCGCCTAATGAGGATGAAACCGAAAATAATTTCTTTCCCGATCGCTTCTCGCGCACGTGCACAGGCATCAATGCGCGTCCTGCTGAGCGAAAAAGAAGAGAACTCGCGCACGTTTCTGCTGCTGGTGGCGGCGGTGCTGCCGTTGCCGCCGCAAGATGCGACGCGCCGTTACCAGCCTCAAAACAGGCGAGGTCCGTTGCACGTGTGTAGACGGCCTCGCCGCGCCGGTGCGCGTAGTTTAAGTATTTGTTTTCGAAACAGAAATAGACCTGCACGTTCGTTCCCATTATCCCCAACCCCTGCTCCCCGGTAGTCCGACCAATGGCCTTCCTCTTGCTCCCTCGTATCTGCTGTCCCGCAGCAGACAAACGGCGGCACTGTTAAGCCTGGCTAAACGAGTCAACTAAGGCTGGATGGACCGGTCATATGGCTGATCGGTAAAATGAAGCGCTTAAATAACTAAGTAATGGAAGAGAAACAGACGCACACGGTGCCAACTGCAAGCTAATCAATTTGAAAGCGACTAATATATACTGGTAAGGCGAGCATCGAAAATAAAAATCAGACATTCGCGTGGCAACATGAAAAGTATGCATGTGATTTATCTAGAAAGCATGGGCTTAATTCCGCTCCCTTTTTGTGAATCACAAAGGCCTCATTTCTCTCGCACGCTGCTCAACATAGCGTTTCGAAATGGCACGTCCATCGAAGGCCACTGAGGAGCCCCGTTTTGTAGAATGCACGACCAGATTACTTCCCGTACCAGTAATAAGAGAATTAGAAGGTGAAGCCCGTCGTTGATGAAGCGGCCTTTATGGCCAAAACGTAGTTTCTATAATATGAAAATTTAGTCTGGTAGACAATACAATCTCTGGAGGTATGAGCGGGCTTCTTGCTGCATTTTTTTTCTCCGCCTTCACCATGCGGCACATATACCGCAAAGCTTCTTAGGCGCTGAAATTACAACGCGCACACCAGGTGCGGCCGACAGTTATCTTGATCCTACGTGACGCAAGGTGTACATACAGAGCTACCGCTACTTTGGTAGTTGGATAATCTCTTGTTACCCATCTACACGATACTAAAAATAGCGGCCGTATGTACACGCTAATCGCTTCAGAAATTGCACGGCTTGTGCTGGTTGCGAGATGTTATTGTGATGGGGTTTAACCTAGGCAAAATGCACAGCTTCATCAAAGACCAGCTAACTTCGGCCCGGAACAAGTCAATGCTCTAAAAACCAGCACATGCAGACAATCTGGCAATGCATTGTGGAATCGAGGCTGCTCAGCTGCCTTCGACGAACAGCATGCCAAAACAATCATCCGGAAAAGCTACACCGAGTACTGTTAGTCATTCAATGAAAGGACTAGAATTCCCCCTCTGAGGCTGATCTTCAAGGCTGTGCAGGGCAAGAGGAAAAGACTCCTAGTTGTCCTGCAGTTCCTTGTGAAAAAAATGGTCCCGTATCTGCTCCCTGTCCCTCTAGCTCCCTGCTCCCTTTAGCCCCCTCTGCCCGCTGCTCCCTCTGTGCCCTGTAACGTAAATGCCTTTCTTCTCTCTCCCGCCCCCCTCTCCCGCTCTTCCCCTCCCGTCTCATTCCTGCCAGAATATACACGGCGGTTTGCCCAAGTCAATTCAATTTTTCTGCGTTCCACGGCTCGCGCGCCACCTACTGGAACCTTTCGTTACTTTGAATGCCGCTGCAGGGCCGGCCCTACCTCAATCGGCGCCCTGTGCGAACTGCTTCCAAGACGCCCGCCCCTCAAACTCATTTTTACAGCGAAGATGTCTATGGCAAGGATCTAGCAGGCCGTCTCCGACTATACAGAGCGATGTAGGCAAGAATACTACGCGAGCGTAGCGCCACATTGCGGCGTCCACTCAAATCCCTGGAATCGCAACACTGCGTCACACGATCAGCGTAAGGAATAAAACCATAAAAAATAACAAATGTCCTAATGCCTCCACATTTCGATATAACACGGCTTATATTGCCCCTGAAGAGATGTATTTTCAGCAATACATTTGTCCTTAGAGGTGAAGACGGCACAAATGGTTTTAATTGTAAGCTGGTTTTTCCAGATTGTGCGTTGTACAGTGAAGCTCGTCCTCTTACGGAGGAGGTATGATTATAGAAAGCGGCTGCAACTCCTCTTTCATTGAAACTATCCCAAAATAAATTATACGACAATTAGTCGCTAAGACTGCTCTACTATTACCCGAAACTTCATCTAGGTTTCAAAAGTACATGCTTAACAGTGAAGTTGTAAATATTGGAAAATTCCCATCTGCTGTCAATACGCGGGCTTCTACGGGAGGGAAGCGGAGAGCGCATGTTTGTCCGCTGGTATTAAACTCTAGTCCGTCCGAGTTTCATTGCGGTAATTAACCAAGAATTATGCTCAATCGCAACTTGCAAACAAACGTGCGTTGTTTTGTGCACTCCTTGGACTGCGCCCAGGTAAAAGCATAATGTCACTCATGTTGAGACTCGGCACCACAGATTCGTTGGTCATCCTTCTTCACAGAGTGGAAGGACACTGAATTTCTTTTAAAGCGAAAACTTTCTTTGTGGGATCGATGGCGTCCTGTCAAAAACACAATGCCCCATAGACTGGTTGGCCGACCGAAAAGCTTTCATAAAAAGCTCTCAGAAGAGGTCTTGGGGCCGTCATATTTTGATATGGCATCTTAAAGTGCTCCTGGAAAGATGTCTTTTTAGCAATGCAATAGTGTTGAAAGGTGAAGTCGACTTTTGTAATATCGTTGTAAACTTGGTTTTTGTAAGCTGGCTTCCCCACACTGCCTGTCATGCAGGGGAGCATGGCTACCTACAAAAGGAGGCTGATTACAGAAAACGGTTCTAACTCTTCTGCTAACAAAAGTTTCCGTATACAAATTACATGACCATTACCCGCTATGACGACTCCACATGCGTAAAACCAAGCTTGTATTCTGCTAAAACGTTCAGTTGAACATTGTGAAAAAGGAACTGTTCTAGATAAAACAATACCTGCATCGGTCATGAAGCAGGAGTATATACAGTAAAACCTCGGTAATTCGGCCCCCGTTAATTCGGAAAATCGGGTAATTTGGCGTTCCCACTCCATCCCTTCAAAAATTTACATTTTCCTATTTATTTATTTTATTTATTTATTTACAGTACCCTCAGGGCCATAAGGCATTGGAGAGGGGAGTGGTTAAATACAAAAAAAGTAATGACAAAAGCACTAAAAAGAAGTAAAAAGGTTATAAAAATGGCTTCTAAACATACAATTGTAGCTAATGCATCATAAGGTAAAAACGAATATATCAGGTTGGCGTCTTAGTATACAATTTTAGCTAAGGCGTAAGGCGTGACAAAACAAAATACAAATGAACATATCATTATACAATGTTAGCTAAGGCTATTTTGAATGATTCATGATCGATAATGGCAGCGGTTGATGCAGGAAGATGGTTCCATTCGACTGAAGTCCTGGGTATGAAAGACTGAAAAAATGCATTTGTCCTTGACGATGGTATTCCGATTTTATTAGCGTGATCCAAACGAGACGATATGAAATGCGGAGACAAAATAAGCTGATGACGTAGATGTGGGGGATAGAATATCTTAGGGAACAGACAGAGACGCAAGTTTTTATGGCGATAAGATAGCGTTGGTAGTTGAAGGCTACATTTCATTGAAGTTATGCTAGCAGTGCGATTATAATTAGAAAGAATGAAGCGAACAGAGTTATTTTGTACCATTTCGAGTGATTGTATTAGCGTATCATAACTTGGATCCCACACTGATGCGGCATACACCAGTTTAGAACGAACGAGTGTTTTGTACATTAGTAATTTAAGTGATGAAGGGGCTCTTGAAAAAATTGCGTCGGAGGTATCCTAGCGTGCGGTTAGCATTGGCAATTACATACTCGGTGTGAGTTGGCCATGTTAAATCAGCTGAAATGAGAACACCAAGATATTTATAAGATGATACGTTATTTAAACGGGAGTTATCAATAAAATAAGTAGGTAACTGGTGGGCTGTTCTTGTAACACGTAAATATTTACATTTGCTAGAGTTAAGTTCCATGAGCCAAGTTTTGCACCAGGAGGAAATAGTATGAAGATCAGATTGCAAGACGGCTATGTCATCAGCGCAAGTTATTTGCCGGTACACAACGCAGTCATCGGCGAATAAATGAATGTTAGAAGAAACGGATGCTGGTAAGTCGTTAATGTATATAAGGACCTTCGTTATTTTGAAGACCTTCGATATTTTGCCGCACATTTACACGTGCGTCGCTTAATTCGTACCAACGCCTTCTCGAAACGTGAGCAGTAACACGCCGTCCTTCGCTCACCCGCTCTCTCCACCTTGCGGAAATGGGAAGGGGGGGGGGGGGGGGGGGGGGGGCGAGGGTGGATGCGAGCGTACATCGTGGCCAGTAAACAGCCGGCGACGATTGGCGTGCGTGGGGGCAAATACGCCGGTAGAATTTGTGGCACACTGTTCCAAGCATAGCGGATTTGTTCTGAGCCCGCATCGGGTTGTATGCAAGTGAGCTCCCTGCCGAGCTCAAAAATATCTCCAGTGCACTTTCTTTCCTTTTCCTTTCCCGTAACATAAAACAACATGGGACCTTCGTTTATTTGCTCCCCTTCGAAGTTCAGCTTTCTGACTATGTTGCCAATGGTGATGGCGCTGTTGTCGCTGGCCATTTACGAGGTGGTGAATAATCAACGATGCTTTCGGTGGGGCGGATGAGGCATCCGATGAAGAGGACCCGCGCGATGTCGTACTCCCGGCGGGTCATATTGCAAAACAAGTGGCGGATTCTCTCGCTGTTCTGGAAAAATTCTGCTAGGATGCTCCAGGCAATGGATTTTTGCACGTCCGAAAACTTGTTCCTTTCGTCCAGCTACCCGCCAAAAAGAAAACCAGCATCACCAACTCCTTTGCAAAGTAAAGGTGCACATAAAAGACATTTAAATGGCCTGTTTTTGTCGGTTATTCGATAATACGACATTCGGACGACTCGTACATTTTTTTAGTCCCTAGAGATCTGTATTAACGAGCTTTCACTGTATATACATATATCATAAATCGCGTATCGGTATACATTTAGATTGTTCGTAAATGCGTTTTTAGTGCGCAAAATTCGTCACTTTCGCACTTCTTTCAACTTTCTTTAGAAAGGGATAGATTTTTTTATAATTACCTTTTTGCGATTGATTCTTTTCGTTTGTTTAGTAGGTTGTCTAATCGTGAAACAAAATTGTGTTTGACAGTTCATTCCCGCGAGCTCTGTATTTCGGTGGCTGAAGCCTGCAACGGGGACCGCGAATCAATGCACCAACCAGAATTAGGTTATAATGCATGACGCCGCCTAAGGTTCCATCAGATCCCAGACCATGTACACTTCGAGCAGATAATGCTGCTTAAAATGCACAACTGAAAAGAGGCTTGCCAGTAAAAAAAAAAAAAAAAAAGGTTAAGTTGTATTAACCAATATGCCAGACAACTGCAGTTATTCGTCAAAAAGCTAGCGCGCACTAGCGATGCTCCAATATTGTCTCATTGACTGTCTGATTTTGTCTGTCTGATTTTAAACCTTCTGTTGAGTGTCTGATTTTAAGCCTTTATATGCAACCAACCAGTGTTAGAGGCACGAATACAACGGGCATTAAAGCGAAACAAGTAGGCCTATATAGCTACTCTAAAATAGCAGGAGCAGGAATAATATCTGAGTAGTGAAAGGACCAACAAAACGTCCGTTTTTTTTTCGTAGAATACGCCCGAAAATTACGGATTTTAACACAAAAGTGTTTCATTCCCGGATACACGAATATTTCGCTGACGTCATATCCGTCACGGAAGTGACGCCTGTACAACGAAGCAAGCGGCCTGTAAAGTGTGCACCCCTGCACACAGGGTCTTCTTGCGGGGAAGCAGCCTTTAGTACTAAAGAGTACGTTATAATTAAGCTTGTTCGTTTTCGGGTTTTATATTTAACACGAAAAGTGTTTTATGGCGCGATAACCCCAAGATTCCACTGACGTCATATCCGTCACGGAAATGACGCCAGTACACCTTTGCCGAAGCGACCCACCAGCAGGAAGTCGCTCGCCAAGCACACCCACAAGACAGCCGCCGACCCGCAAATCATGCTCAGCTGCATATTTAGCTCCACATTTCACTTTCGTGTTTTACTGATTCCTATGACAGAGGAATCAACCACAGTTTTTTTCTACAGTACCATGCACCCGCGCCTTCTCATTGGTTGAGGGTTCTGTGCAGAGGACCATACCGACAAGGCAACATCGTCGAAATGGGGGAGTGGTGGTCTTAGTACTAAAAAACTGAAACAGTGGGTTCGAGAGCTCCAGGTGGACACTTCAAGTGACATATTGACATAAGGACAAAGTTTCCAGCGGGAAACTTGATGATCGTGAAGTGCGGGCATCTATTGGCTTTTACACAGGGAATGCACATATATTATTTTTATAATCAACAATTTATTCGGGGCTAGCTGTATAAAAGTGTCTCGGCTGTCGTCTAGGATTGGCGCACCACTTTTCCTCACACACATGGGCAAAAGTCGGGGCCAAAGGATTGCTGTCAATATGCCGACAACTTCCTCAAGTAATGTTGTAGACCGTGCGAGTTTTGTCAGGATAGACCAGGCTAGTTAGCCTAATACGTAAATTAGGCTTTCTCTTGTTTTTTAAAGAGCATTTTTCAGTTCATTCTGTTTCTTTTTAAAACGTTCAACACACTCTGGTAATTTAAGCATTTCTGTCTATTTTTTAAATTAACAGCCCTGCTTAGAAATGTATGCAAGGGGAGACAGCTGTAGGCGCGGGTTGCCGTAATAAAGTTTTTCTTCAGTTTGTTTGCAACACGGGTAAGAGAAGATTTCAATCGAAGACAAAAAATCCCAGGGATGCCTTCCACGGGGTGAAGCCCATAATATAAGCCTCTGCTCAATAAATGACAATTTGTTCTCTTTGCCTCTCGTAAAACAAAACCAACCGGGTAACGCTATCCACATATCGGGGGCGCCACATTGGTCTTTAATTAAAATAATGTTAGACCCCGTGAATGCAACCTCTCTTTCCGAAGTAGCCCGGCGATTGTACGATTTTTTTTTTCATATCTACGCACCAAGTAACAATAGCAGCAAACAAAAAAAAGGACATTTCAATTTTCTGCGTCACTTTTCTCTGCCTTACTTTCAGCCAGCTTACTTTTCGGGCCAAAAACTTCGCGACAAGGCACCCTTTAAGAATAAGTTTTGTTCCTGTTTCATTATTTTGTTTAAGCATAAGTGTCGGAAGGCCAAAGTTACACTTGAGTTAGTTTTATGAATACGGTCTCCCGAAGCTTGCTCTGTTGGTTTCTCGGAAGGCCAATTCCACCTTCGCACCCTCGTTCTTTGGTGGGAAATTCTGGGGCCATCTTTTTTGGTATAAGTTTGATAATTGCGGATTATTTGGGCACAGGCGTTTTCTCCCTCAAAACGCCCAACCGTGGTATCTTCTTGTGATGGGATCATTCACTGCAGGTCAGCGCCCCCTTTTCACCGGCGCCCTGGGTGACCACCCTGGTCGCCCCCCCTTCCCGGCCAAGACTGCCACTTTCGCCACAAAGACTAAACTCGGGCGCGAGCACTTGGTGTATTTTTGGACGAAAACATTCTTTTCAACGAATATATATATTTTGAATTGTCTGCCGCAAATATCAAGCACACGTATATTTTCATAAGAGAACAGTACCTGTTGCGTATTGACGTTTTGCCTCAAATGGGCCAAATGTTTTCTTTTTGCGCAACAATGTTGACAAGCATGAAGTATGGTACCAGATTTATGCAAAGGTTTTTCTTGTATAAACTTGTCGTTCAGGAATTTTTATGACTTTTGGCCTGTTGGCTAAATCAAGTGACGGACGAAGAGACGGATGGACGGACAAACGGACAGACAGAGAGACAGACAGACAGAAATTTTAGGGTTTAAGTAGCCCGAGAAAGACAAATGTCTTTAAAAATAGGCGGAAAATATTGTACGGAATCTCATCCTGAAAGCACAAGTTGTCTTTTTTTTTTTACCTATGACACAGAAGGTCCTTTCCACGTAGGAGAGAAAGCAGACATAAATCTCGTACATTTTTTTTTTCATTTCGAATACCCTCAAGAAAATTTCATTGAAGAGGGGAGTTGGTACATACAATACAAAGAGAAAACTGCAGTACAAACAGGATAATACAAGTACAGTAGACTCTCGATAAACGGAACTCCAATGTACCTAAAAAATAGTTCCGTTTAACAGGAGTTACGTTTACTGAGATAGATGTGTGAAAGTGCAAATTTATGTAAGTACACACTCTTAATACCATTTCATGCAACTCTAAGCACTAGCAGGTGAATGTAGCTGATAGTTTTTTCAGAAAGCAAGAAAGCTACAAGAGGTTTAGGCACAGCATTCACAAAGTTGATTAGGCAACAATTAGTCGATGTGCACTACAAAATGCATCAATTATTTTTCTTTGAGTCCTTGCGACTGCATCTTCACGGAGGCTAGAGGTTTCAACTTCACGAGTGCTTACGAGCCATCGAATTTAGAAGACGGCAACGCGTAATGAAGCGCGAATAGCACCACGATGGCACGAACGAGGTAACAGGAGCTGAGCCCTGTAACCTCGGCGTCTTAAATCGAGACCGAACGATTGGAACAAGAACTGCGATGTTGCATTTGTTGCGCTAACACGGCTGGCCACAAACGAGACGAGGCTTACGAGGCCAACGAGGCTAAAAAAAAAAAAAAACATGGAGGAAGAAAAAAAACAAAAACAAAACATCCGGAACCGTAAAAAGTTGATTCTCATGCCAATGGGTTTTACAAGAAGTTCCATTTCCGGTTCCGTTTACATGGGAGGCGGAAATTTTAGTTTCGATTACCGAGAGTTTTCTTACGTTATCTGAATAGAAAACCAACCAACTTACAGGCCACTCTTCCGCTTAAGCGCAATTCCGTTTAAGGGATTTCCGTTTATCTAGATTCTACTGTAGTTATCACCTCTAAAAACATTTATGCACGTAAATAAGCTTGCAATCCTCGTGTTGCAACGATAGAAGTGCGGCTGAGGCTTGCATGCGTGACAATTTTCGGCATTTATTGTGACGATGATCCAAATAAAACAAAAATATACATTGAACAAGTTCAATTCGCGGAAAGCAAGGCATCGTTAAACACAATCAAAAGACCTAAAAGATAATATTAGACACAGCGGTATGAAAGAAATCCGGGTTGCTAATTGCCGCAATATCTGAAGGAAGGTGGTTCCAGTCGCTAGAGGTACGTGGGATGAATGAATGAAAAAAGGCCTTAGTGTTGCAAGAAAGAACGCCAACTTTATGAACATCATCTAAACGCGAAGATATGTATAAAAGGGGAGTACGTAAAGCATGGCGAAGCATGCTGTGGGAAAATAGTTTATGGAATCAGCACAAGTGTACAATTTTGCAACGTGACGTCAGAGATGTTAGACCCAAGTCAGTTTTCATTCTGGATACACTGGCTTCTCGCTGACAGTGGGAAAAAATAAAACGTGCGGCATTATTTTGAATCATTTCGAGCTGATCACTAAGAATTTCAGTACATGAATTCCGTATCAGTGATGCATAGTGAAGTTGTGAACGCACAAGAGATTTGAAAAAGAGCAGTTTTATCGAAGATGGGCGGAATGAAAATTTCGTCTTATGTGGCCAAGCATGCGATTGGTTGGTTTTGTTGGTGGTGCTTTGAATGTGAAGATTCCAGGATGTGTCAGTAGTGATATGAATGCCCAAGTATGTATAAGCAGTAACCGTTTCAAGTATGTCACCGTCACGGAAATATGAGTGCGTGTTAGTTAGTACCTAGGGATGCGGGAAACTCGCATTGGTTTGCATTTTTGTAGTATTTAGAACCATCTGCTATGTACTGAACCAACGGGATATGGCATTGATGTCATATTAGAATGCGTGTATGTCAGTATCGGCATTTATTTACCAAAAACTCACACAATCGCCAGCGAATAAATGTACTGATAATGAGACGCATTTGGGAAAATCATTGATGTGGATAAAGAAATGTAGCGCCCAAGGACGGTGCCTTGGGGAACACTTGAGATAACCGGGCTTAGAGATGAACAGGTGTCATTAGCTGCGAAAAATTTCTGGCGTTGCACTAGGAAACACTCAGTCCAGTTTAGTATGCCAGTGTCGAGACCAATATTTCTCAGCTTGAGTAGGAGTAACACGTGCGGAACTTAGTCGAATGCTTCAGCAACTTTGAAATAAATGCAGTCGGCAAGTGAACGGTTTCCAAAAATAGAATGAAGTTTGTGAGTAAAAAAAATTAACTCGGTCCGAAAACCCAGCTGTGCAGGGTTAGAAAATTAATTGGATTCGAGAAAACTGGTAAAATGAGAGTAAAGATATGTTCCAAACTTTTACATGGTATGCTAGTGGTATATATCGGCCTGTAATTGAAGGGGGACTGTTTATCTCCAGATTTAAAGACTGCTACCACTTTTCCCATTTCCCAATCAGCAAGGATTTCACTTTGTTCTTAGGATTGCTCAAAAAGTTTAGCTAGGATAATAGAGCATTGCAACCACGGGAGCACTGTTTTCCTCTCAGCAGACTAACGTGTGGTCGCCGATTGATTTAGTTGCATTTGCGAAGAAAACACATGCATTAACTCAGAATCCCGTAGCAAAGAACTTATTTAGCGAACGCAGTGTCCTTCGCCAGTTTCAAACCCACACGTGACGCCAGCACGTGTCAGCTTTCACACTAAAGCAGACGCTCCGAGAGTTCAAACCGATAATATGGGTAATGAAAAGTTCTGTGTTATCTCTTTATTTCTACTCTCTTGGTCCCCGTCCTTCGCTTTTCCTTCGGGGTTTGAAAACAACGTTCGAAACCCCAAGAGGTTGACAGATTACCTAGACTACTTACTTGCGCTTGGAGTAGAGGATAATCCGGTTGACTCGTGCAACATTGGTCAAAAAAGGGATTAAAAGTGGTCATCGATCAAGCGTTAAAAACGAGATTTTTTAGACATTTTCTATGGGCATAAGCGAAGAATACAGGATCATCTTTCTGTACTCTTCCGAACAGAGAGTTCCTTATGGCACGCTCATGCGATGACGATACCGATCCCACCTCCAGTCATGTATACCGTATAGGGGTGGACGATTGATCGATTAACCTTCCGATTACTCTATCAATGTTTTAGTCACGATTAATTTTTTAACCGATTAATCGGTTGACGTCATGTCAGCAACATGAACCAGGAGTGCCATGTTGAAATTCTGCGCAAGCATGCCGAGGATCATACTCGTGGTTACACAACCGGCCTTACGTCACAACAGGAAACAGTGCAGGCATGCTCACGCATGACACTGACAAAAACCGCAAAATACCCAAGACACACGGCAAAATGGCCATTTTAGTACAAATACAAGGACCTGTACAAGGCACAAGAATCGGTGGACGTCTACACACAAAGCTTTGGATTTGGGTCAGCTAATGGACGTAAGTACACTGCAATTGATCAGCGCCCCCTCCAATTACGAAGAAGAAACTAATGAGTGTCGATTTTGCTCCTTCCATAAATAAGATGTATGACACAAACACAGCGATAAGCCTCCCGGCCACATCAGAGCCATGATAATGACCAGCTTACCTCATATGGAATGTCTGTGAACAAGACTAGAAGCATACTGATGCCCGAAAATGTCAACATACTTTTTTGCGAGTGCAGCAGTGCGAACTCGTTATGAGTCCCTGGAATTACTCAAACTTGACCATGCCGGCCATGTGACAGTAAAAACACCTGTGAAACGTGAGATATTTCTTTTTACTTTTTTTCTCCGTAACCAACGCACCAACAATTAGCCGATTAAAGCCTGCCGATTAAATGGGTTAAATTTTTTAACCAACCCCCCCGCCCTAATGCCGTACGCAGTTCCTGAGACGCTGTGATCTACTCGTGAGATCGTGCGCTGAACACCAGGACACGGCGGGTCTTTTAGTGATCGGGAATGGAAGCAAACAAGCCCGTCTACGCGGCATTATATGTCCATTAAAGGGACTCGAGTACTCGAAACCAATTCAGAATTCTTTTCCACAACGAAGCAACCCAAATCGTGTCACTTCAGCCCATGAAACAGCCATTTTTATAGTACCCTACCCGTTTTACATTACACTGAAACTCGAGCTAATCCCGGTGGGAGAGCGTTTGCCCAAATTTATGAAGCTCTTTTTGCAAACCGGTAAACAATGCATATGCTGTTCAAACGCCCAACATCACGAGCGCTAACCAATACACTACGTTATTTTGCCAACACCCCCCAGCAGCAGCCAAAATTGGCAGTGGCTTACTTTTTTTTTTCTTGCTCCAATTTTCCCTCAATACTTGTCTGTTTTGTTTATTTTCTTGGGACTGAATAATTAATAACAATATTGGGGTAAAAAATGCGGGTTATTCGAAGAAGCATTTTTGATTCTGTGCGGGTAACAAAGAAGCATTGTGGAGCTCTTTCCGGCATTTTTTTCCGCCTGCGTACCCGCTGACCGGACTATTATTCAGGTCTCTCTCGAATGGCGCGCGGTTTGAAACAAGTGCGAGCGGCTGCACTAAACGACCACGAAATCATCATTAGCGTGTCGACACGATAAATCCGTCCGTCAAAAAGATTAAAAATTTAGTTTCGTGCTTCCCCCACAGCAAGGCCCAGATAGAAGCCTGATGACTGTGGACGAGGCTGTTCATAATATACCATAATGAATTCTAAAGATTGCCTGCGAACAGCGCGAACAAAAACACAAGAGCTCGCTGTCTGAGAATGCCGCTCCACGAACAAAAAAGTATGCCGGGATAATTCTGCGTCGCTTTAAGTGGCCCTGGATGGTTAATCTCTACAGCTCGCTTGCATTTCTGCTCTAGAAGGAACATTAAATCAGTACGGGATTGCTGGAGGAGCGATTGCGTCTGGAAAATGGTAGTTCTGCGTTGTAACAGTTCTCTGGGTAAGTGCAAGACTTTTAAGAAAAGGGCTGTGACAGGCTAACACATGCTCAGCTCATGCAACCAAGGGCAACAAATGGAATGAATAAAGGAAAACGATCAATATCCAAGATAAGAAGTATACGGGACCGGATAGGGAGATGGATATGCCCCAATTAGTGTACATACGTGTTCCACTGAAATGCTGAAAATTTGGGGGGGGGGGATACACAATTTCAGAAAACTTGGCCCTGCCTTAAATGTTGAACAGCTGAATTTCTAACAAAGTAATCAACTCGGTGTGTTTGTGGTACCTACACATTACTACGCTATTCATTGCTCAAGTGATGCGTTAAAATCTACCATTACGTGTTTTGTCCCTACGACGGGGAACTGCTTAGTTGAACTTAGCAGAAAATTTTCAGGTGGCGACGTTTTCGACGAACAACAAGTTGACAGGCGCTTCCAGACATCTGAATAGAAGGTTATTTGATAAGGAAAGAATAATATCCTCACCACGTTAGTGAGAATATAAGGTTGTATAATGATGAGGGAAGATATTCCTACTGTAGACACGAAAGTAAACGCGGCGCTTTGTAGGGTTGCTGTGAAGAACCCAAGCCAGGGGCCAAGAACGCGGCGAACGAGGGACGCCACACTTCCTTTCCAGACGCCAAAAACCGCTCACATTTTAGTCCATTCGGTACACTGTACTTTGCTTTTGGAAAGGAAGTATAGCACAAGGAAGGCACACGTACCGTGTTGTTCCCCCAAAGAGCATTGCTTCCCTTTCGTTGAGAACCGAGCCAATAAAACAACCTGTGGTCCAAACGTATGGTACAAATTTTGAACCCCTAGGACTTCTGTGTGGCCTGAACAGAGGCGCCGATTGGACAACGGCGGAAGGGGCAACACGCAGCAGACGCTGTTGAGAGACTCAGGACATGAAACCTAAAAGGTTGATCAAGACTTGCCCGTGAGAAAAGAAAAAAAAAAACATGTCGTGCGCTTTATTTTGAAAAACATAAAAATGCATCGCAGCTTCTTAACATCTCCACGGCCAGCGACAGAACACAACGCGGACTCCTCCGACGCCCAGGAACAGCTGACTGCGCTGGAACCATTGTTCATCACGTGCGGGAGATTTGGGGTGAGCAGAGGCATCCCATACGAAATGCACTTTTGTCATGCCTCATCTCTCGTGCTTCCTTCCCACTTATAAACCCAAAAAAGAACCTATTTGACGCATAGAGACCCGTCCAGTGGTGAGACAATCGCACTCCTCAGTTTCAAGATCAGTGGAGGGACCAACGGGCTTTTGATCCCGCTTTTCGTAATGTTACTCATTAGACAAAAAAACCGAACAATGTGTGTGACCACGACTCCTCTCTTGAGAGTGGCACAGTGGCACTTCAACCCAGAGTGACAGCGGTATACGTCAGCCCATTCCTTACTAACGCGAAGGACAGACTGAGGAGCGGAATCTCATATTTCATTCGCAGCGTATAAGCATGGGCGAAGCGTGCAAGTACGCTAGAAAAAGTTAGCACTAAGAAGTAGTGAAATGTCCTCCTGTGGATCTTTAAGAATGTGTGGTCCTATCATAGTTCTCCTTCGTGAATATGAGGCTCGGCCTTATACGAACGCCTTGCTCCGCCTCGTGTCACTAGATAGGGTATCAGAGTACCGCCGCTGATGCACACAAGTCAGCAATGGCGGCCATTTTAGTGTTTATCAGCGTTGCGAGATTGCCGCATCTACGGCCTCGCCGCTAACTTCGACCGTGTCATTTTTAAAAACATTGCCGAAGATGCAGCAAAACGGCACCTTCAGACACACTTCTGCTGCTTAAATGCTGCTACACGCGTTATCTTTGATTCGCAATCGGAACTACGTCGTCGCGCTCAGCCGCAGACAAGGGACCACAAGTTAAGTCTACCAGAATTGACCGACTACAACGCATAAACAACAAAAGGGGCGCCCATGAACCGTCGCAGTGTAAACAGATGTCACGTGATGCGAACTGACCAATGATCACGGCGGCGGCACAGAACACTAGGAGAAAAGAGTGCCGATACTCTGAAACCTTATCAAATGAAGCTATGTCAAGATTTAGCAGCCGCGTGATACAACAACACGTGCAGCCACTTGGAAAGAAAAAAAATTCACGCATCTCCACGAAGTGAATCATGATGAGTGGGCGAAGCACTGGGGATCGTTCTTACCGTAAATCACCCGTGGCATTCCCACTCGCGCATGTAGATGAGTGACAACGCGTGTGTACAGTATATACAATTCCAATCCAATCCAATCCGATACAATTCATTTAATCCAATCCAATCGAATCCAATCGAATGCTTCTCGCGCATGCGCGACACTGTGTACACGGACGCCAAGGGACAAGCCACGGACAAAGCGAGGTCCTAAGGTGCTTCGCCCCTAAAAAGGCACTTCCCGTGGTCGGAATCGTACCTCGGTCACTTGCGGTATGAAACCTGCGTCTATCCGATTGAGCCATCATCGCATTCCGGGCGCACAGCATTTCCTTTGGGTTCGTAGCGTGGGCGTTGACTTTGGACTTTACCGCGGGTTCTAGCCCGTGCTAACGCGGTCCACTTTGGGACAGATGTGAAGCCTGCAGGCGAAACGATCCACCTGCCAATCACGGAGAACTTTCAGCGTCAAGTTCGGAAATAAATGGGAGGTGCAACAGCGGGTCTCCGACGTAGGGAGAGGGGCCGCCATCTCTGCTGTTCCTCCAGCCTTGCACCACTAGTGCAAGCTACGCCAGTTTTTTTTTTTATAAATCCCAACATAATAAACGCCACAACATACTTTATTTTTCCCCCTGAACTTTGTTTATTATCTTGAATACTCCGGGCAGCCGAACAACGAAGCTGCACAGAGACCAGATGAGGTGCACGTATAAATGCCCTGAATTAAAACAATGGAGAGACTATAGTGTCACGAAGACAGGGACGATATAAAGGCAATAAACAAACCCGAACATGGTTCGCGGCAATAGTATACTACCGTGTCGGCATAGGGAATAAAAAAGGCATTTTGTTACTAGACATGAAATCACGATCTTTGTGTGCATTCTTTGCGGACACGGGATATTAATGAGTTCTTTAGTACTGAAGGACAAATAGGAAAAAAAAAAGGCATCCAGGTGGCTTAAATTATTACGCAGCCCTGAACTGCAGCTCATCTCATGGCCCCAGGCGCGTGCTTAAACCTGTTAAAACTCCTTAAGTCTCCGTAGAAAATCCGTATTGGGGGGACCGTGTTACCTGTCATTATTAAAAAAAAATGTGAGTAAATCATAAAGAATTCCTCAAACCCTGCTTTTACGCGCGACTGCATCTGTACGCATGTGGTTGTATCTGTGTCCAAGTGGCGTACGAACTGTCAAGCAACGGGAAGAAAATGACCGCGTATCTGCTTGCTTGGCTGCAAATGACGTCGAAATACGATAGTCGATCGCTGTCCCATATATTATGGGCATGCGAACGCCCCCCAGTTTTGCTCCAGTCTCCAATCCCTCCTTCGAGCGATGGAGGCATTAAAAGCGCTATTTATCACCCTACCCGAAATTGACGAATCCCGTGGATAGGTGGGAATCCACGTAAAGCGACGCTTCAAATGCTTGCCGTTCCGCATTCGTCCCTCATAAAGTGCTATTGAAGAAGTATTTCTCTGCGCCGAAAACGACACGCGCTGCTCTCGGAAGGCCACGAGACGTTGTTCTGATTGTCGCTTGTGGTTAATTCGGTTAAAAGGTGGGGCGTGAAGAGCGTTTAGGCCTAGCTTAAATGCGCGTATGTTCAAGTTACGAAAGTGAATATTGACAAGATTTAGGGGAAAACCCCAGGGTGGAGCAAGTTTCTGCGAAGAAAAATGTGAAATTCAGCTTATCTCAGAAACTTCGCAGTTGAAGAAAAATTCCTTCTGGTCCAGGATGTTGAGGTGTATGTCAAATTTTTCGTCGCAGAAAGCGAATATCTTGGTGAAAAGCGGAGTCAGGTTTATTTTCCAGGTTTTAAGCTAACGTAGAAACGAGAAATCAGATTTAAATAAAAATATGAGTGCGTGTGCGTCGTCGAAATACTAAGATATTGGTGCTTGTTACATAAAAATGAGACGAAGTTGGGCGAACTAATGGCGTTAGATAGTATGGGCAAAAAGAGAACATGGGATCCTATGGCAGTTAGGGGAGCACACAGTGCGCACTTTCTTGGCGGCGGCCGGGCGGGAAGTGGTTGAGCAGGCAGGCAGGCAGGCCAACTGATCCACAGCTGGGTGGCTGGCTGGCAAGTGGGCTATACGACCGACCGACCGATCTACCGACTATAATCGATCGTCATTATTGCTCACTTGGCGCAGAGACTTGAAATTTGCAGTTGAATTTATAAAATTTCTGTCCCCACTTAGAGACTCGTAACCGCGATATTTTCCCATATTTCTCCGCTAAAAGTGTGGAAAAGGCCCAAGTGTCTCCCCACGGAGTCTCCCATGTGTTCTAAACCTGTTGAGTCACCGCATTAGATTTAGTCACGTAAGCAATACTGCTCACACATATGTGTAAAAACTAGTGCATACTTGGTTATGTGGAATCATCGCTAAGCTCATTCCACTGGGCTTTCAATTGGTATTTTTAATTCAAAGTGCATTCCTTCAGTAACCTAGAAGCTCAGTAAGACACCATCTTGTAGAAATTTAACCACGTAAGGGATTAAAAAAGGTTTAACCGTATACTTATTTTTGTTGCATTGAGAGAAATAAATAGCGTGGACAGACGCTTTACAGTGTTTTTTTTTTTTTTAACAAGCGCGGGCAAAGCCGGGTACAAGTGCTAGTATATATTCAAACAAATTTGCGTATTGTGCCAGCTTGTTGGGGACGGAGATTGTTTCCTTCAAGAGGCATAAAATGGACAGTCGTTTGCTCCAGTTCTGGCAAATCACCGCAATGTGGAAGATAACGCAAAGTGGTTATGTTGTGTGCTCTAAATACACCGCTGCGCGAAGGGTACAAAACATGGAGAGGCGTAGGTTAGCTCTTCCTCCTACCAGTACTGCCCGTATGCAGTCGTCCCACCAGCAATTTTTCTCAGCCATGTCAGGTTCGTATGTTGTCCTTCACAACTTGAAACAGTATAATGAAACCATATAAATTCTTTTGCGACAGTTTGAACCCTCAGCAACACAGACACACAAAAAAAGAGTGCAGAAATAGCGTCGCAGCATGCGAGAACCTTCCCGCCTCTCTTTGAAGAAGGTGAATTTATGGGTGGCGTTCACTTCGGGAACGCACCAAGGGACGAAGACGTATTCACTACTTGTATGTCAGACGGAGCCCATAGCAGAGTATAAGCACGCGAGAACCACGCGCATGTTACAATTTCTTGGGTTATTCCTTTGCCGGACGTTCTGCACAAATTCTGCGCGAATAATCGAACAGAAGAAAGACAGGCGACGCGCATCCGCAGGCGAATGCTACAGACGATGCAGACTATGAAATTTAGGAGTGGACGTATAGCGGTTAAAACAATGCAACGGTGTCTTTTAAAAGGACACTTTCAATTTACGAAAAGTTCCGCTGCCGAGGTATTGCTAGCATCTCGGTTTCATTGTTGAAACGCAGCAATAATGACATTTCTGTTCGCCGTAATGTTCGCCAAGCATACGTTTAGTGCCAAAGTAGATACGTATAACATGATCAAGATCATGTGCCTTCGAAGCTAGCATATATCGCCCCGTGACTGACGCATAGAAAGAAAAAGTAGGAACTAGCCATTTGACAGCTTACTTTACGCGAAGCGTGTCACTTGTTCTTTGCTCTATGGTAATACGAAGCTCAAGTCGGGTACTTTTGGCTGCTGGCGTACGGACCAACGCTCGTGTGACTGAAGTGTGTGTGCGTGTTCTACTCTTAATCGTCCCCATTTAACATCGCAAGCTCGCTGTGAGGCTAACCTTTCCACTCCATGAAAGTTCTTTTACTCACTGTGAACTTTAGAGGGGAAGTTTTGCAAATAACGACCACCTATATTAAAAAAGGCATTCACACAGACATATGTGAGTGGCGCGTTCCGCGTATCCTTTATTAGAGTGCATGCGCTATTTCACTAATGCAATATAAGATTTGGACACACAAAAGGCAATAAACAAACACAGACACTTTTCCTCAGAATCATATGTCAGAGTACTAACATTCCTAAACTGATGCAAAGTTTAAAAAAATCTAGAAATAAAACCCTGCAACCTTACGTTCCTGCGTCAAAATGTGATTACAACGGTACTTCGGGTCCGTAGTAGCACCTTCCATTCTAACATTTTAAGAGAACAGAGCTAACAAAAGAAGCCACAGAGTCTCCACGTCTTGTACGTAAGTGCTTAAGAAGCAAATAAGACAAGAAAGAACCACCAGAGTCCTACAAGGATGCCGACCGACAATAGGCGCGTAGGCACGCGTACGAAACAAGGTACGCAAATGCCTCTAGCTCTCTCTGGGGCGGTAGAGCATGAGGGGGGCGAAACGCGGGGAAAGCGCTCAGGCTTCCGCGAGAGACAAGGACTAGGGAGGCTGCGCAGGCAAAAGAAACAGCAGGAAAGTGGCGCGTGTGGCGTGCGCGGAAAGACGGAGGACATAAATTTCTCGGGACGGGCCTGAAAGAAACAAGTTGATGCATGACTCGGCCCTGAGTGATCAATAACGAGAGCGGCCGTGAGCGATGGCCGCTCCGCCGCAGAGCGAATCTCTTGGCAGCTTCCGGATATATGCCGTCCGCCGCCGGCGGCGCTGGCATGAGACGCGCGCTGGCAGCAGCGCGGCGGAGCGTCGGAGGCGCGGGATGAATGAATACGGCCTCCGGTCATGCACGCGTAGCGCGCCTGCCGGCGAAAACGAATGCCCGGCGAGTCTCGGTCGGGTTGGAGAGCGCGTTGCTCAGGAAGCGATCTCGATAGGTAGCGCTTGAGTGATTCCGCAAAAGAACCATTACGCGCCACACGCGTTGCCATTGAATCAACGAAGAATAACTGGCAGGACCACACACCGCGAAAAAGAGGCACTTCTATGAATATGTGCGAGTGAAATATCCGACGCGGTCACGAACAAAGTAGCCCCCGTGGCCCTATTAGAGCAGGTGTGTAAGTGAATACTTAATCACAGCCCGCGCGTTGTGCGAAAAAAAATTCGACCCTGGTGGCGCACACAAGCCCGCACGTGATGAGTGGGAACAAGGGAAGTCACGCACGGCAGTTTGTAAGAACAGAGCCCGTTACATGCGACAGTTTTTCTTGATTTAAATCTATCCCGTATTGATTGTTGGGTTTAACGCGCCGACGCAAAGCAGGCGATGAGACGCGCCGTTTTGGAGAGCTCCGGATTAACTTTGACCACCTGGGGATCTTTAACGTGCGCCCAAATATCGTACACACGGGCGTTTTTGCTTTTCGCCACCATCAGAAAAGCGGCCACCGCGGCCGGGAATCGAACCCGCGACCTCGTGCTCAGCAGCGCAACGCCTTAGCCACTCAGCCAGCGCGGCGGGTAATCTATCCCGTAAACATTTCGTATGCAAGGCATATCTTGATAAACACCGACAGGTTTTTTGGCATCGGTATTTTGCCATCGTTTTCTTAGATCCGTTTTTTTTTTGCAGCCATTTTCAGCTACCGGGAACCGTATACGACTGTAAAAAGAATTTCTGCCGTAACAACGTAAAGGAACCCGAGGTACCTATAGGCAAGATATCTCCCAACTAAGAGTACAGGTGTCGCGGCTCATATGTGTCAAGATTGTTTAGCGCAAAGGATACCTTGGGCAAACCTGGAGCAAAGAGCACCTACCCAAAAATAGAAGCGTTCTTCTAAATACAAATGCAGGTTGGTTTTGCTGTTGCAAAAACAAATAAAAAGCCGCATCTGGCTAAATGAACGATATCGAAAAGATGCGAGATAAAAGCCCAATACAAAAAATCTGAGCTATCAGGCGCGTACGAAACATTTTATACCATCCGGGGACCTTTACCGTGCCTTAAAATCCCCACACACAGCGTTCTACGCCTTTCGCTTCTATAAACACAAAAGCATAAAAAAAATAATCAAGTGAGTTCAGTACCTAGTAGTTAGATAGCTTGCCGGCCTTGAAAATGGAGAGAGAAAAGGTGTTCTATTTATTGTGGAGAAGAGACGCATGGGATCGACTCTGGCTACTCACTTCGCATAAATGTTTTCTGCGCCTGCGTGGCAAATGCCCACGCCCTTCTTTCCTAAAATTAAGGAAGGTGTGTCGACGCGCCTGCGGCGTTTTTGCACATCACCAGCAGCTCCCTAGAGGTTTCCATTGTAGGTTGGCTAACGCCAGTAAGAGCGCAACCGCACATGAGGGAGATTGCGGGCTCACATAATAAACAATATAGGCTTAAGAACTATTGGTTCGTGAGAGCTGACGATAACTGAAAATATGGCTTTCTCTCGCACTAAGGCATTTACAAAATTCTATGGTACTAAAACTCACGTCGAACCAACAAGTGTTAGTCGACAGTTAGTTGACTGGGCCGGCATGTGTATATTCCAAGTCATAAGCAGCTCTTCCACAAGCCTGCTGTCCATACCACGGCAGGCTCACTCACGACTGCACTCACTACTCACGAGTGAATGGTGACTAAGCCTCTCCATCGTTTTGGACTGGCGAGTGCGAGTGCCAGTGAATGCGAGCGCCACTCGCCGTGAGCCTCGCTCACCACTCGCGAGCAGTGTTGTACGGAACGGCGTTACAAGGAACGGCGTTCCTGGAACTAGTTCCTTTTTGGAGGAACGGAGGAACGCCACCGTTCCATTATGGGTCGGTGGAACTGTAACGGTAACTCGTTACGTTTTTGAAGGAACGGCAGGAACGGCGTTCCTGCCGTTACATCGCTAGGATTTGGCTGTTTTTGATGCCAAGGCTCGAGTACAAAAATCCACAAAGCGCTACTGCGTTTCTCTTCCTATAAGATGGTCAGTTTGCCCGCCCTTCAGCTGTACGTGCTTCCTCGAAGGTCAAAGGCAGAAGAATAACCATGCAGCAGGCCGCAGCTTGTGCTTGCTTTCATGCTGGTTGCTTACGCGGCGTGCGACGGGTGAATAGCGTAGCCGCGAGAATGCTTTTCACCCTTCATCGTTTTTCTGGCGAGGCCAGAATGCGCGTCTGGCCGATAGAATTATTCCCTGGCGGGGAAAGAATAGAGAGTTTTAGCAGTCCGTCCGTTCTGTCGTATGCGTTGTTACTGGGTTGACCGGTACCCGGGTGGGCACTTGGCCATTCGTCGCGGTAGGGGGATTAGTTCCGCGGGCCTGCCTTCGCCATGTCCGTGCCTCCGCACCCTTCCTACTCGCCCTTCGGCGCGCTCAGGAGGAGACCGGTCCCGGTCAACCCAGTAACAACGTAGCCACCGAAACGGACTGACTGCTAAACGGGATCCGGACATTTCGGTGTCGGACATTTCGGTCCAGGACGTTTCGGTGTGGACAATTGTGTGCACGGACATTTTGGTGCATGACCTCTTGGCCCAGACATTTTGAGTGAGGGGATGTCCCAGGCATTCTTTGAACATTTTAGCTTTAATATTGTAATTTCGTGACTTGATATGATTTTACGTTCGAGACTTGTGCTTGCGCCGCCGTTTGTGGAACCGAACGCTAAACCCTGGCGGAGCATTGCCACGTGAAACCAAATTTCTGTGGCAGATGGTAAAAATTAACGTTGTTAATTTGGATCCGTTCAACCATTTTTTTGTTATTTTAACATTCATGTGAACAACCCCAATTCTTTAAATGTTGCCAAAGCGCTTTTCTTTCACTTCACCCAACGGTGCAAGACGCTGCTGCTTTTGGTCTATTCCTCCCCCCCCCCCCCCCCCAAGCAAAACTTCCAAGAGGGGGGGGGGGGGCGCTAGAACAAAAAATTAAAATGTGGTAAATGTAGGCTTGTAAACATTAAACGAAGGTTGGTTGTCCCGAAGACAATGGGTGGAATTTGTATGCACAACCGGTACGCGCTTAATCAGCATTTAGGACATTAGGACCTGCGGCTGTTTTCCAAAAGGCCCATTTTTCCTCCCCGACAATATCCTAGACCAGTGTTCGCGAATTCATTTTAGCAAGGCAGCCCAGCCTACGTAATACTCTTCATAAGGTTTTCTTCATTCTGGGGGGCGAGCTAATGTTTGTTACTTTTTGGATACTGAGAGTGTGCATGTAATTTATGTAATTTGAGGGTGTGTAATTTTAAAAAAGACAAAAGAGGCGGTAGGCCATCGTAAACACGCGTCTTAGCTAAAAAAGAGCGAATATAAATTAACCTGTCATAAATGAAAAAAAAAAAACGTGTGCTAAAGAATTCAATCGGCTGCATAACAGGTGTCCCCAGGAAGAGGTATTAAACAAAAATATATAAATGTAGAATTTCTAAAAATACCTGGCAACGATCGAACATGGCATCAATCAAAAAAATAAATTCACTGCTCCAGATTGTTGTCCATAACCCACGTTAAGCGGAAATAAAAATATAACGGCTGTCGCAAACAGGCAAGCACCGCATAATTTGGTCGCCGAAATGTCCGTACACCGAAATGTGCGTGCACCAAAACGCCCGTACACCGAAATTTCCGCACCGAAATATCCTGCACCAAAATGTCCTCGAGCCGTCTGGAGTTTGTCCAGTGCTCCCTTAAAAAATTCGCCTAGGAGCGTTTCTTTTGATTATCTTTATCTCCAGATAATCTGCTGCCGGTGGTGTTAATATTCATATAATATACGTAGTTCGATGTGAGTTTTAAATGTCTCACTTAATTTAGACCCAGGATTATCCGACACTATATTTTAATTTAAAAACCTAATTGTAACGTTAATGTAACGACACGTTCCAATTTTCGAAATGGAACTGGAACGCGTTCCTTTCGAAATAAAGGAACTTGTAACGGGAACTCGTTTCAAAATTGGCAAGGAACGAGGAACGAGCTTTCGTTCCTATTTTGGAGGAACGTGTACAACACTGCTCGCGAGTGCTAGCGCCACTCGCGGCGAGCCCGACTTATCACTCGTGAGTGCGAGAGCCACTCGGGGGAAGCCTCGCTCCCACTCGCGAGTGCAGGTGCCACTCGCCGTGAGCTCCGCTCACCACTCGCGAGTGGTGAGCCCCACTCGCTAGTCGCGAGTGCTGAGCACCGCTCACCACCCATGAGTGCACACGCGCTATCGCGCAATTTTCGGAGCTTACCGCATAAGCGCCGCTATTGGGCTTGTACTCGCTGTTGGCTATTCTTCGCAGGGGCCACTTGCTGTGATGATGGTTAATGGCGCGATTGCTTTTAGTTTCGTAAATATGTCGTAACTGCACTCCTGCTATGGGGCACCGTATAATTAACTCTCTCTGGTGGCGTGTTGATTTAGCAATATAATGTGGATGGACTTCTGACGCCGTAATGTTCCATTTCACAACTCATGGGGGGTATGCTGTGCACACTCGCGTGCGAAGGGGGACGACGGGTGGTGAGCGCGAGCGCGAGTGAGTGCGAGTGGCAACGGTGAGGGGTGAGCATGAAGGTGAGTGAATAGGAGTGGTGAGCGAGTGGTGAGTGCGAGTGAGTACCAGTGGTGAGGAAGAGTGGTGAATTTGAGCGCGAGTGAGTGCGAGTGGTCACGGCGAGTGATGAGCGTGAGCGCAAGTGAGTGCGACTGGTTACGGCGAGTTGTGAGCTTTAGTGCGAGTGAGTGCGAGTGGCAAGGGCGACTGGTGAGCGTGAGTGTGAGTGAGTGCGTGAGAAAAATTTAATTTTTCTGTGTGAGGGTGAGTGAGTGGCGTCCAGTTTCGCCCATTGATGCTCCTGTCAGCACGGCTTCTCTGGTAACCATTCTGTAGTTCTCCACTGCAGCACCCCACACAGCCTGAGCGCCCCGGCAGGCTGTAGTGCTGGGCGGCCGTGAATTCCAGTTGAGAGCTACTTCTCGAGAAGGTCATTTGTTTTTGTCGTTACTGAAGGTGGTCTAGTGTCAATCCATTGCCCACCAAGGTGTTACCCCGAGGAGGAATCCTCAGCCGCATGTGTTCAATTTCGCACTGATCGGCCTGGAAACAAGTTTAAGAAAATTGCCGAAAGAGGGGGAGCAAACGTTCTCATGTTCGCGCCCAATAAACTGAGCAAGCTCTGTGCGATGATGAATAAGGATGGTAGAAAGTATAACTCATGTAATATTAAACACAAAACGAAGTACGTTGGCTGCCGTCAGAGTGCCGTTTACGAAATCCCCATGACATGCAAACGAAGCTATGTTTTTCAGACGGGAAGATGTATTAATCTACGGCTCCAGGAGCATGCAAAATCACTAAAATCGAATGTCGGCGGCCACCTAGCTGCGCACTGTCGCCAGTGTAAGTGCGATCCAGAATTTGATCAGCGTTGTATCATTCGAAGATATGCAAACAAACGCACACGTGAAATCTTTGAAGCCTTTTGCATTAGTCAGAGGGGCGATAAATGTGTAAGCAAACCGTCTGTGCTACTGAATGAAAATGAAATCATGTATCTTTCAACTGGATAACTGGGCCGGCCTTACTTATCGGTGACCATGTGACAAGAACTTATGGGCTTTTCATGCCATCTGTAATTTCATTTTCCCTTTCCATTGCTTTGTAGATGTGTATATAAGCCGCCTGCAAGCAATAAAACTTGGTTGTTAGTCAGCGCCGCGTGTTTGTCCTCTACTCTACGTCCTGTCCTTTAGCGCTGTTTCTCACAGCTTTAACATGCACCAACCAGCCCACTTGCTCCCCGTTCTAAGATACAGGAGAAATTTGAGCACGGTGATTACACAAGTGTCCATTAGGTGAGCATCAAAGGACGTTCTCGCTAATCGCGTATATGCGAGGGTAACTAGGGCGATTGGCCCAGCCTCTGAGTCATAGTAACCGAAAGGAGAAGAAAACGTCGCAAGGCGGAATGATGATGATGATAATTAAAAGACACGTAGACCCACCAGATCCGTGCCGCGTATTTCCAAACGCTTCGCTGCACAGAGCACTCACGTGACATGTCTGTTCGCGCGATGGAGAACAGTAATTCAACGAGGTCATTGGCTGCGCCCCAAACCTAAAGCAACCTCAAACATTCCAAATCACCATTATTAACGAAAACAACGCGTAGATTTGAGTACCGGAAAAAAATTAAACTTAGTAAAATAATTAGGCAATAAAAAAAAAAGAACTAAGAGCTAGAACTGCTGGGGCTCGAACCTACGCCGTTAGCACCCGTACTCACAAATCTGCATAGAGGCCACAGAGCCCGAACAGTGAGCTCGTTTTAGCAGGCGCTCAAAAGAATAGCGCGCGCAGTGACATCCCACATGTCACGTGGGTGCTCTGTGCAGCGAAGCGTTTGGAAACAGGCATCCGTGCCACTGTAGGCACCGCGTCGCCACCGTCCATATAGAATGAATGCTTTGCCTATCCCGCGACGACGCAATTGTTCTGCAAATTTTAATGTTGGAGCTCAATGCCGCACGTTTCTTGGCTCATCTATGTTACACCCTACTTGTCCCTGCTCGAATCCCCCGGTCATTCGGGGCACACAAGTACCAGCCCCGCGGACCTAGCCTCCTAAGGCACAAATCAACAGCCGCGACGTTGCGTGGGCTGAAAATCACTCCACAACAACTTACATGACTCTTGAGAAAGTCAGGACACATATTAGACATCTCACCCAACTTCCTTCACGTGTACCCTCGCGCGGCTTGATGTTCCAGGGGCGAAACAGGATCTCTCGTCACCGGCGTTTGAGCAACTAACTTTTATTTACTTTCTAGATTCGTAAAGTTACCGCGTCGGTATTGATGTCCATAGTTCTGTAGAACAATCTGGTTCCACGATAGTTGTTTCCTTATATACCGAATTCAATATTTCTCACCCCGCCACTTGCACGCCTTCGTTGCTTGAGGCCCTCAGTTGCGCTATTCAAACGACTGAGTAAACTTTGTGCCGAAGTTAGCCGAATTTCGCGACTTAAAGCTATACTTCAGTCGCTCCAGTTCGCCATGTACCGTTTGGCTAATAAATATCTACTGAGCGAAACCTGGCTACTTTACTCTGCTGCCGAAACAGGCCATGGTATTGCATGTCAGATTCCGAGTCATTCGAACATCATTCTGACATTGTGACAGGGGTTTAATGGAATAGTTTATTAGGTAATGCGCGCGATTTTATATGCAACTTGTCGGCCAGTCCCAGTCTTGCTTCGATCGTAGGGTCCCCTATAGTTCATTTTACAAGCGGCGTGCAGCAGGGCCAAAGCTACGAGGCGTTCCGGGCCGTTCCGCATTCACAACCAGTGGAGAGAAATGTCCTTGTAAAACCCCGACGCCTATTACCACTTTCCCTCAGCCGGCCTCCGTAGAATGTCACGTGATTTCAGGGTGCACTGGACGGATTAGTTGAGTTGAGTTGTATAGCATCCACCGTGCTTCACTACGCATCCTGTGAAATGAACTATACTTCGTCAAGCGCTGCTGTGCTGCGCTGCACTGCACTGCATTGCTCTGACATTGCGAGTGATGAATTCACTAAAACTGCAAGTGTAACTGCAAGTGAAATGATTTCCTCCCACAGTATGCAACGAATTCTGTCGCTTCCTGTCATAAAGACACCTTAAGTTATAGAGTTTCATTGGTCATTAGAGATATCCATCATCCCCCGAGACAATAACCTTAGGTGCCGTCTTTACAGCGCTCCTCCACTGGGGTCTAACGAAACATATGAGCCTGTCGGTTACCTGCTTACAGACAGGAACATGTTATCTTGAAGTATCCTTGCGGTGACCTTTGCTTACCTCATAAGCGCCCCTCCGTGGGGAGATGTGGTGGGTATGGGCGTGTTCGTTACATACGTATAGACAGATAACAATCAGGTTACACCGCTATTTACATATGCAGGCATTGCTGATCACTTTAAAGGTAGCTTTCGCTATAAAGTGGGATACCAAGACGTGAGGCAAAGCCTAAGACAAAGGTGCCAGTCACGCGAAGTGACCGCTATTTTTTTTTTCTTTTTCTTTTTTTTTTTTTTGCTTTGATGGGGTCACGAACGAAATCGGAAATAACTGCTTTTTACACTTTGCTGAGGAAAATTGTAGAAACAACAGATAGCAAGAAGTAATAGTTGCTGACAGTAAGGCACACGAACGCAGGCCAGTGCAACTACACAGCTAAAACCATGGGCGAGGACTACTCTCGCTCTTCGGAACTCGCATATTTGGACCTGTGGCGCGAGCGTGTGTAAGATGCTATAGAGTGCGCGGCGCGTGCGCTAGTGGCGATGGCGGCGGCAGCAGCAGCAGCAGCGGCGGCGGCGGCGGCGGCGGAAGTGGCAGAGCTTGGCGGCGGCGGCAGAACATGAGCGATGGAGCGCTCAGCAGCTGCCTACCGCCTCGTTCATTCATCACACCGCCCCCACCAAATCTACCGCCGCGGCCCCGCGGCTCACGCAAGGCCCCGGGCTCAGGCTTCGCGCGCCTCCTCGGCTAAGTGCGTGCACGCGCGCATCCGACGGATGGATGGATGCGCACACAGCGGCAGCCCGCTATACCCTCATCAATCACGCTCCGAGTCAGACGCAAAGCAGGCCGCCGGCCGCGCAGCCCTCCCGCCGCGGAAGAGATGGAGGAGACCGCCGCTGTGCCGAGCTCAAGCGCCTCCCCGGTTGTTTGCCGCACGGAAAGCCCTGCGGCCACACAGGATCGACGCCTAAACTTCCGACGCTCTGATGGACAGACAAGACGGCTGTTTATGACGTGTTCCACGCGACACATCTGAATGCGACAGCTGCACATGACCGGGACGATCAACACTTCTTGTACGCGATATAGGAGTAGTTTGCTCGTCCTGAATTACCCTTACGACGCTTGCCGTGGATCGTCGTTAAGCGTCAAAGCGAGAAAATATCTCTTTTGAAAAAAAAATTACACCATCTTCCCTTAGGGGAA
Source organism: Haemaphysalis longicornis (assembly GCF_048455015.1). NCBI lineage: Eukaryota > Metazoa > Arthropoda > Arachnida > Ixodida > Ixodidae > Haemaphysalis > Haemaphysalis longicornis. The sequence continues at coordinate 359,521,262 of NW_027526203.1, read as the reverse complement.
CCCTGAGTAGTATGCAAAGCAGCCACGGGGTCGATTCAAGTGCCCATTAGTTTTCAGTTCGTCGTTTCCGTTAGGTTGAGGTACGTAGCTACCGTTATATTTACGGTTTGGTTTCCATGGTAACTACCACACTTTTCACTTACCGGAACTACGAAATGGGAAATTGTGTTGTGCCCATGGCTGTTTCGCATACTACTCAGGGTTCCCCTACGGGAAGATGGTGTAATTTTATTAGATGCGACGGGGCTATGTCCCTCCCTTGTCGTTGTTGCGCCGTCCACACCCCCACTGCGCATGCTCGGCTTGCTGAACGCCCGGTGGTGTCTTACCCTTTAATGGCTCCTGGAGCGACAGTGTTACCGGTGTCTTCCTGGGCCGTCCCTAGATGAGCCGAGCATGCGCAGTGGGGGTGTGGACGGCGCCACAACAAGGGAGGGACATAGCCCCGACCATGAGATGCTGGAGCGACAGTGTTGCCGGTGTCTTCCTGGGCCGGCGGATGGACGGACGACGGATGACGGAGCCGAGAGCAAGAGATGCTTTGCATCTAATAGCTCCAATTGTGAATGACGCAGTTCCTCTCAGGATATCACCGCATCGTTTTGAGAGCGACAAGGATGCCGAGGAGCTTCAGCCTTCCTTTTTTTCCTCGCCTTATGAAGAGGGGAGTATGAAGGGGGAAGGGGTGGGGCCGGGAGCGCTACTGGTAAGGCGATAGGGTACAAGAAATCGGGGACGTGAGAGGAAGAGGAGTGGAGTGGGAGGTGGTCGGATGGGAAGGATGGATGAGGATAGGGAAGGGATGGGGGAGGATAGGGAAGAGGGGGTGGGGAGGATAGTAGGGAACACAGCAAGAGGATATCGAGAACAGCAGGAGAGAAGGAGGAGGAAGGGGAGAATGAGAGGAAGCAGAGGGGAGGAAAAGAGTTTTCGAAGCAAGGCCGACTGCACGAAGCGTTCCATAGCGCTAGGCGTTCGTGTGTGTGTGTTTGCTTCCGTGCTTGTTTGCTTTTATTTGGCTGCGCCCTTGCTTTAAATCGACAAGTTGTCGTTGTCCCTTTTGAATTTCACTTCTCTTCTGTCGTCGCAATGGGCAGGCCGCGTATAGTCCGATAGTCGGGACTCCCGATGAACAAGGCGCCTACTAAGAGCGACGGCAAGAACAGAGGCGAGAATAGAATCGTCGCCGGCGGACAGAAAACGCCAAACGCATGCAGCAAGTCAGACAAGACGACCAACGTCGCAAGGGAGCGAAGAACGCATCACAAAGACACAGGCGCCATGCTGCTGAATGAGAAAACTTGAATGGAGCATACGTTCAATTCGGATGGGACATTCTGGACGGGCAGTTTGGGCATAGTTGTACGGTGTGTGATCGGATGTGTTTCAACAACGACTTGGCCAAATCGGCAATATGGGCGGGAACGCGCAAAGCGTATTTGGGCACTGCAAGTGTTGTCGTACTGCTTTCCGGATTCCGGGGACGTCGAAAATTTCGAGTTGTGCGGATAAGGACACAGCTTCAAAGTGCCGCGCCCCTATTCTCCATCCGGAACGGGAAAATTGTCTACCCCTAGGAAAGAGACTATTTTTTGATATTAAATGATTCCCTGCAGGAAAAGGACTAGTAGCAGCACGACTTCCGTCATTGTTAGACCTTGTTCAAAATTCTAATTCGCCTAAGCTCCACTGGTGATCCACCTTCACAGAATGGAATCGCTCATGATTTTTATTGTTAGCAACGAGCCTACGAAGAGCAACCTGTGTCACTGCATTTATTTATTTATTTATTTATTTATTTATTTATTTATTTATTTATTTATTTATTTATTTATTTATTTATTTATTTATTTATTTATTTATTTGTTTTTTGTTTGTTTGTTTGTTTGTTTGTTTGTTTGTTTGTTTGTTTGTTTGTTTGTTTGTTTGTTTGTTTGTTTGTTTGTTTGTTTGTTTGTTTGTTTGTTTGTTTCACATAGGGGCTACAACGGAGACACTCAAACTTTTGACCCAGCCTGCCCTCACGAGCCAGGTGGCATACGGGGCAGCATGCTTCGACTTCACTTAGGCTCAGTTTCAGCAGCGGGAGGTGTTACATCGTGAGAGCCTTCGAGTCATCACTGGCCATCCCTAACATGCCAAACTCGAGGAGCTATACAAATACGCCAAACTTCCACCTCTTACAGAAATCACTCGAACCCGTCAGGAAGGACATGACTTCTGACGAGCATTCACTCTCAGCGGCCGTTGGCTACTTGCTCTAATGCCACATATCACTGCACCACAACATCCCGCCCCCTTGCCGCCTCTGGCATGGGACGACTTCATTGTCATTAACCCAGTTAACCCACTGCCACTCCCATTCACCGGTACTACCCTTCGCTATACTAACGAACACAGACGCATGGCTCAAATGACCGAGTGGTTTCCGCATAGCGTTATTTATACCGATGCCTCAACCACGAATACTGCCGGATTAGCGGCCATTCACTCGACATTTCATGCCACATGTCAACAAGAATACTTAACAGCGCCTTCGTCTACCCACCTCTAACTCGAAGCGATATTACTCGCTGTCCGACAACTTAAAATTTCTCACTCGCCTGCCAGCCAGCCTCATGCAACTATCTTCACAGCGAGCCAGGAGGCATTCCGCGCACTACGGCGGGTGCCTTATTAGAATTCTACCTCTGCTTCCATCAAGATGCTTGCCCGGAGGCTACATCGTACAAAGGGAATACGAATTCGGATAGACTGGGTGCCAGGGCACTGCGTTAACTCCTTCAAAGAGGCCGCGTGCGCCCGGGCGAGCGATGGTATTTTCACCCGCTCCCACCCAGTTTTGCCTCATCACGACCCAACTTGCACCCCTTCTAAGCCTGTGCCACCTACCAACGATGTGTTAGAGCTCGGCTCCAAAGCCACATCCTTACCAATGACCACCCTTTACCTAGGACTGCTGCATGGCCTTGAGGTTATCATCCACAAGGCTCGTGCAAGGGCGGCGCTTACATAGGACATCCTTTTCAAGTGGCGTTCTTACATACCCAGGAAAGGGCGGCCACCCATTCTCCCAGGCACTACCGCAAGCAATTCACCTCCGCCTGCCATGACACTACCCACGTGCTTGACGTGCTCTCTAGGAGTCACACCCACCATTGATCATCTACTTTGGAAGTGTCCAGGACTGCACGTGGAGCGCTCCTCTTGCAAACCCAGCGGCGTTACGTGTTTGAAGAGCTGGCTTTATCCACCCGCAGAGCCACAGCCAAGCAGGTGTTTGCCTCCTTCTGGGACTTTGCTCTCGCCCCCTCCCAACCCGCCCCTTTCTTAGGCCGAGTCGCCATCCATGTGTTAATAGTAGTTTTTATTTATTTATTTATTTATTTATTTATTTATTTATTTATTTATTTATTTATTTATTTATTTATTTATTTATTTATTTATTTATTTATTTATTTATTTATTTATTTATTTATTTATTTATTTATTTATTTATTTATTTATTTATTTATTTATTTATTTATTTATTTATTTATTTATTTACAGTACCACCAGGACCATAAGGTCACAATTACTTCTACTTTTTTGGAGCTGGAAACATCACTGAGATATTGTGTTTGCATTTTTAGCTGGCGTGAAACTCTGTAATATAATTAATCTCACGGGACAGGGAACAGGTCTTCCCTTCTTCCTCTCGGGGCTGGTCGCTTTTACCAGTTTGCGTGGTACATTATCAGTCACTGAAACAAGCAAGTGTGGCGGATAGCGCCAACCATGACACGATGGCAATGAAGGCTGTCTCTCATTGCACAATGGCAATGAAGGCTGTCTCTCATTGTATGCGAGCAAAGATTTCTGGATTGTCTGCGCAACGCAAGCAGTCGCCATTCCGCGCGTTATAATCTTGGACTGCGACGAATTATTCGGCAGCAGCCTTTTTTTTTTTTTTCCCTCATCCGCTAGGCCTCCCAGCAGGTGTTCAATTTTTTTCCTTTCAAAAGCAGGTCTCGACAGGTATTGGTTCTCAGGCTTTTCGTGTGTCGACTCTATAGCCCCACATGCACGGAACTCAACTGCTCCAAAGTGACCAGAATAGAAGTGTCGAGGTTTGCTTCCGAATACGTGCAGATTTAAAGACTCGCCAGCACAGCAGTGCGAGGTCGTCGAGGAATTTGCCCTTTGCTTGCTGTCGCCGGTATCTATTGCCACACCGACGCTCTCCTATATCCACGTGTTTCACGATTAGGTCACTGTCGACTGTATCATTGATCCGCTTGGCAGCCTCCTGTTCCCCTCAACGACCGAATCTCTGTGATGACCTTGGAATTAAAAGCATTGTTCTTACTTAATGCACAGAAGGAAAGTGATTGGACTCCTTCACGTACATAAATACTCCAGACTGTTTTGACAAAAACGACCGACGATGTTGAAGCGTCTCATAACGTTTATATCGCTCCCTGGGGGAAAAAAAAAGGCTTCTTTTTATTCTTCAGAAGTGAAAGCCCTAATATCTCTTCTGCTTTTACTTCCTTCGTTTATACCATCTTGTGTCGATGTTCCGAGCACGAACAACAAGAAATATACGTTTGGATGTACCAATTTTTACCGCCCTTTATTGCATCCTGGTGGCTCAGGACCGCCTAGGGTATACCCTAATTATTAGGGCTGTATCGATGGCCCGGCGCATAAGCACCACAGTTCAAAAAACAGCTGGCCGCACTAGAAGCACAGATCGAGTGTCTTTCGGGCAACGTACCGATGCAGGAAAGGAGGTCTACGTGCGACCGTCGTGCACCCCGGCAAACATCTTTCTTCATTGTTCCTTCTTCGCCCTAAACTTCTACGCTCTTAGACAATGCGCATAGGGAAAGGAGGGCGAGGAGACGAGGAAACACGTCGTTCCTCCGTGTTTTATACACGGTATAAAGGCGCTAGCCTCTCGCAGAACGCGGCGTCGAGCGCACCGCAGACAGGACCAGCTAACCACCGGCGCAGCTTCCCTCGCTGCGTGGGAAGAGCAAAGCCGGGAGCGCCGCTTTTGATGCTGGAACAAAAGGGGGCCACACACAGTGAAGGGGAGGATGGGCGCGCGCGCGAGGAAGCGTTAAGGGGAGACAAGTTGGCGCTAATTAGGAAAACCATTTTCGTAGCCACCAACCTCTCGCGCCTGGCCCTCCATGGCCCTGCTCCGAGGCGCGTATTAATTGACCTTTAATGGCAGCGGCCGCTCCCTCGTGTTCTCAACCCATTCCCGCGGCGGCGCCATCCGTGCGTGAGGCTCAGCCTCTTGTACCAACGGCCCCGGACTTCTTCCTCTTTCAATTTCTTTCCATTATATTCCCGCCCCGGCTTCTTTCTTTGTGCTTGCACGAGTGGGAAGCCAGAAGGTGCCCGGCCGAAAATGTTGCGTCGTTAGTATGGCGCGCAAACAAGTTGGAGGATCACGGGTATACGCTGACCATCCATATGGCATTGAGCACACGATCAGTGCAGGCAAAAGAACGCTAAGCAGGCTTAGGAACCTTGCACGAGTAGTCATCGGCAGCCGAAGAAGCCATTCAGCGAAAAACAACAAATTTACTTAGCTTTCCTCAAACTACCTTGAGGCTAAAATTAAAATGGTTGCAGCGCAAAAAACGACGACGGACGAGTGAGGAACAAACGGGACGAGCGCTAACTTTCAACTACTTTATCTGAGAGAACACACATGAAATATACACCGGTCAGGAATGAAAAAACCCATAGGCAAGTAATCGCTAAAAGTGCACACACGCAAGTACACAAAACACACGTGGCACTTGGTAATCATCGCCGACATGAAAAGTCACGCAGGAAGGCCAATTCTTTATGCGATTACTTTTTTCTTTTAGCGATTACTTGCCTATGGGTTTTTTCATTCCTGACCGGTGTATATTTCATGTGTGTTTTCTCAGATAAAGTAGTTGAAAGTTAGCGCTCGTCCCGTTTGTTCCTCACTCGTCCGTCGTCGTTTTTTGCGCTGCAACCATTTTAACTATGTACCAACAAGCCCAACTGGTTCTCAATACCTTGAGGCTCTCTTTTGATTTACATCATTTGCTGGAACATGCATGTATACCGTTATGTGCATTAGCAGTGGAAGCGGCAGTGATACCAACTGAACTGGGATTTATGCACACGTCCCTAACACACCCCCAACAACCCCTCCCCCCAGAAGGATTTCGACACCCCCCAAAAAAGATTCCACAACCACGAGCGCCAACCCAGGGATTTATACCCCCTTTCCCCCCCCCCCCCCCCCCAACATCCGCTCAACACCCCCTTCCCCCAAATCGAAATTCTAGATAAACCGCTGAAACAGAAGACCCTTGGCGTAGCACGCAAGTATTTTAAATGCGAAAGCATTAAAGGGCAGCGAGCTAAAAAGCCGGCGAAGGCTTCGGGAGCCGCGAAATGGCTCCTTGGGAAGTGTTCCGTAGCACGAGACGTTCCTCAGCACGAGCCTAGATTTGGCAGTTGCTAGAGGTGGCGGCCCACGCGAGGTGGCTGTACACGGCAAATGAAGGGAAAGGAAGAACGCAGCCACACGAGTGAAGAGACGGTCAGCGAAATTCACCACCGTCGTCAACTCTCCCATTACACGGCGGCAGGAGCGAGAAGTGGCGCCACGCGTAGGAGACATGTAGAAGCCATTCGGAAGTGTTCAAGCAAAGTGTCCCAAGCAACGAGATTCGAAAGCAGAGCGTCTCAGGTGTTCAATAAGACGTTCATGCTTTCGCATTCATAACCATAAGAGGCGCTTGGGTGTTTTCGGGCATTTTTTCATCTATATCACCGTCTTGGCTGAATGTTGGATTCCACAATGGTAGCAAGACTTGATGCGTGTGTTCCTTCAGCGATGTAGCGGAAGGGCTGGGCAAAATTCAAAACCTGAGGTCGTCCTCAAAGGCCAAAGTGTGCACGCATGAAGGCAGGCTCTAAACAGGACCAAAGAGCTGCTAAGTGTGACAAAGCTGTGATGCTGTCGTGCACGCATTATGTTTTCACATTAAGACAGAGGTGAGGTTGCATTCACTATATATCCACGTGTGCCTCCCAGGCCCGGCGCTTCTTCGCCAAAATACCAATTCCGTCACCGCTCACTGCCAAAACTAGATAAATAAAGCACTCTGCCGATGGCACGCTCCCACTTCATGCAGCAGAGAGATTTGGATGGGAGGCGCGTAAACGCTGGCTGTATTGTGATCCGCGACAATGATATTTTGTGTCCAGTTCGGGTCGGTTTCACCATTGATTTGATCTCCCCTTTCGTTTATTTTAATCTCGTCGCTCGATTCCCTTCGCTGTTCGGAACTAAAATATAAATACGAATAGCAAACAGAAAAAGCCCACGCATACCGTTTCGCCTCCACCAGTACCTAGAGCTGTCGCATTAGAGCACCTGCATTATGCAAAACCTTTTAGCCAGCACCTAAGGAGATAATCCGAGGGCGCCAGATTACATTAATGTAACCTGGTTACCTACTTCCGTACAGACAGAAAAGTGGACATGAATATATTCCACGGCAATATTGGCATCGCGTTAAACTTACAAAAAAACAGGCCTTGCCTTGGTTAACAACACCTAGCTAATCTAAATTAATTCCTAGTCTCGGTACTCGTCATTACCCAGGTGTTACTTCGACGCGTAAAGATCCCAATTTTTGTAAACAGGCCACATGGCGGGTATTGGAATAAAGTTGATTATAGGTGCCCTCAAAAACGCGGTGATGGCTCGGGAGTGCCTTTCTGGTTGCGATGTTTGTGTCGGGTTCATTTTGAGTGCGCAACATTTCCGAGTCAGCCTACTGAGGTTTCGCGTCGTTCCGTTGGTTGGTCGTATGTAACTGAAGCAGGTGATATTGACAATGCCGAGCTTGTCCGCACTTATCCAGCGCTTTGGCATGGGGAAAAGTGGGTGAACCTTTCGTAAGACGATTGTTGCGATTTTTCGTGCTGTTCTTTTTTTTTTCAGCGATACAGCAGCTGCACCCCGGTTCCTTTGCACAATATTTACCTATGGGTCTATGAATAGGGACCAGTGTTTTCAATACATACTGACAGACGCAGAAAGTAACACCAGAGGAGGTTTTCTGGGAATCGATTACCAAAAGTCTGAATTTGAGCTGTCTTTGAGTACGGAACACCCCAGCTTTAGGCAAGTTGAGCGCCATTACGATTTCGGGCTTCGACGAGCATATCCTGTTGAAACATTCTCTGTATAAGGTTTCTTCACGACATAGAATGACCCCTCCGCTTTTCTTGATTTTGAAGAGCAAACGTGAAACGTGCATTTTCTGATCTGTATTTTCAGAGCCACGAGAAGCGCGATCCTATTTCAAATGAGTGGCTAAACAGCACATATCTATTCCTTCAGTTCAAGTATCCCTTTCATGTTCAACAAAGAGTCTCGGCGCACTTTCCTTTTTTCTACAGTGACACCTGCCAATAATTGACGTATGAAGCATGCTTTTCTCAGCGCGTGCCTGCCGCCCTAAGTGCGTGGCCGGGGTGTCGGCATTGGTCAGTCCTCGGGTGGGGATCGCCGTGGCTCCATCACTGGTATAAATGCGCATGCAACAGTGAACAAATATATGAAAAGCAAATACTTTTACCAGTTCGGAAGTGTACGAAGTCGAAAGTAGGCCCCTCTGCTTCAGAGGTGGGAATTACGCTGGGTGTAGCATTGGGCGAGTTGGTGATTCATCTTGAACATACAGAGCAATTTAAAAAAAGTCTTAAGCTGAGGCACACAGGACAAGCGCTGACTTCCAACTCTGAACTTTTATTACAGAAACATGTCATATTTATAAACACGCATGCATACACCTACGATAAAACATTCGACCCGCTAAGTAATCTGTAGCAACTGTGCCCTCGCACTAAGCACGTGTGTGTACATTGAGATGGCTAGCTTTGTTGCTTCGTTTAGCACGTGTAGATAATGAAGTTCCTTTGTAGACAGGATTATGGAAGGAGCGCTGACACAATCTTCGCCTAGCCTTGCGATTTCCGCAGCCTCCACAATTTCCCTTGTCATATGGTCACAATGACGCTGAATGACGAGAAATTCTTCAAATTTCGGAATGCACTTTCCGGTGGTGCCCTTGCAGTCTCGGCAGTGTATGCCTAAGTGCCCTCTCACACTTTTGCGGACGTTGTTATTGTGTTCTCTAAGCCTTGTGTTCAGACACCTGCCCGTCTGGCGCACGTACTTTTTGCCGCATCACAAAGGAATCTCGTAGACTACCGACGTTGAGCATACGACAAACTTAGTTTTGTGCCCGATAGAGCACTTGTGGGGTTCCTTTTTCGGGAGGTACGTCTTTTTGCAAAGGGCCGCCAGATTGCGGCTTCCAATCAAAACGGAAATTACGACCACTCAGACACGACTACTGTTTTTATCACGTGCAAAACACCGTCCTATGGGTCACAAGGCCGCAGAATCGGCCGCATAACTAGGCAAAAGTAATCAATGGTGAAAATTATAGGCAATTCATATTGATCAGTGCGTACATGAGGAGTGCCAGACCCATATCAGGTTGATCGCATGGCCGCAGATAGGCGTTGCGAGCTGACAGAACGTATCTCGAAAATACCTTCGAAAGTATCTCGATGTCGCACCGCAACTTCAGCTTCGCTAGTGATCCACCTTCACAGAGTGTAATGGATCATCATTTTTTTCAGTGAAATCGCATTCGAATAAGCAGTTGCGCCGTTGATCAGAGTAAGTGATCACTTGTTGCATTGTGGCGACCCACAGGAGCTTTCAAAGAATGTGTTTTGCATCTCCTCGTCGAGTAACGCTAAGGCACACAAGCCTTGAAATGTATATGGTCAGTGATCATACTCAGTGATTCTCGGTGGAAGTGATTCAGCGCTCTTGCAAGAATTCAGCACCGGCTTTTTCTCCTTCCCCCAATTTCCCACTCGCTCATTTTACCGGTCTTCATTTGTATGAGGAGTCACTCGTGCGTCAGCACTTTATTCCCTGCCATCCCACATAAATCGTGACTGTCCCGCTAAGTGCGAGCAGGAAACTTGAAACACGCGCCCCTCTTCCCTAAGCCCGTCATGCTCGCCTTCCTGACAGCGCTCATTTGTTCGTGTCAGCGGTAAAGGCGCTAAAGCGCGTCACGAACACGTTTCGACTAAACCTGCGCGCCGTGCGCACTTTGCGCACCTATGGAGGCGGAACCTCCACGTGCGAGGAAAATGACACCCTAAGCAAAGGCAAGAGCTGCGAACTAGCGGGGCGCGCGTGCGGGACGGGGGAGGAGGTCTAATTTAAACCTTCGTTAGGCCTGACGAAAGAAATTGCAAGATGCCACTGTTTCTGCAAGGGCGTCAGAAACAAGCTCTGCGTGTTCCGCACGCACACGCACACACACACAGGTATCCACAGCGGTGGCCCCGCGTAAACGGGACGATCCCGAGCAAGCTGGTAATGGCGCTTAACAGATCGTTGGCTCCACGGAGCCGAATGCGTGCCGGAGACAACGCACGCACGAGCACACCGGTTGGAGCTCTCTTCTTCTTGCTCTTCCCGTCCACAGAGATGTGAGCAGGCACGCCTTGCGGAACGCCCGCTTCGAAAAACGCGCAAAACTGGCGTGCGCGCCCCTCCCACCGAGGCTGAACTCGAGCGCGGGGGAAACAAAAGCTCATCGAGCGAGCACGTCGCCGTAATTGCTTAATCTCTCGAGAGAAGGGACTCGCTTCCGCCGCTGTGCTCGCCAGAAAGGTAATTTTGGGAAAACCTGCGCGCAGAAAATCGGCTGCCAAGTCTGCTATCCAGCGCCGCTCTGACCTCGGCGTGTATTCGAGCCAGGCTTGTGGGAGCGTGTGCCCAGGAGTGATGAGCCTCCCCGTCGCGCCTACTCGCTCTTTTGTCCTCACTGTTAATGTTGATACATTCAGAGCCACCATATAAATGTAAGATCCTCTCAGAACATGACGCCTACTTGTAAGGCTGCTGGTATTGCCAACACTGGTCGGTCCTGATATTTTTATTTCGTTTCGTTTTGGTTAAAATTTGTTTTAACGCACCTGGCACGAATACAGCTGGCTTAACTATAAAGGCAAAGCGTAAAAAAAAAGAAACAGAGGCCGCAAAATTGAAAATATTAAGGCAGCCAGAGTGATTTCTTGTACATGTTCCCCATTTTAAACGCTGATATTGCACCCGCCGCGGTGGCTCAGTGGCTAAGGCGTTGCGCTGCTGAGCACGAGGACGCGTGTTCGATTGCCGGCCGCGGCGGCCGCTTTTCTGATGCAGGCGAAAAGCGAGATTTCGGCGCACGTTAAAGATTCCCCGGTGGTCAAAATTAATCCGGAGCTCTCCACTACGGCGCGCCTCATCACCTGCGCTGCGTCGGCGTGTTAAACCCTACGATCAATCAAACGCCGATATTGCTTATAGGTACACTGAAGTAAATTTGTCCAGCTCCTGTTTTTGCTTGCACTGCGTGACTGGCTCAAATAAACACACTTTTCATGGTTTATCCGAGCGATAAGGCGGTATTTATTTTATAAAGCCTGAAAGAAGAAAAGCTACCATGCGCGGTTTCAATGCGGCCGCACCAACAAACAGCAGTGACGTAATTGGAAGGTGCTACATGTTTGGGCGATGTCCAAGGTTAGCATTCAAACCAGTTGCGGTTTTGGTTCTTTGAAACAACATGCTTGGCATCCGACGTTATTGTTGGATGGGAATTCTCGATATATCAGTAATCGGTATACCGCGCTTCTGCCATGTTTTCGGCTGCAAAATGCGTCAGATAAGCCTACCAGCACGGTTTGTAATCGTAACAATCACTAGCCAAGGGGAACGCAATGGATGAAGGTCCTCCGCGTCACCGCAAACGCTCAAATGCGAGGCGCTTTTCCCACATCTTTGGAGCTTGCCTGGCTCGTGCTTGTATCGTAAGAGGCGTGTTCGCACCAGGCCAAGGATCGGCTGATTCGGGACTTTGCCCGCAAGCACTTGGTGCAACACCACGCCAACGAGAACTCGCCAGCGCGTCAGTGTCAGTCTCCACGTGTTCTGCGAACTCGCTCTCATGGAGCAATGGACCTTACAGCGCAAAAATGGTAATTCAGTGTACAAAACATTGCCCAAAAACAAATAAATCAACTTAAAGAAAATACAACATGCACTATATCAGATTTGAAATTGCGACTTGCAAAACAACAAACCTAGCTCTCCAGACAACTAGGCTATAAGCCAGCTTTTTTTTTTTTGGTAACAAAAACTTTATTTACAGAAATATATAAAGGGCCATATCAATTAATTGCAGAGCATTCATCGAAAAAAGGAGCAGATTTACGCATACAGAAAATACGCGCTTTCGAGATTTACGCTAGCTTAGAGTCAGCATGTTCTGCCAGGAAGTGTAAAGTAGCTTGCACATCGTGCCTGTGCAACAGGATTTTACAGGGAAGTGGCTGGGGGAAGTGGCCCTTTTGCAGGGACTCTTCTCTTGGGAGTACCTGTGCGCAGCAAAACCGACGAAGCTCTACTTGGTGGAGCAGCTCCACCTGGAACTTGGTGGAGCAGATCCTCTCACCCCCATGTGCCGCTCACCACCTCTAGGCCGCCTGAAAAGTGACGGCCTACGGCGTGTGCGGAAGCTCCCCGTTCCAGCCAGTTCGAAAGATATCTTCTTTCGCTTGCACACAGCGGTCTACCTACTAAGGAAAGCAGGAGGAGCGGGGTTTCTTCCTTCCTGGAAAGTCCAACTGTCTGCTGTGTGGAATGCGGGAGACGCCCGAGCATGTATTTTTACAGTGTAATCCGGCGTTATATTTCTGGGACGAGCTGCAGTGCTCCTTTGGCACACAATGGCAGCTCACCTGGATGAACTTGAGGTTCTTGGATGCAGATATGGAATGCCCACAGCTGCGTGACTGTATCCATGTCACAGGTCTCCACTTGCTATGGAGGGCAACAGTCGCTGTTGTTGAATGTGCTGAACGCCCTCGGCCGGCGTGGATGCGTTTTTCAGAATCCGCAGTGGACAGTGGCCGCCCTCGACGAGCCTGATTCAGACTCCGAGCTCCGTGATGCACTGGTGCATGGTTCGCGAGCCCTTTCGGAATTCAAGGTAAAGGAGCAGAGGAGATGGGACTCAGTTTGTCGGCTAGAACGGCTGTCACCTAAAGAACCCCCTTACCACTCGGCTATAAGACAGCGATGCCAGGGGTGGCAGCGTATGAGGTATATAATGTATAGCCAGTTTACATTCTCATTTAGTTTTAGCATTTCAAGCAGCTTATATGACTATGTCTTGTATAGTGCTCGTGCAGTAAGCGTCCCCCAAATTCCCACAATATCTCGTGTCTAGCGGCTGTATTTCTTAGACGGAAAAGCGTCCGCAGATGTGTGGTCGTGCTGCTGACCGCTGTGCTAGTTCAGCGAGCGCAAAATGTGCTTTCTACACCCTGGTTTTACGCTGTACGGTAAAAGTTTCGGTTGATTTTAATTCCTTGCACCTATATTAACTTCGCTGACTCTTCTCCCGCCTTCAATTGGCTTTAGATTTTCCTACTGGCGTACCAGTCAGCGAAGCGTCGCATGTGAGCTTGCGGGGCACGACTTACACTTAAGAGCTTGATACAGTCTACCAACTAAAAAACGAAAGGCACATTCTCCCTGGCACAAATGTGGCGCGGCTTAGTTTCAACTGAGCGAATGAATTGCGACGACCCACCGGCCGTCGGCCGACGAAACGCCGGGCCAACTGATTCTGTCGGAGGGTCGGCGAGCCGTGCAGTAGCGCAGTCAAGCCAAGCCATCTTGTTTTGACGTCATCCGAAACGTCGTAGAAAATCGGCGACGATGGAAAGAGGAGGACGGCATTCTCGTATTGATTTTTCTAGTGAATGAAGTCGCGTAAACACAGCTCGAAACATAGCCTAGAAACTTCAAACTACAATTTGCGCTAGTAATCCCGCAGTGCTTACAAATCACTTCAGTGTCCTTGTGAACACACCGCTTGCAGTGCTGAGACTTATGGTATCCTCCTCCTCCCGTCCCCATCGCACTGCTTGGGGTGGCTTCTGCGGGAAAAGGTCTAGGATCCAACTGGTATAAGCAGCAAAGTTTCACGAACTGTTTTCTCTAAGTTGCAGGGTGCGTGAAGCAATACGCAGACAGCAGACCGCATTATAACAGCCTTTTGGTACCTTGTATACATGTTACCAAGCGCCTAGTATAAAATGGTCAAACGTTTAAGCTGAAATTTTATTATAGCTGACGCAAGCTGAATTAGGGACTACTATTCCTTATATATTAACCCCGAGGTTATTGGGGTTTTGAAAAAAAATCCAATCTGTTGCATTCAACTCAGCTGTATTACCACGCAGTGCTGAAATGATTACATGATGGAAGTTATTTTTTGGGAGTGTCTATTATCACGGCAACTGTGAGAATTAACGTCCGACATTTTCACGGCAGTCGCCTCTCATTGGCTAAGAACGCTACCCGGAGATTCTATGGGATAAATATTCCCTAAAAAGACATGTTCGCAGCTTGCCCCTGCAGCGCTGTGGTATAGTACTTGGTTTTAAACGAGAAGGCTCAGGTTCGAGTCCGACATTGCAATGTTTTTTTTTAGCTTTCGGAATTTTTCCGTCATCGCGATTTTGTTAATGCTTTTATTTTACTCTGTTTTTTACCACATCAAGAAATCGACGCACGGGACTTCTAGAGTGGGTTGAATTACGTTTACTATATGTTGTGTTCTGTGTCGTTGGGCTGGGTTAGATTAGTTTGGCTGGATTTGGGTAGGTTATGACGCGTTCGGTTAGGCTACGTTAGGTTCGGTGAGGTTATGTTACGTTAGGTTACGTTGGAACATAATATTACTCAGCAAATTTTAGGCCAGCCAGCTTTTATGGAAACTGCCGTGAGAATTTCCCGGAGGTAATTCTCATGGCTGCCGTGAAACAAGACGTAGCCTATTTTTTATGCATGAGAGAAGGCGGCATTAAATATTGCTCCTCGTGAACGCGATGAACGATGGGAGGAGCGACCTCACGTTCTTGGTGGCTCTTGTGGGACGGAGACACACCCGATGAAGCAAGATTTTTAAGAAGTAGCCGAGGAAGCTGATAGCATTAAAAAACTACCGGCAGTAATGTCTGCAACATCGCGAGAAAACTGCCACTAAAGCCTTATGTCAACGTAATAGGGTTGTTCCTAAGGATGAATTGGGCCAAGGCGGATTGGGGATACCAAGAGACAGAGAAATCAGCAGTGCCCTTTCGTTTCCCCCATAAAACTAATTCTGTTCCTGCAGTCACATGCCCATTTCGTTGCACGGTTTATGTGCTGCCTGAAGGTGTGGAGGTGTTGGGGGGAGGGGGGAGGAGTGTTGAAAATGAGGTACATCTTACAAGTATACGGGCGCGGTCTGTACTAGCACTTCCGGTACATTTGTGGAGCTACGAAAAATCTCAAACAATTCCGGCGGCCGGGCGTAGATTCAGAGTTTCGAAGGGTGAGGACTTTCTTCCTTTCTAGAAGAATGCGCATAAAAAAAGTACACAGTCAAAGAATAGTTGCGCAAGTTTTAGAGCTCGCGCATAATTCTTAATCTCCGCTTTTGTTCCCGTCGCGCGCTACACTCCACCGTGTAAGCCCGAGAATGGAATTCGGCCCTGCGCATACGTGGAGCTCCGGGTGGAAATTATTCAACCCGGCCTTCGTTACGGATACTCTCCCCTGGGAGACGCCAACGCCTCAGCCGTGCGTTGGCGACAGAAAGAGCTCTACCAGGAGGATAATTTCCCTAACATTTGCGTTTTATTTTGTTCCAAGTCGGGTTGTATCCTGTACGTCACTAAGGACGAAGCAGTGAGGCAGCATTGACAGCTCATGCGGCGCGGTGAGTGCACGCTGTTGCGGAAGAGATAAATGAAAACTGGATGGAGAGCGCGTACTAGCAGGAAAGCCTTGCAGCGTTGTGTGTGTGTGTGTGGGAAGGGGGGGGGGGGGGGGGAGGCGTGGCGGGGCAGGGTACGAAAAGGAAAGGATGATCAAAGGCGAGCCGCCATCGAAATTCGGCAATTGGATTGCAACCCGCGTGCGGCTCACTCATGAACCTATTCGCGCTACGTACACACGGGGCGGCAGCAAGTGTTGCACCGACCATCAGACCATCATTCATTCTTTCCTCGATCGGGAAGCTTTTACCGCCGCGAGCGTGGCCGCAGCTGTCCTGGCAGCGCGAATAGCACCCGAAATGACGGCGTGGTGGCAGCGCCTAACGTCACCTTGTCGGTCAAGCGGTGCTACATTTCACGCCATTGCTTTTCTGTACAATTTTGGGGTTTTGTAAATCTAGTTAAAGCAAATTATACGAAACAGTGTGATATCTTAGCTTATGACAGTGTTATAACAGTGTCATAACATCCACTACACACCCAGTACGTTAGCCCACGAACGCTATTTCGAAATACATTTTTCTTGTCCAAGTGCCCGCACCCAGCCAAACAAAATTAGGTGAATTACCAGGCCCTACACGCTATTTGGTTTTAAAAAGTGCAGACACTTCCAAGCGTTAATTATCGAGTTAGTAAGCCGCTCTACTGTACACCACGGCCATTTACAGTTGGCTACACAACACACACATGCATCGCTAAGAAGACACGTTTCCAGGCGCCATATAAGCAGTCTTTTAGTACCTAAGTACGAAAGCCCTAGGTTCTATTGAAACATATTTATAAAATACCGCCTTAAAGCGCTATATACGCAGTTCCTTCACAGTCAGCTTCATTGCTATTCCCGCATGTTTTGCTGGGAAGACATTTTTGAGGAAAGACTTGACTGGTCGAATAAGGCCTACACCTTCAGAATAAGGCCTAAATACCTTCCTAAAATCCCAAGAACTCCTACACAGAACTTTACACCGAGCCTCTTTACCCCTTCCTGCCCTGATTTTTTCATTTCAAGCGAAACAATGTTTTCTGCGTGTTTTATTAAATTTAGGTCCCCGTAAGTCCACAATCAAAAAATAGAGGTGGTAGTGCAAGTATTAACAGATTTATATTGAGGCAATTTATTAGTATACAGCTGGCTATTAAAAATTTTGGATTGAGCAGAAACATCTTTCTGGAATGCGTTCCTGAATGTTAGGAGCACATGAGCCTACAAACAAGCAATTGACTTCGTAGTGCAGGTGTTTTTAATTTTACAAGCTTTGGAATAAAACTAGGACCTCCGTTTTTTGTAGACTCAATGTAGGAAGCTTGTCTTCATCGGAGCTTCTTCTTCCTTGTACAGTCGAGCTCCACGAAAAGGAAAAAACAGCGGCGTCTATCGCAACTGGCATCATTGAAGAACAATTCCTAAGAAAATCAGCAGTTTAGGTTTTGTTCTTTGTGCGCTAGAGGAACTTTTATGTGATGGCGTCAGTTGACACCACCAGGGCCGAGAGGGTTAAACTTTGCTTTATGCCCCTTTAAACTCGAAATTTTAGCTGGGTATGTTTGTCGCCACAAGTTCTCTTTTCCTCGATTCTTTTTTTCGCCAATCCGCGCTTCCAGTTTCTCTCAAATTTCGGTGAGCAAGTGTATGGAAAGAGAACATTGGGGACATTCGCTATACCCGCACACTTCTTGCAAGGACGCTCAGGAATACACGTTACCGGCCCGTAAGGGCACCTCCTTTAAAACACGTAGTTCTTGTTCTATCTCGTTCTTTTTGTTCTGGTTAACCGTGACACCAGCCACATGTAAGGCCACCCTTTGTCAGGGACCATGTTGCAAACAACGCGCTGCCAGCAGCTTTCAGTCTTTCTTTGTTGCTTCATTTCAGCTACCTTTCTTGCTTAGAAGGAATCCTGTCATGACCAGGACAGCAAACTACAATTTTCAGTTTCAGCTCCCGCCGCACAGAAGGTCGTGCGACTGTACAAGTGCGCAGGAAGCTCAATGCAGTTGAGTCGAACATGGATTTTCTCGCAGATTAGAAGAGCTGGAGAGCGCTCAATAACGTAGACTGGAAGAAAGATATGCATGCCGGGGAAAGCCGCGAACGGCGCGAAAACAGCCCCAGCCCGCGTAGAGATCGGATTAAAAGAGAGTGGGAGAAAAGAGCGGGGAGGGGTTGGAGGGGGGGGGGGGGGGGCTGCATATACGTTTCTTCTTTGATGTCGAGCTTGTTAGGTAGCGCACGTGGCGCGAAATCTCTCGGCGATTCGCAAACCTGCCCACTGCTGCCTGTAGGCTCGTGCCGGAATTTCGAGCCTATAGTGAGCAGCCTTCGCGCCGAGGTGGCGGGGCTTTAAATACTGGTTTTTCCGCCGGTATATTTGTGAACGTAGCTGTGAGGTAAATTTTTTTTTCCACTTGTGCCCACGTTTTGTAGATTGCTTCAGCTTCAAAAGCACAAGGGAGGAATGAACAATACCCTTCCATTTACTTACTGTGCCCTCTTGGCCTATGGAACCAGGCGCGCAGCGTTTTCGCCTCACGTTAGCTAAATATCGCCAGCCTGTCGTCGGGATATTTGTAATGTTATGGGACCATTTAGGTAGCGAAAGGCGACGGACATGTAAAACGCGTCTAGTAAGGATGAACTCATCCGTCGTCTTTTGCTACTTGTGCCAATTTTCCCAGTTTTCTGTCCTTGTGTGGTTACGGAACCTCATGCGACAAGTGACTAGGAATTTCACCATTGAATTGAATTTACCCTTCGCGGTGGCTCAATGGCTAAGGCGTTGGTTGTGCTGCTGAGCCGAAACACGCGGGTTCGTTTCCCGGCCGAGGCGGCCGCTTTTCTGATGGAGGCGAAAAGCAAAAACGCCCGTGTGTACGAGATTTCGGCGCACGTTTAAGATCCCCAGGTGGCCCCAAAATCAATCAATCAGCAACACTTGGGATCGTGCATTCCACCCTACCCTGACCTGAAAATTTCAGAGTCGGAGGGAGGGGGGGGGGGGGGTGGAAGAGGAGAGCAGTGAGGCAGAGGAGCTGTTTCGGGAAATTAGAGACGGTGTGTCGCCAGCACAGAGGAAAATGCGGTACCTCCAACGTCGCCACGCGGCTCTCACCGGCCACTGCAGCCCGGCGCGGGGCTACGCCAGCGCTGCCGAAGCGAGGGCCGCGCCGCACCACATACCGCGCACTTCCGAAACCCTTGGTGCGGGCGCACGAGCCCTCCCGATGCCCCTGATAGAATTAGCGGCCGAATCTTCAAAGGCGGCGATAAAAGGCTTGGCCGCTCGGCCTTCCATTATCGCCACCTCGGGCCATTGTTCTCGCCGCTGCCAACGCAACCCTGCCGCCAAGGAGAGCGAGAGGGAGGGAACCACGCGGGCGTACAGGAGCGAGCGCGGCGTGCCCGGGGAATTAAAGAGGGCTTGGCTATAGTCCGCTTATACCGAAGCCGGTCGTTTGTTTCAAAGTGAGGGCGGAAAAAAAAATCCCCGTGCACCGAGGTAAAAGGAAGTCCCTCGTTATGTCCGATAGCTCTCAGAAAGAGCTCCCGGCCAGAAAAGCTCTCCCTTCTGCATTATTCGCTGATTTTTGTACCCGTGGGTTTAAACATTCTCGGTTCGTTGCTTTGTCTCCATTACATTTTTTTTTTTTTTTGTAGTGCTTCTAGTGTTTGGTCACATTTTAGTTGCCTGTTTATTCAAGGCCGCTGTTCGTACGTTTCAATCGGCGCGCATAAAAAAAAATAAATTGGTGATCAGAGTCTGTATATACACAGGAAAAACTACCGACTGCGCACAAACTGGACGAGACCTCGGCATACTATAAAATTTGCAGTGGAAAAATTGAATCTAACGTGCTCAGTGTATCGAGCGTTTGTTACGAGTAGCTTTAAGCCTTGATGCACGGTTTTGCCCCTCCTAGTCGGCAAACTTCGTTTTCTTTTCTTTTATTTCCATAAAATTGCTGTCGTTCTATCTCGACAGACAGCTGGCATAACTTCGTAGCAGTGATATGTGTGTCTGTAGTACATTAGAAAAATCGGCTTTTATGGCCGCGATGCACTTTACGCTAAACAAAAAAATGACCCGTTCTGATTTATTTGTTCTTAATGTGTTTTTTTAACGCGATAACGTGATTTAGGCTCATTTTCTATTTTTCCGTGGCAGCTGTATCCACCTAGCGGAACTATGGAATAGATGATTCAACATCATTACACACGCTCAAAAGGCCATTAGTCTCAAGGCAGCAGGCAGAGTAACCAAACGCTTGAGAAAGTAGGACTTGATTGCTGGCTATTTGGTTCATGACGTACGAAGGAATAAGTTTCCGCAAAAGACGATGACGTAGATAGAGACGACAAGATGAGCGCAACTTCCAACTTTATTTTGCATGAAATAACAACACACATATATACCTCATACCGGTATCGCCCGCAATAGTATCAACAGCCGCACCACCCAATTCGGTGTAGCAATAATCACATCTGAAATGCAACAAACAAAACAATTCGATAAAACGGGGTAACCAAACAGTACGTACCAGATAACAGATGCAACTCAGAAAGTATACACGGCTTCCAAAATAAACACATGTCGAAATTCAAATCAATAATGAAAGAATAAAATCAGAGCCAAAAGGGCATCAAAACCCCTAAAATACAATGATCCGAAGCTTGAAGATACCGAATTCCTAAAGATCAAACCGAGAGAGAAATTATTAAAACCTAAAGAATTAGACATTATGGGGATGATCGCGTCAGCACGCCCTCAGTAAGCCTCCTACCCACAGATTTAACGTCCTTAGAGGGTCATGTTTAAGAATGAGCTGCGGTTTTTTTTTTTTTTTTTGGGGGGGGGGGGGGGGGGCATTTTTAGGCTTTTGTTAGATATTTGATGCGCACCCTCGGTGTTGGTCAGCGCTTCCTTTTTCCCACCCCTGTTATCATTCAAATTTTAGTGGTTTTGTGCCTTTTTGTTCTGCTTTTATGCTTTTATCCTTTCATCTTTGGTTTTATGCTTGACACGTGTTGATTTCAAAAAGCGTGTGTAGTACATAAGTTTGATCTGTTTTAGGTTCTCTTAAATCTTAAAAACGCAACCTCTGTGTTGTTCATTCCTTCGATTCTCCCACCCCTGTTATCATTCTATTTTTAGTAGTTTTATGCCCTTTTGGCTCTGATTTCATGCTTTCATCTTTGATTTTAAGTTTGACACGTATTGATTTTGGAAGATGTTGGAAGATGAAGTTGGATCTGTTATCTTGTGCGTACTGTTTGGTTGCCCCGTTTTATCGAATTGTTTTGTTTGTTGTATTTTACGTGTTATTCTTGTTACGCCGAATTGGGTGCACGGTGCGGCTGTTGAATGGACTGGGGGTGATACCGGTAGGAGGTATATATGTGTGTTGTTATTTCATGCAAAATAAAGTTGGAAGTTGCGCTCGTCTTGGCCTCTCTATCTTGATCCTCGTCTTTTGCGCAACCTTATTCCTTTGTACGCTTGAGAAAGATTCTCCGATCCACAATGATGAAAGTTCACATCATATTATGGATGGATTGTAGGGTTTAACGCGCCGACGCAACGCAGGCGATGAGGCGCTCCGTAGTGGAGGGCTCCGGATTAATTTTGACCACCTGGGGATCTTTAACGTGCGCCGAAATCTCGTACACACGGGCGTTTTTGCTTTTCGCCTCCATCAGAAAAGCGGCCGCCGCTGCCGGGAATCGAACCCGCGACCTCGTGCTCAGCAGCGCAACGCCTTAGCCACTGAGCCACCGCGGCGGGTCACATCACATTAGCACCAGGACACAGTGGGCTGGAAGGAAACGACGCAGCCGACTAACATCCACACGAGATCGCATACTTGGCTCCCTGCGACCACGACTAGCAGACTCCCCTCCCTGGAGAATATGAAGAACGCTTCCTCTCTCTTCCCGATCCCAGGAACACGATCTCTCCCCGTGCTACACGGGGATTCAACGCCGAAGAATCGCACACTCTGCGCAGGATACAAACCAACACCTATGTCCACAAACCTGGGCGGGCGAAGTTGTATGCCAGAAAACGTCCGACATTAACTTAAAAGTAGGCAAAATACTGGAACACATGCATTCTCTTCCACGCGACCTGGTCATATCCACGGATATGCTCAGGGAACAACAACTCAAACACTACATATTCCTCTGGTATCGGCATATGGGAGGCTGCCTTGCTTGTCACCGCAAGGTGAACGTGAGCTGTTTCTGGGGCCCTGGAGTTCGGGTTCTAACCTTGGGGTCTACCACCTGTTTACCCTATTTTTCCAAACTTCCACAAAATATTACTCAACAAAGGTCTCTCTCTCTCTCTCTCTCTATATATATATATATATATATATATATATATATACAGTCGAACACGGATATATCGAACACGGGTATATCGAATTATTGTCTATATCGAACTCGTAAATTATCCCCTTGAAAATTCTGTGTAAAAGTATAGGAATTCGTACGTTTATATCGAACCGTATTTTTCCCGACATCGGGTATATCGAACGCCGCGGGAGCTGGTAGGTGCTCTTCGGCGGTCGCTGCAACCCCGATTGAGGTTGAGGAGGATGTGGAGGAATGCGCGGGCATGGCGAAGGTCGGGTACAGGAGGCGACTCCTCGATAGGCTTTTGATGAACCTCCGCGTGGGCACCGAGCTTAAGGTTGACCTGCTGGGAGCCATACATATGATGACATGCGCTTGGAACGGCGTGAACAAGGAGACGGTGGCCAACTGCTTCCGGAAGGCAGGCTTTGTGACGGCCGAACTTTCCGAAGCTTGCGAAGACGGCGACGACGACGACGAGTGCATGGGCGACACGTTTCGCGGGTTGTCGTCCCTTTTCCCGGCTGCTGTTCCAGCCGGAGTGTCTCCCGACGACTTCGAGAACGCTGACACCAATGTTCAGGCTGTTTCGAGCCTCGGTGACGAGGATATTGTAGCTGCGGTCGCAGGAACCCAGGTTGATAGCTCGAGTGGTGAAGATCGTCCGGACGAGGAGGCGGCTACACGATCGTACTCCGCGGGTGAAGTGGCCGCTGCGTTCAGCTTGATTCGCCGTTGTTGCGGCGACATGGAAGGAACTGGGCTGTCGCACCTGGACGGCCTCAAGAAGATTGAGACCAGCGTCTTTAATTTCATTTCCAGGACGAAGAAGCAGGCCAAGATCAGCGATTTTTTTTCACGGAAATAAAGCGTTCTGTTGCGTCGTGAGTGCGGAATTAGTTGTCATTCTTGAATGCGCCCATCGGTAAGTGATCGTTCGCAATAGGTGAGGTCTCAGAGCCAATATTTTTTATATCGAATTTTTCATATATCGAACTATTTCGCGATCCCCTTGGAGTTCGATATATCCGTGTTCGACTGTATATATATATATATATATATATATATATATATATAGAAATGTCGGCAGTCTACAATGCCAAAGAAGGCATAGGGGAATGGTTGGACTATTTTTTTACCGTTAGTGACGTTACATTTTTTTTATTATTATTAATTACGTGAGAAAGAAAGAAAGAAAAACACGCGCCCAGAGTGGGGACCGAACCCACGCCTTTCGGTTAGATCTCGAATGCCTTACCAATTCGGCTATCTGGGCGACTGTGTTCCTCTTCACTTTCTGCGGTATTTATATTTACTACTACTGTATCTGACGCTTGAGGGTGGTAGCCAGCGCCGCTCAGACTACACGGGGAGAAGGGGACCTTCTTTTCAACCCCCGCGGCGTGACTCGAACGTCTACAGCCTGTCATGAGCGGATAACTGGCAGGAAACCCTCTTATGCTACCTTGGCATCAAGGCTGCCAGAACCGAGGCCCTCGCTAAGCTTTCGCACGATAATATGGTTTGGAAAAGAGGGGCTCGTTAGGAAGTACAGAAAGAAATGCCGGCCGTCTACAACGCCAAAGAAGGCGTAGGGGAATGGTTAGACAATTTTTTACCGTTAGTGACGTTACATTATTATTTTTAATTATTACGTGAGAAAGAAAGAAAGAAAAACACGCGCCCAGAGTGGGGACCGAACCCACGCCTTTCGATTAGATCTCGAATGCTTTACCAATTCGGCTATCTGGGCGACTGTGTTCTCCTTCACTTTCTGCGGTGTTTATATTTACTACTACTGTATCGGTAGGCGTGGGTTCGGCTCAATAAAAGTTTTTTCCAATCCAATCCAATCGGAAAGCAAAGCGGAGGATGTGGTAGGTCATTGAAACAGATAAAGAATTTGGAAAGAAAGAAAGAAAGTGGAGAAAAAATGCCCGCCAGGTGGGATCCGAACCCACGACCTCCAGAACGAGAATAAGCACCTTGAACCACTGACAGGGTCGCCTTCTCGCTCAAACTGACAAGCACCCGCAGCAGCCCCAACTTTTCACGCAGAGATCTTAAAGGGGCCATGCAGACGAAATACAAGTTTGTTTTATTCGAAAGATTTCGTTTTTTTAGGGCCCCCAGTGCTTGTCCGGGAGCAAACTGTGCTTTATTCACAACGAAATTAATCAAGTTACAATTTTGATTTTGAAATTTAACCTCAAAACATGAAGTAGCTGCCCTCCAAGCAGACCTTAATGTATACAAATTGGTCAATGCAACTAAAAACTAATAAATGTAAATTTATGTGAATATCGAGAACTTTCAACGTTCTGACTTCTTATTTCCTTAATAACGTTGCTTTATGTACTGTTAGCAGCTTTAAATATTTAGGCGTTCATATAACCTCCAGTCTGGCCTCGGGTGTTAATATTCGTTACGTATATTAATAACTCTAACAGGATTTCGGGCTATTTGCGCCGTAATTTTGCCAAGGCTCCTTCCTCATTAAACCTTCTCTTATATAAAGCACTCATTTGTCCCACATTAGAATACGCCGCCTCCGATTGGGACACAGCGCCACATAACCTGATACATTCACTTGAAATTATCCAAACCAACTCCGTCCGGTTTGTACTTACTAACTATAACCAAAGAGTAAGCATCAGTGCTATAAAATCTAGTCTTAATCTCCCATGTTTAGCATCTCGACGTAAGATATTTCGCCTAAGTCGGTTTCATAAAATATTTCCCCATCTATTCATGCGTGATCAGCCCATTTTGCCTCCCCAGAATACATTAGATCGTTTAGATCTCGTTCACAAAGTGGGAGTACCATCGTGCCGAATGAAATTTTTTTCACTTGTACATACTTCGTGCATTCATTGAATTGAACCACTTTCACACACTGACGACCACCAATCCAACATCACCAAGTATGTAAAAATTCCCCCGCATTTCCCCGAGGGGGAGAATGTGAAAGTGCGAATGCACGGTTGTCGGCCCGCTTGCGGCGCTTGCGCTCGGCCCCCGCAGCCCACCGCCTCGCCGCCTTCTCTTCCATCTCTTCCATCGGGTTTGTAGTATCACGAGTACACCACGCAGTTATCAAGCCGCTATAACGCCGCTGAGTCGCCAACGCACGCCGCTGACGACGTAGTTTGAATGCGTTAAAGATATAAGGCGCGTTACTCACACTGATATCAGCGTGGCGTCCGTGGCTTAGTCGGTAGAGCGTCGCGCTGCGGCCGCAAAGTCCTCGGATCGAAACCTGGCGCCGGATGCTGTTTCTTTTTTAAATATAGAGGAGCACTGCGGACGCCGCCGCCGCCGCCGCCGCCGGCGGTGGATGGTTTGGGGTCGCTTATAAAGTGCATTCGCACTTAAAAAATGGCGCAGCTTGCACTAGTGGTGCAAGGCTGGAGAAACAGCAGAGCTGGCGGCCCCGCTCCCTTCGTCGGAGACCTGGCTGTTGCACCTCGCATTTATTTCCGAACTCGCCGCTAAAAGATCTCCATGACTGACAGGCCCGTATCGTTTCGTCCGCGCGCAGGCTTTCACATCTCTCCCAAAGTGGACCGCGTTAGCACGCGCTAGCAACCGCGGGCAAGTCCAACGCCAACGCCCGCGATACGAACCCAAAGGAAATGCTGTGCGCCCTGCATCCAAAATCCCGGATTCGCCGAAGGGGTAGGAAGGCCTTGGAAACTCGGAAGCCAACACAGTCGACGAGGCTGTGTGGGAAAACTTGAAAACAAATGTTAAGGGAGTGGTCACGGAGATAGGTGGGCGGGAGGCGGCCGAACACAGAGCGAACGAGCGCCGCTTCATGGAGACTTTCCGTAGCCTCGTCGAGGCGGACGAGAAACGTCCGGGAGACTTCCAGCAGGACATCCGCTGAACTATAAAGGTGAGCTTCGGAGCGAACTGGAGCGGCGCTGCAGGGGCGCTCTTGTCCGCAGCCGCGAGCAGAGGGTCGAGTTCGAGGCGCAGCCGTCCAAGCTCTTCCGAGCCTTCGATCGAGAACTCCTCGCCCGCGAAAACATCAGCGAGGTCAGCCACTGTGCTGGCATCGCGCATGGGCGGGAGGAAGCAGCGGCGAACCTTTGCGACTACAACAATTAACTTTTTCGGTCCAGACCGACATCAGACTGCGTGCCCCCGAGGTTACTTGCTTCCTTACCCACGGTACCCGATGAAACGAAAGAACAAATTAACTCGCTTATCACTAAAAAAAAAAAAAAAAAAAACTCCCTAAGAGCAAGTCACCGGGCCTGGATGGGATCGGAGCCGAACTCTATCAAGCTTTTCGCAAAGAGATGGGCCCCATTTCAGCGACCGTTTTTGAAAAATGCAGGCAGTAAAAAGCGGCTCCCCCTCTCCATGCGGGAACTTCACCTCGTTCTAATCCGCAAAAAGACCAGATCCGATGCTTTGCCATCAGTAACTGATTTCCGCCCAATCACACTCTTGTCGACCGACTATAAAATTCTCTCCGGGATCCTAGCTTGACGTCTCGAAATGGCCCTCCGAAGTGTAACTGGTGAACGTCAAACCTGCGGCGTCAAAGGTCGTTCAATAAACACAAATTTACATCAAATAAGGACCGTTTGTGAGGCCGCAGAGATGGGAGTGATTCCAACTAGACCTCCGAAAAGCCTTTGACCAGGTCGACCGCACCTTTCTCGTCACCCTTTTTCGGCACTGTGGGATAGGGAAAACAATGATGGAATGGCCAGAAACGTGTTACGCTGGCATCACAACAAGTGTAATGTTGAAGGGAGCACTCGGCCCACCCATAGAGGTTAGCAGGTCGGTCCACCAGGGCATCGCAATATTTCCGGTCCTGTATGCACTCTATCTGGAACCACTCTGTCGGATGATAGCCCCTTCCAACTCGATCATGGGACTGGTACTTCGTCGCCAATCTGGAACCTCGCCAAATCGGAGATATGTTGACTGGGTGAGCGGGACTCCAAGCCAACACACGCTTGTGGCGTACGCTGGATGGATGCAATAGACAGCTACTTGGGTGTAAATGGGGCCTATAGGGGAAGCTAGTGCAGTCGAATATAGACCCAAGCTAGCGGCTGCGGAGGCCAGGTTGCACCCCTGGAGAACGCGCCACATCGCCTTGGTCGCCACAGCTCACGGAATCAGCGTTGTCGTCTATTCAGCAGCCCCACATTCGGCGCCAGTCACCTCCATCGACACCAAATCAGTAAAGAAGTTTCACCGACAGTGGGTGGTCTTTATCTGGCGTTCGTCGTGTGAGCCTATGAGGCGAACAAACCTATTTTGGAGTCTAGATTGCGGCGGCTTAATTGGGCCTCGTCCACGTGGAGATCAAGCTCATCGTGCGCCGCCTCATATATTTCCAAGACCGACCTGACTCTTTCCTCCGTGGAGCACTGCAGTCCATCGGCTCAGACCACATAGCCGAGTGGCTAGTTACAACAGTCCAACTGCACCATGGTGCCCGAGCCGCCCCCTTTTATAGGGAAATCGCTGGCGCTATCGCTCTACTAGAATAACAGTTCTCGTGGGACTACCTCCTTGCGGATAAGCCCCGTCTGCTATACCGCGACTTCCTCGCAAAGCTCCTCCCCTTACCCGTCTACCGACAACCACCAGTCGAGACTGCTAAGCGGGTCATGTCATTACAAGCGCGTCTTGTCGTTCGCCTTTCTTCAACCAGTCTGTACGTAGCAAAATGTATCAGATGCATGGCCATGTGTCATTTCTCTTTATATTGAATATTTATTGTGCTAATAAACCTGTTTTGTTTAAAAAAATGCGGTTACAGCTCAATCGAATAGACGCCGGTTTCATAACGCGAGGGAACCAGGTTCGATTCCGACCACAGGAAGCGTCTTTTTTTTTTTCTTTCCAATTGGCTGCGCATGTTACTGTTCCCCGCGGCTGCTAACCGTGCACTCCACGGACCTTTGGGGGGGGGGTGGCCCAGTGGTTAGGTTGCCGGTTGCAAGTCGTAAAGGTCCCGGGTTCGATTCCTGGGACCTTTCTAACCACATTTCGTTTCTTGTGGCTTCGAGGTTTTTGGGTGCGGCGATGGACAAGGCTCGGCGTAAACAGCTCTGCTGTTAAAAAAGCCTCGGTTATCATTGTGTAAGCATGAATATTTTTTTGTATCGTATAATGCACTACTTGTGTTTTGTTCTGTTTTTAACCACTCCCTATGTAATACCATATGTTCCTGAGGGTATCAATAAATAAATAAAATAAAATAAAACTTCCTCTCCGTCTCCCCTCCCCCGAGTGCGCGCAACCATTGCCGATTCATAAAAAACAAATTCGAGTGAAGTTATAGCCCTCGGTTTTCTTACTTTTAGCAGCGTAATCAGAACCATTGTCCTTTGTCATCACTCTGATTTGAAGGCATAGCGAATGGTTGGAAGTAGAGCGTGACTCGTATTATTTCTTAGCTTTGAATGACCCGCGTTGTCTTTCTTGGCCGGGTACCATTTGGTCAGATCGACTTCAGAAGAACGCATAAAGCTACGTAATCAGAGCCTGGAAGTGGCGACTCTGCAGTGGAGCTTCCTTGAATGTTAAAACTTCCACGTACCGTGATTACCAACCGTAAGTCTCCACTCTTCTCCCATTACCGACAAACAAGTGCTGTTTAGGATGTACTTTATTATACTTTTGTACCGATTCTTGCCAGCGTCAGAGATAACCCCCTAAATCATCGGGCGTTCCCCACTAGGAACAACAAAACGTAGAGGAGAGCATTGCACCCCTTCTCCAGTTCTCACAACTCATAAGAAAAAGCAAGTCGCACTTCCGAGATGAACACTCGTGCCTGGGGTTGCGAACGCCCTGAAACCTTCCCTGCTCCAGGCAGACGCCAGTGAGGGCGCTGTCATGTCGCTTTCACCAGCCAGTAGTTCAGACACAGCCGATACGCAGACGCTGGGAAAGCGCACGCTGGGAAGAAGGCTCGTGCGCGTGGGGCGCGGTAATTTCCTTAGGGCGCCTCGCGGCTTCAAATGCCGCACTGGAGCTTATGTCATTCGCCTCCGCCGGAAAAACAGCCACCGCGGCCGAGCAGCTTGTGGTTAGTCACTGAACCGCTGACACTGTATACTGATTTCACACACTAAACGTGTATATTCGCATATTTTGTGGTAAATGATCTCGTACCTGCTTCCGGCAGCAGTCATTTAACAGCACGGAGAGCAGCCATGCTGCGCTGTTCGGGGCGTACTGGCTACGGAGCAAACAACGTCTGTTGGCTACGCTCATTGAGCCTACTTTTCGGAATAGGCAGTAGCCTATATTACTCGCATTAAACATGACTCGCCGACGGTAGACGAAGTTAAGACTCAAAAGTTCATGTTTACTCATCTGGATGACCACTAGTATTTATGGCACGTGGTGCATTACTCCTCACAGCTGCTGTGTGTGGTTATAATTTCCTTTGTAACGGAGGCATTTTTATAGATGAATTGGTCGACTGAGCTTCCCTAAATTGACGCTGAAAACAAACCATAGCACGAAGTTAGGTCCCTGACACGCGTTTAGTTTGCTTGTAAATTGTACATAAATTAGGAATTTATTTCCGTCTCATTTCTTTCCTATTGTGGGTGTCCATCCATCGATCCGTCCATTCGTCCGTCCACTCACGCGTGCATGCTTGCGTGCGTGCGTGAGAGTGTGTGTGAAAACAGGAGAAAATAGTACCGGGGTGGCAAAAAACACCTTTACGTTTTTGTTCTTTTATAAATTGTTCTTTTGTTCTTTTACAATCGCATCAGGCCAATACCCGCATAGGAACACACGTCACATGCCCGCGCTTGGTTTTTTTTTTTTTTTTTCCTTGTCGCCTTGAAACGACATCGCCTTCCTCTACTTTTTTCTTTCGAATAAAGATATTTCCAATCAATCAACAACGTACCGCATGCTATATCATCCTTGTAGAATCACCATAATCGCTTAGCTGTACGTCGCCGTATCACCTTCGGACGATCGTGTGTGAATTTATGAACCACGATGCAGAACATGAAACGGGCGGGGTCCAAAGCCAACTAGAGCTAACAAGGAAAGTCTCTTCTCGTGCAGTGCACGTAAGCTGGCGCTAGCGCGGCTATTGCGATGATCGCTATGAGGATGTCAACTATATTGTATACTGAGAAAAAAAATATCTGCGTACCCGTTTCAACGCAAGGTTAATGACCACGCCTGAAGCTGTGCAAAAAGAAAATGTGCGGCACGCTGACTACTCCCGAAAGCTGACGCAACTCAGGCTAGTCACGCCAGAACGAATTCCCTCGCTTGCCTGCATTGATCGAGCCCGTTCGCACACGTATAGCCAGCGTTGTGGGCATGCCGAGCAGCTGGGTGTAAAACGAACGGCCTCCAGGCATAATCGTCAGTGTCGGTTGTCACGTCACTGCGACGAACGACTGCAGGCCCTGTTATTCGAGATGCCGAGTTGTCCGCGAAGCCCTCTCCCTCTGTCCGCAGTTTCTTTCTTCTGCGCGTAGACATGTGAGCCGGGGTTGTCACTACCGGGACGGACAGTTCGCGGACCAGTGCACGCTTTCACCTGCAGCCAGTGGAGCAGACCACAACGAGCGACGCGACGGGTGCACAAAGGGGGCCGCAGCGGCCTCAGACGGCTCTCCCGCGCACGTTCGGAGACCTGGGGGCAAGGGGAGGGTGCCTTGCTAGTGCACAGATGACACGCATCGCCGGCTCCTGTCCGTGCGCTGTGTCGGCTTTGTTGCGCCGCCAAGCGCCGCTTGACGAGCGAAAACACGACGACGGCCGGAATCCGTCGAAGGCAACCACACACGTGGCATTGGTCTCTCGGCGCCGCTCTTTATTTCGTTTCTTTCCTCCTCCTACGTCTCTTTTGAATTCTTCATGCACGCCATCTCCTGCATGCGTATTTTTTTTTTCTTTCCCAGATCTTCTCTTTGTACCTCCGTCATTTATTGGCATCGTTCCGAATTTCATTGCTGCCGTGCACTCTGCACTCTTGTCACCTCAGTGATAAGTGGGAAAGAGAGGCTGGACGAGTCGTGTTTAACCAGTCACAATGCGTGCTGACCGTAGACCCCCCCTCACGCTCGCAAGCCGAGCCGGATGGAGGCAGCGTTCCGTGGGCCTGTCTAGGATCGGGCGGCGGTCTCTGGCCACAAGGGGTGGCAGGCGGCCCTTCTTTATTGGTGTGTCTGTCAATACCGGCAGAGCGGGTCACACAGGCGTTGAATTGCGATTTTCTCCTTATCTACGGCGCGGTTCCACTCGCGCTGTTGACGGAAAAGGATGCCGCAGGCAAGTCGCATGGCGCGCCCTCAATTTCCCTAACGTATTATGTAAGCTGGAAGTGCGCCCACGTAACTCTTTCACACGTAATGCTGCTTTGTGGGGAAGTCAAAGGTCCCTGAGCGGCGAACAGGCTTCAGTTATGCACTGAAAACGCGGTGAAGGACTGCATCGGCTACCAAGTAATCAGCCTCTATGGGCAGGCGCCGTCTTCACGCGGCTCGCTACACAGAAATGATGCGATGACTGACGATCTGGAAGCCGAATGCTTCGGGAGCTCACAGACCAGCGCAGTGCCGAAAGCTGCTCACCACCAAACGATACGTGACATAGCAAACCGGCCCTGCCAAAGATTATTCATGACACCCCCTCCTTCACGCATGTACACCTGCAGTCCGATTATTCCCATTAGCGGGACTCTGTCCAGTGGCATACAAATGGTTGCCTCTTCGGGACGATGGTCACGAGTTAAGTACCTAACATTTGATGAATGGTAGTGAGCTGAGCCGGTTAGGTGCTATGGTGGTACAAACAACGAAAGACAGGCGGAATGACGGGTCGAGGAGTTGAACACGATGTTCAATACTCCGTCTTGCCTCTTTCACGTCGTGCCTTGCCGGACACATGACGCGCGCCTTATTAAAAAGGGGATACTGATTAATTAACTTTGTGTTGTTTAACTTCCGCCGATATCTCGTACGTGCGGTCGAAAGTACTATCAACACTATCGATAGTTTAGTCTTCGTCAAACTATTGATAGTACTTCGATCGTACACTATCGATAGCACTATCGGCGTATAAGATCCGCACAAATTACTGTTCGTTCTAGCAATGTCGGTATCAGCCGAACCCGTGCCCTCGGCCGCTCGGCTGGCGACACGAGGATCAGGCCGGGTTCAGACTGTTGCCGCAACTGTTGTAATAACTTTAAAGAAAGACGTAATTCACGTCTCGGCCAACCGAACTGCGGGACACGCCGTTTTTCTCTTTTTTTGCATCCATACATCAGGATATGGCTTTTGCGTCGGTAGTCTGAACATAGCCTCAGGCTAAAGACAAGGAAGTAGACGTGTTTGTTCACCAGAGTGCCTGACGTCACAGGCTACACGTTTGACTGTTCAGTTATAGCGGAAAGAAGTCCGTTAAAAAGGTGTATAACGGCGCTTCCACGAATATTCATTGCATTTTGATTGATTGATTGATTGATTGATTGATTGATTGATTGATTGATTGATTGATTGATTGATTGATTGATTGATTGATTGATTGATTGATTGATTGTAGGGTTTAACGCACCGACGCAACGCAGGCGATGAGGCACGCCGTAGTGGAGGGCTCCGGATTAATTTTGACCCCCTGGGGATCTTTAACGGGCGCCGAAATCTCGAACACACGGGTGTTTTCATTGCGTTTCGAGATCTTAAATTAAGAAAAAAACACTTCAACACGTAACTTTGTTTCTATGGTGTCTAACACCGGCTAGCTTTGAGTATGTATATAGTGATGACTATATTAGGGACTTGGATAATGGAGACTAACAATTTATATAATTCACCAAAAAAAAAGAATAATTGCACAAACCGTGACTGATAGTCCGTTAATTTATCGCAAACGTTTTGGTAATATCACTACCTAGGTATGGCAAGACTGTCGATAATGCTGTAGATAACAAGCTTTACGAACTATCATGATACTGTCGGTAGTTTTTGTACGCTATGGATACTTTTTTAGAGAAAGCTATAGGTAGTATCGATGGCCAGCTAACCGATAGTAAGTCTCAGCAGCATGCGAGTGCATCGGTTTTTTTTTTGTTTTTTTTTTGTTTTTTGTTTTTTGCCTCCTGCAGAATATTTGGCCACAGTGGCCGGCACCCAAACCCGCCAATTGGTTGTGCAGAACAAGAATGCCTCAGCGCGCACTGTGGGTCAGCCGATGTGTTGTCACTAAGTTCTTCTCATCTGTTTTATTTTTTTTCTGTAAATGATACTTTCGGGGCACTTTCTACGCCCAGGAAATCATCCTCCTCCACCATTTGTAACCTTATTTTATTCAAAAATTCGGCTACTTATGAACGGCAGGTTCCGCTTCAATATGGTAACATTTGCCCGCCCATCATGCATTCTAAGAAAGAAACAAACAAACAAGCAAACGTACAAAATGACTGACGTTCCCATGCCTTAGCGCAAGTCAAGTATGCCTGTTCGTACGCATGTTTCGGACAACTGTGACCGTTTTTTGTACTCGCAAGCACGGCTGGTGCCACAGCATTCGCGATGCCGGGTCGCTCGCGGGGACAACGCCAGTGCAGAAAAGCTCCGCAGGGGGGCACGCTGTTTGAGACGACTGCGTGGTTCACTCTAATTTGAGGCCTCAAGCTGCGCCGAGAATAAATAGAGAGACCTGCGGTTCTACTTAACCCGACGGGTGTCGCTGACAGACGACGGCGGATGGTTGGCGGCGGGGTTCGTCTCGCGGCCAGGAGCGGAAGCGGCCGTCCCCCGCCGCCATCAGCGTCGCCACTTGTGGCTGACAAGCGCACACGCCGGCGCGCCCACAAGCTCGCACGAGGCCCGCTGCCGCTCAGTTTACACCAGCGCCACCAAAATAACAAGGCCCCGCTCCCATCCTCTTCCCCCATCGGACAGATAGAGCGCTCTTCTTTTTTTCAAAGTAAATACAGGCGATAGCACTGCATGCATTAGCCACAGAGCGCAAAAAGCAAAAAAAAAAAAAAAAAAAAAAAAAGGAAAACGAATTGCATACCGGTATACCTGAGGTTACAAGCCTACGTCCAATCCTTAGACCGAAAAAAACGTGTAGAAGAGGAGGAAACACTAAGGAGCGCGTTCATCTCAAAGGCATCGGGTAGGAAAACGTACGCTCACGCATTTCGACATCATCCATTGGCAAAGCAGGAGCTTGATAAGGACCGTACCGTTGCCACTCAGTGGCCCAAGCCTTCGCTAACTACAAAGAATCGTCCCAGCGAGCGTTCAAACAAGCGATCTAACGTTCACGGAAGCCTGTAAATGCAGTGTCCGTTTTGTAAAAATCTTTCCGTGCTGCTCTGAGATCCTCGCGGTTTTTAACGATTCGTACGCCATATCGAAGGTGTGGCCATTGGTGTCCCAGACAAGTGGCGGAGGGGCAGCCGTGGAAGGGACGCCCGCAGCAATTTTACAGCATGAAATAATTGTAATTCGTCTATATTAAACAAATTCTCGACATCTCTACCGAACAAATAAATCGCTCTTTGTATTAAGAATAACAAAATAACAAAAGGACGCTTCGTAAACTGGAAGGAAAATCTTGATAGCAGAAATAGTGTCTTCAGTGACCTGACCAGTCTCGTGTGCATATTCATAAGTGTATATCGTTTTTATTTGCGATATACGTGGTTTGATTTCACTTGAAGGAAAAAAAAACAGCAGGTGGAAAGGAAAAAGGACAGTGGGAAGGTGTGGTGGCAAAATTCCCAATTTCTTCACCTTTTTTTGTTTATTAGTCTGTCAGTGAAGCCATATTTCAAACGTTACCGTCAAGCTGGTGAACAACAATAATTTAAAAACACTTTTATTATTAATAAATTGGGGGGAAAATTATTTTACATATGAAAGAAAATTGCATATCGAGTTGCTAGCTAAGTTGCCAGCGCATAAAAAACTAATAAATAACACACAACTGTTTCAATAGGCTCGCTTGTCACATACCAAAAGGCAGTGGTAAAAGCATTTCAGTATTTTTGGTAGCGCAACTCGCGCGATTAGGAATAGAACATGTCAAGGACATTTTGGTCCTCCGACATAGATCCGGCGCTTCCGGCGCGGGGAAAAGCACCAATTAAATGCGGTAATAGGCCTCACACTGCACCTAAAGCAACCTAAAACGTATCGAAAACCCCGTTATTTACGAAATAAATGTGTACAGGTTGCTTAGAACATAATTACATCGAAAATCACTTGACTTCAAGAAAGAAAAAGAACTTAGAAGTTATCCCCCTCTGTAAAAGGGGATGACTATAACGAAGCTGTATAAAAAACATTTCGCTCAGAAGGTTAGAGCACGTATGTACACGTATCTATTTTGCTCACCATTTGGTATTGGCATTTGGTATTGGTATTGGTGATTACTTAATGACACTTAGAAGTACTACAGCTTTATTTTAGCACAAAAAACATGAGGCTGTCCTTTTCCCAACCTTGAGAAGCCCAAATATTAACAGGAGGCCGAACTTTCCCACCACTGCATCTTTGCTGGAAACTACTCAATTATGAAAAGAAAATGAAATTCGCCGTAATGATAGCCGCCTTAGTGGCCCATTGCCATATAATTGGGGGGGAGGGGGGGAGAGAGATTTGGATGAAACAAGAGTTACAGCCGTTTTCTGTTACCATACTGCTCCCGTATAGATGCCCATTTATGACAGAATACAGTAACGTTTTCAAATTCACTGTGAACTAATTCAGACACGTGAGTGGAACTCGGAGTAAAGGTAGAGTCCTCTTATCGCCCAATTTTCATATAATTGTTTTCGGGCAAGTTTTGATGAAACGAGAGTTACGAGAGAAACGAGAGAAGCGAATCAATAGACGGCGCAAGGTGTTTGCAGAACGTTTCAGCTCTGTATCGTTTAGGAAACGGAATGTGGCAGTTTTGCGGTCCAGGCAGTCAATAAAGTCAGTTCGGTGTCCACGTAAGTGAGCCAGTGGCTCAGTTTGTGTCTGTATTCCACGAAACGCAGAGGCAGAAGTAAGCGGCATGTGTAGGTGCGACAGAAAGGAAACTTTATGGTTACTTGTGACTCTCCTTCGGAGAAAGTTACGCGGAAAAGTTCAAAATGGGGGCGTTACACACCCAAGCTGCCCTTGGGCTGTAACGTACCGCGTAGTTGAAGGCTACTCTATCAGGAAGTCCCGTGGTTCAGCCTCACCGCTACACATTCAGTTGAACATTCCGTGCAGAAAACAAAATTTCGGCTTTGACTCAAAATTTTGCCCTGCGCTGTGACATTACGTAATACAAGCATGACGCCCTGCATTGCGTGGTACCACAGCGCAGGTAACATTTTCGAGGCAAATGATATACCCGCAGCTGTCCTTTGCTGAATTATCTTTGATGGCGGCATGGATTCGTCACGCAAGTGCATTGCGGTGAAGTTGAACCACAGATTTACCTTATAGTGTACGGAATAATTTATAACACTTGTGGATACTATCCTGCCCCCCCCCCCCCCCCCCCAACCCTTTTTTTACAGTAGGAAAGCCCCGGCTTTCGGAGCCCGTGCGACGTACCCCATGGAACGCAGAAATTTGGGCTAGATGGTGATACGACTTCAGCATGGTAAAAGGGGCGACAAGACGGGGACACAACAAGAGACAGTTACACGGGACCAGCGCTAGGTCTCGTTAGGTGCGATCTAATGGCCTCGTTAGGTCGAATCTGTCGTGAAGAGTACACTGCTCTCTAGTGCATCGCACACCGAACTTTATTCAGGACCGGGGAACTAAATTACATTACCCAAGCACTCCTTTCAATTGGAAACACCTGTTCGAGAAACAACCCCTTTAGCACAGATGCGCGGGCGAATTTGCCCCTATAAAGAAAAGCTTGGGTGCTGTACTTCCTTGGGAGCTCTAACTGACAAAGAGCTCAAATGGACTTACGCTGCAGCCGCGACATCTGTTGGACGCTTTTTCAGCTGTTAGAAACCAGCAGTGCGCGCTTGAGAAGGATGGCTCTGTATAAGCATTGAGCAACTAAACCAAGATGCAAAAGTTAGGGGCTTGTTGGAAAGGCCCAAACGTCCGGCAAAACTCCTCTCGCAGTCACCCGAGCTCAAGTACATAAAGAATGAAATGAGGTTTGGGCGCTCCCTTTAAGGAGTCGGTTCGGCCGCCACTGCGGCGCGCAGCGATCGAATGGGATGCCGTTATACAGTTTTTATGCGTTGAGTGAACAATTTGCATCTTCGCATACATCATGGATGAGGGAGGAAGAGACTGGGCCAGCGGCGCAGTGGGCAGTATTATAATGCTACAGGCCCGGGCCTCCGCGATACTCAATGTCTCTCTACTCAATGTTCCCATTTAATACGCGAACACGTCTGCGTAAAATGCGTCTGCCTGCGGGCGGTGAGGGAGAAAGGCGAGGTCCCCCTTTTGCTCGGCTGCTCTCTGTGCAGACGGTCGAATACATAAAGCGAGCTCAAACGGGAGCGAAGGCCGCCGTTAGTATACGAGAAGCGACGGCGGCAGACCAAAGTCGTTCGTCAGGGCGGAAGCCATTGTTAAATGTACGACAGCGGCCAACTGGAGCGTTTGCGGTTTCTCTCTCCAAGATTTATGAACCCCGATGCGAAGAAATGAGAAAATCGTTGCTGTCGCCGCCGCCGCCGCTGCCGCAGAGAGAGCTTTTCTCCGAGGCTGGGGCGAAACGTAAAACAAGAAGAGACGAGGATCGCTTCGTCTTCCACCCGCGCGAAGGAGCAAAAATTTGTTCGCGTTTCTGTCCCGGCCGCTTTTCTCGGGCTCTGCGGCGCTCGTTTACTGCGCAGAGTGCTCCGCGTTTTGTCTTCTTCGTCCCCCCTATTTTTCGGCGCGCGAGTACTTTGCGCCGGCGGCTGCCTGGCGCACCGCCGACGCAGCCCTGCCGTTTCTCAGCTGACGCTTTCTTCAACAGCGCCCGTAACACGTTCATCAATCTTCGAAGGAGTCACAAAGTTTATGCGGGGGGCCGGAAGCGAAGGAAAAGAGCGAGAGCGATGAGTGCGGGCGCGAGAGTGGGCAAGAGGAGAGGAAAAAACAGAACAGAAGTGCTTCAGTCTGAGCATATTACGCTGCGCTGCCCGTCAGAAGTAACTCGGAGCGGAATTACTCACTTTTGAGACGTCCGTAGATTTCTCGCGCATAAACTGACAAGAGTTGTTTGAACCCCGTCAAAGACATGAAGATGTTTTTTTTCGCGAAATACGCGGGATAATTTATTTCATAAAGGGAAAAAAGGAAGACGCCCAGAAGAGGTTTTAAAGGATATTACAACCGTTTTTTTTAGTTCTTTTGCACATTAAAACGTTCAATATTCCCTAAAATTAGTGCTACGCTGTACTGCGCCGAACTGCATTGGTTTTCGTGTGTGTGCGCGCGCACGTGTGCCCTTTTTTCTTTCCCTTTTCGTTCCAGCTC
The DNA here is from genome assembly GCF_048455015.1 of Haemaphysalis longicornis. Taxonomy (NCBI): domain Eukaryota; kingdom Metazoa; phylum Arthropoda; class Arachnida; order Ixodida; family Ixodidae; genus Haemaphysalis; species Haemaphysalis longicornis. Next base: position 359,482,475 of record NW_027526203.1, on the reverse strand, counting down.
GGCGCTCCGGCTCCTAAAAAACAAACGCCCCGAAAGCACTGTAATCCTGACAGTGGTGTTGGAAGGCAGCTGCCGTTACGATCTCATCTGCACGCGCCTACAACGCAACCTGAAATGGCTGACTGGAGGTTGGGAACACCTTGGTTGGATTTCAGGATCAGTGTAGAAGGTAATACGTATCCTGACCCGCGGTGATTGACGAAGCTCGACGAATCACAGCAAGAGAAACGCGCAAGCCTGCATAGCTAATGAGCCATGCACATACTTCTCATCGTTACAGTCGCGGGGTCAAAGCCACATGCTCCGGTGCTGCAGTCTCTTGGGCCTGCAAGCACTAAAATATCCGCGCGTGCAACGAGTGAACCTTGGTTGCAAGTTTGCACCGTGAAAGGGCGAAGATGGGCTGCATGATGGGTGCTCCAAGTTATTATACATCTTTTCGGTCGACTGCAAATGCGTGGATGCTTAGCTCCCCTCCCAACGATCGTTTTCGTCGACTAAAAGTATGGCTACCGAACTCCGCCCACCTTTAAAACAACAACTAATGGATACTTGACGACTCCGCCAAAAAATGTGGAACTTGGTGCAGTTTGGGCGCCTGTAGCAGGTCTCGACGCACGTCATTCTCTCCTATGATAACCAGGTGAAATTATTCTTGGAACGAATGTGGCGGTAACGAATCATCAAAGGAATCGGTATGCGCGTCCACCGCAGGGGGCAGCGGGCTCATAATAAATCATCGATGAGGTGAGCACAGACCACTTGGGATCCCAACAGGGCACGTATCGAAAAAAAGAGAAGTTTGAACTTTGAAGACAAATTAGGCTCTGCTATGAATTGAACGTACAGTAGAAATAATTTTATAACAAGACGTTTTGTTGAGATACATTTGTAAAATACTACGTTTTTGCAATCCTGCGTTTTTGATGAGTTAACTGAATCGGCAGCTCGATTTTCAGGTATTCTTAGTGTTGGGCGAACTGTTCGGAAGGAGTGTGCTCAGCACCCATCGTTAATATTTAGTGTCTGCCTTTGAAGGTGAGCAATTTAAGTGAAAGCAAATTCTGATGTGCTGCTTTGTGCCATGTTGCCGAACAGGTGTGATTTATGCTGCGGTACGGTTGTACTGAGTACGGCAAAACGGCACTGAAGGAAACAAGGGAAGTTTCCAAGAAGTTGTCAGGGAAATTTGAGAACGTAAAGCTTGATGTGCGAAGCTGAGCTCAGCGAACTTTAGGAAAGCGCGAAGTTTTGCTCCGAGGAATGCCATGGAATAAACGATGGACTGCGTGTCATTGAGAGAGGAAATCAAAACGGCTAGTGCGCGTAAGCAAGACACTGATAGAAGAAAGCGACAGATTTATAAACAGGTTAGAAATAAGTGTCCATACTGAGGAGGAAAACGCCATAAACTTAAAAAAATAAATGACAGAAGTTCCTGACGGGCAGCAAAAAGACATCGACACTTGCCTCTGGCTAGCCATGCCGCAACTCCACGTGCAAAATGTCCCTTTCACGCGAAAGAGCGAACGCAAGGATCTGTTTAAAAAAAAAAAAGAAAAAGAAAAGTGTAAATTCACCGACCTTAAGCTTTTTTCTCATTATCTATCAAGCTCAAACGAGTACCAATTCAAGAAAAAATGGGCCATAGCCACGTTCGGAAGCCAGCAAAATAGAGGCAAAATAAAGAAAAAGGGCAACTCAAAGTTTGTTTGGACTTCTAAAGAGGTATTATGAGCCCGGACAGAGAAAACCTTGAAAGAACTCGCATCTATAGCTAAAACAAATTAGGTGTCATTCCACTTTACGAAGGTGGATAACAAGCGAAGCTTTTAAGAATAGTACATAGAGGTGATGCAGAATTTAGGTGAAAAATATGAGCGAATTTCGTTGCGCTCGAGCTCTGACGGCGACCATCCCTAGAAAGAGTTTTGCATACTGGACACGATACATACATGCAGCCGTAGAAATAAATTTTGCCGTCATTGTACACGGTCGAGCAAGTTTGTCGATCGGAAGCTTGGTTTTCGGGTGCGAGCACATGATGGAACGCGCGCACACAAATGCACGTCACGACAAAACACAGGCGCTGCTCGGCGCAGTGCCCGCTGTCTACAGTGACGAACGCGCAGTGAACTTTGGTGCATTCAACACCTCCTTCTATCCTTTTCTGATGGCACCCGCCCTAACTCTTTCCCTATCCCCCTCTCTGCACCCGTCCCCCCGGACCAACTAGCAATTAGACGCTTTCGCTGCGGAAGCCATCGCAGCAACGAATTGGTTTGGTCGGTGACCGAATTAAGCGTGGTCCGTGGCGCTTCGACGGCACTGCGAAACCTCACGACGCGCTTGCTTGACCTTGGATAAACTTGAAAGTTAGAGGGACGCTAACAGACGTTTCCTGGGTTAATACCTGGAGTGATGTGCTTCCCTTAAAAGTTCGTTATCTTGTCATGGTTGGGCGAATCACATATTGTTACCTACTAGAATTGCAGGGCATGTGCCAAACAAACTATGGTATGTATGTATCCCGAATTAAATGATGGGGACATATCCGCAGGTGTCTTTACTGAGGATGTCTGAGGTCATTTCCCTGTTTTCTTTTTCGCCAATACAAGGCTTGGAAACAATGAACTGCAACAACAACCACGCTTTTTTCCTCAAAGTCAACAACTATACAGCTGAACGTGTGAGGTGGGTAGTTTATTTATGATATTCAGAAATAATTCATCAACTAATGTAAACACCACGTTTAACGCGTTCCTATGACCCAAAACAAAATGCTTTGAGATTGCCTTACCACTATTACTGAAAAGTAAGAGAACCAAAAACATGCTACATATAAGATTTCTATGAAAGCATAAAATTATAAAAAAAAAACGCTGTGGCACAATTTTATAAAACAAAAGACCCGCAAAAGCGCACCTCGCATAAGAAATTCTGAAACGAGCTACAAAGAGGCTTGAACGCTCATTTGATGAACGCCTTTTTTTTTTTTTAAATAGAAAACTACCTCAAGAAGATATGGGATACTGTTAAGAGGACCCTGCAACACTTTTTCTCATTTTTTTATATCCTGAATGTTTTCAGAACGTAGTCAACCAACTCTATACTAAGAATAAGGGCTCACAAAGTACTTCAATACTGCTCTATGCCCAAATTACTGCGCGATGCCCATCAGATAACTTAGAAACTAGCTCAAAAGAATTTTCTCTCTTTCCCGATCTTGGCGTTCTTCGAGCGCTCGAATTGCGTCATTAAAGCGGCGTAGCGGCTATTGGCCGATCTTCTTTCAATTTCAGCAATAAACGCATCCGATAGCCACTTAAAAAAATCTAACAAAAGCAAAGCAGAAACGGAAGGAGTACCTGCTCAGCCGAGCATATCACGCAGTGCTGCCCCGGGCTCGCGATAGCTGTAGCTTTCGGAGTGCTTTCAGAGGCGAAGGAAAGAGTTAAAGAGTTTATCGGCAGTATTGCGGGTCCCTTTAAGAAAATAATGCGTAGGAAAGCATAAGAGCAACCACAGTTGACAAAATTGGGCGGAAGACCGGTAGGAAACGTACAACTATATATAGCCAACTGTAATGAGTAGTCATGCCGGCGCACTTTGGTCACAGGCGGACAAAACGGCCAGAACGCGACCAATATCCTTTGTTAGCCCAATTATACTTTTTAGAACACCCGACTATGCGGTAATGCATGACCTGATAGGAAAAATAAATAATAACGCAACGGAAAGAGTTTGCCAGATTTATTCGAGTCGGATTAGATGGGGGGACTAGCAAGAGTCAGGTGCTAGTGTATATTATAAATTGTAGACTTATGATATTAGTGTACAGTCAAATCTCGGTACAACGAACACCACATTAACGAACTTTTCAGATTAACGAGCATTTAAGAAATCCCACGCCGACTGCTTATAGTTTTAATGTAAAATTATTTCACTACTACGTACTTCAGAATAGCGAACTTTTCAATATAACGATCGTTTCATTTAGTTCCGGGCCATGTTAACAACGCCTCAGTACTACGAACTCATATTTTCAAGGCCGGAGATTCTTATATTTCCGTTAATAAATCGCGGCAACTGGAGCCGTATGCTAGCATACGACACGGCAAAGCGCAGCGCAAAAGAGAACGTCTTGTAACTTGCTCCGTGGAATGCGGGAGCCGATTGGAGAGAGAGAAAAAAAATAAGGTGAGGAGAAGGGGAAAAAATGAAGCATGGGTGCTCCGCTGCCCCCCCTCCGCCCCGTCCAGAAAGCCGCGGCCGTGCTATTCGCGCCCCACCTCGAGTTTTTCTACGTTCCGCCGCTGCTCGGGTTCCTTGCTGGATCTTCACGGATGTCAGCGGAGCTGACCACAGAGGACAATCTTCAGAGCATGACCGCTCAGGTTGAAGAAGGCAGCGAGGACGGCATGAACGACAATGCCTCTGAGGGTGCCGCGGCAGCACTCGAAGACTGCGACGAGCACATGATGATTGCGGATGTGCTAGACAGCATACGAAAACTCCGCACACTTCCGGGGAAAAACCGCACGCTCACTGAGTCCGTCCACAGGAATGAGGAAGACTTGGAGTTCTTCGTGCTAGGAAGCTTGTGCTGCACGCACTAGAAGAAAATTGCCAACTGCTTTGAATAAACGTACATTGTTTCATGATCACTTGTGCAATTTTTCTGAAAAATGACTTCAAGGATGCACAGCTCTACAGGTAGGTCATTTTAGGCATTGAAATGTTATTTGTTGTCTTAAATTTTGCGGTTTTCGCTACAACGACCTTTCAGAATAACGAGCAATTTTCCACGGTCCCCTGAAGTTCGTTATATCGAGATTTCACTGTATATTTATTACTGTAAATCATTTTTTTATTTTTTTGTGTAATTTACACTAGACTGTCGGCTTTCTTATACCCGAAAAAAATTCGGAATATTGATATGGCTTTCAAAAATATATCAACAAAGCAAGCTCTGTTTTCTATTAAAAATGACGGCATATAATAACGATGAGCGGTTTACAATTGGACTATCCTCAGGCTATGAAAATAATTCCATCCGATCAACCATAATATTTTTTAAATAAATAGGAGAGATATGGAGTACGTGGTGCTCCAAAAGGTAACCTTTTAAAGGCTGTTTGACTTGGAGAAACCAGTTTGTGCGTATAAATGCCCCTTCATCTAACATATTGGAGCCGAAACAAGGCGTTTCACAATGTTCTGGGTTAGGACCCTTAGTGTTCGCAGTTTTGAAATGATATCACAATCATAGAAGGGCCTACAAAATATAGAAGGCCCACAAGAACTCGTAATTCATGCAGATGACCCCAACCTATTCTTTACACCTGACTATATATCTCATTTTGAATCTATGCTATAAATGCTTATTTGAAACAATTTACATATTGGTTATTGGGTAACAAATTACAACTTAATGGAATGAAGACTAAAAGACTACTTACATGATATTTAGGCCACACGAGGAGAAAAGAACTCCGTTGAACCGAGTAACGGAATCTTCTAGGAAACGACGTGTCTGCAGCTATCACTCACCTGTCCCCCGAGTTCTCTAAAAGCATAGGAATCATTATAGAATCGGTAATTTAACACAACCACGCTTGAAACGGGGTTTATATGCCCCCTTCATTCAAAACTTTGCTGCGGGATTGTATGAGGGACTACTAAAACAAATTGCAATGAAAACTAAAAAAAAATTACCATTACAACAGAAAAATTCGGAGCATATATTTAAATTACCATGGCTGCGATGCAAGTCTGTCTGGAACTAGTCTGTTATTTGGGGAAATATTCCATGCTACGAGCTGTTAAAATATACAACATAAAAATTCTGGACACATTGTATAAACTGCAGACGCACAATCAAGCTGGGTACACTTTTTTTTTTTTCTCTGAAGAATTCAAACATAAAAACCGACCAACTCCAAAAACAGCAATAAATGTTGGGGCGCAATCTTTTGTGTTCAGAAAACGAAATTGGGGAAAAATTTGACTTTAATACTAATGAACCCACGTTTAAAGGAATGTGCAAGAAATATTGTCTAAAAAAGATGTCTGCTTTAATGATCTGAAGGGAAGTGTTTAGCTGTGCATATGTGTTCTAGGGGTCTAACAACTTTAGAATATTGAAGAACCGAAATGCCTTGCCTTTAAATTGCGGTGCAAGCATGTGACTAATTTTGCTTATGATATGTGCACGTTATTAGTTTTTATGGGTATCCTTATGTTTCCTTGCCTCGTAAATGCTATTGTAAAAAAGACGATAGTCTTTATCGACTTTTGCCGAGTAAATGCCTCCCTACGCTTTCCAGCTCACCTCTCATGTTGTTCCTCTTGCGTCGCGTTCCTCCTAAGGTAAAGACGCCAAAGGTTTGCTTAAATCATTTTAAATTTCCCGCGTCCCACTGCTCCAAACCGGGTGTCTTGATGCCAACGCTGCCGTACGGCGAAGACGCGCGTGAATCGAGGCGCCCTACTTCAACGTTTATAGAACCGCGTTTCCTACTCCACGTGCGTTGCAAGCAGAACGTGCAACCTATCTAGTGGAACCTTTCGTAACTGTTGCCGGTTGATTTCTTAAAATGGCGCCAGAAGCTATATAGTAGCGCGGGCGACAGCAGGCCTGCTGTCGCCCGCGACGGCGGAGGGAATTTTTTTTCTGCAGTTGATGAAGTATTTAATTTCGCAAAAGTCAAGTATGTATGATTTTTTATAAAGGAACACTGCAAATATCACTTCTGTATTAATTTGTTGTCGTATATTTGCGTAATGTCTTGCTATTCTTCAACAATGTTGACAAGTATGAACATTACACCGGGCTTAGACGGGTACATTTAGCTGTGACTATATAAGACTATTGCGCAGGCATTGTTTTACTTTGGCCGGGTGGCTGAATCGAGTCACAGATAGACAGACGGACAGACATACAGACATACAGACAGACCAAAATTTCTGGGTTTAAGTAGCCCAAAAAAGACTATTATTATTATTATTCAGAATTGTTACAACGGCTTCTTTGAATGCCTTCACATCTTTCAAAGTTCCTTAACAATTTGCCGTACTGCGCTGTTGAATACAGTATGTTAAACATATATAATATCTCTGTCGTTTTCATTTTTTTTCATTGCTGGAATTTGGTTTCTCTGCGGTTCTGTTTAACAAACTGATAGTTGCCTATTTTTGAAACTGTTTACTGTGATTTCTTCGTCTTATCATTTGTCTCTATACTCTTGTCATCGTTTTTATCGTTTTACTGTCAAACGTTGTTGCTCTGCTTGTTGTGTGGTCTTTACATCAAGCAGAGCCACAAAGGCATCTTTTTTTTTTCTTTTTTACCTGTATCCAGGCTCCGCCTGTGCTTTATTTGTGTCATTGCCACTACTTGAATTTGTGTGTGTCTTGTTGCTTGTTTGTTTCTTGCAATATGTTTCTTGTATTTTGTTTTTATGTAACTATCCGTGCGCCAGCACTCAGGCCTCTGGCTATTCCTGGGCACGTAAATAAACATGATTGATTGATTGATTGATTGATTGATTGATTGATTGATTGATTGATTGATTGATTGATTGATTGATTGATTGATTGATTGATTGATTGATTGATTGATTGATTGATTATTTGCTCTCGAGGTAAACGCCTCTTACTATGCACTTACTACATACCACCCGAGACAAGCGCCACTCACTTCAAACATACCTTAAATTCAATATAAAATGTTGTAACCTCTCACAGTGATCACAATTTTCTGATAACTGGTGACTTTAACGCACCCGGCATTGCAAGTGAAACTCAGTTGGTTGATCGGGCGTCCCATCCGATATCACAGAGGTGTGAAATTTTTCTAGATTTTATTTCTTTCACTTCGTAACAGCAATGCAACTTCATTAGGAATCTGCGTGGAAACGTTTTGGACTTGTTTTTTACTCACATAGAACACGTTGAGGTGTCGCGTAGTTATATTGACCTCGTAAAACCTGACAGGTTTCACCCCCTCCTCCCCCCCCCCCCCCCATTATTTCAATTTCTAACGTATCCCTTGCCCACCACAGTCCTCCCGTTAACACACCAGGTGTCTGTTGTTACAACTTCGCTCGTGGGGACTATAGTGGCTTGTTTTCCTTTCTCGGTAAAACGGATTGGTCACCATTGGACACCCTCAATGACGCTGACGAAATGACTGATTTTTTCACCGAAGTTCTTCACGATGGCTTAAGCAGATTTGTACCCCCCAAAAAAACTAGAAAAGGCAGCAATTATCCGTACTGGTTTTCATACGAACTAAAAAATGCCCTTGGTAGAAAGAATCGAGCTCATTAACAAGCAAAGAAAACAGGCCAAGAGAGGTGGCAAAGGGATTTTCGTCAACTTAGGTTGCATTGTAAATATCTGCTTAAGCGCAATAGGTCCAGTTACATTGCCGCGGTTGAAGCTGATGCGCCACACAATGCTAAAGCATTCTAGGGTCATGTCCGTGCACAAACTTCCGCAAACAATCCAGAAAATATTAACCTCATTTACAATAGGGGGGACAGCATTCCTGACGTTCCTAATGCCTTTGCTCAACAATTCAGTTCAGTGGAACGACGACGACGAAGTGCCTCTTGTGAGACGCTGCTTGTTTCGTCTGCGATATTTTGCGCTTTTTTTGCGGTCAACCAACAATACACCGCTTTTGTTTCGAGGGGTGATGGACGGGGACCCCCAGGAGGAACCGTGCGACGTCGATCCGCCGGCGGGCACCTCCTCCAGGAAGCGCGCCAGCCTCCCTGCTGACGCGGACAGCGAGGACACCGAGCTCTACTCGGCGCCCAGTGACGAGGTGCCTAAACACCCTGTGCACACGATACTTTTCGTGCCAGAGGCCAAGACGGACAATTTGAGGCTGCTCAACAAGCAAGCAGTCTCCGCTTTCCTCGAAGCTACTGTTCCTGGCGAGGTCAAGGACGTGAGGATAAATTCCCGGCGGAACATCTTGGCGATCGACGTGGAGCATCGGAGTGCACTGGAGGTTTTGCGGAAGATCACATCACTGCAGGACATAAAAGTGCGAGCCCACGCCACTCCGTATGGAGACACGACGATAGGCGTCATTTACGACGTCGATACGTCTATCCCCGAGAAGGACCTACCAATACTGATCAAACCTGTGGATGAAGGTATTGTAATCAGACAAGTAAGCCGCATTGGTACATCAAGGTGCGTGAAGATTGTTTTTAGGGGCGACAGCCTTCCCGCCCATGTTAAGGTGGGTCACTTCCGCCAGCCTGTCCGACCTTATGTGCCGAAACCCCTCCAGTGCTACAAGTGCATGAAGATTGGCCATGTCGCTGCAGTCTGCGGAAGCGCCACTGTATGTCCCAAATGCGCTGGGCCGCACAAGGCTAGCGACTGCAGTGAAGATACCCTGAAGTGCGTCAACTGTGAGGGATCTCACGATGCCTCATCGAAGAAGTGTCCACGCATGAAGAGGGAGGTCGCTGTCTTGAAGAAGATGGTGAGGGACCACTCCACGCACAAGGAGGCTGCTGCGACGGTACGACAGCGGCGGCGTCACCGGCCTCGACGCCGGAGATCTTCAAACAAGGCTGGCCATTCCCCATCGAACGCCTCTACGCAAGCGGGTCCACCACTAGTTCAACTACTTCCACCACCGCTACCCCCGCGGCCGCCGGCACCCCCACCGCCTCCGCCGCCTCCGGCCTCGCAGGATTCGCTGAGTTGTCGCAACGAGGTACAACAAACCTCGCCGGGTGACGCGTGGCCCCCGCTGTCCCCGAGTGTACCTCCTTCTGAGCCCCAACGCTCAGTACTGAAGACAGTCGCAAGATCTCCCGCACCGGCTTCGTCTTCAGATCGGCAAGTCGTCGCGGTCCTGAGGTCCCTCATGAATGCCATTCGCACATTGCTCACCAGTCTGAATACACCTTCTGCGTTGAGTGCACTTCAGATACTGGAGGCCCTGGATCCAGTACTTGCAAGTCTCGGATAAGCAAGGACCATGGCGAACGTACGTTCTTCATTGAGTACGGATATCAAGGAGGCTTCCATTTTTCAGTGGAACGCCAGAGGACTAATGTCGCGTATTTCAGATCTTCGCCAGTTTGTCTTTATGAAATCTATTCCTATACTTGTCATCTGCGAACCGAACATATACAAACCTATTCGGATATCTGGCTATGAACTTTTTTTATCAGCCACACTAGGGGAGCCCAGCAAAGACGCAATCTTCATCAGGCGTGAACTATCCTACGTTCACCATTTTGTGCAACCTTACAGGGGTAATGAGTACGTCTGTCTTACCATCAGAAAGCGCCAGCTCACTTTCACTCTGGTGGGTGTATACCTACACCCGACATCTCGCTTTGAACGGAAGAGGCTGGATGACATATTAAGCACAACAACGGGTCCGTGGGTAATTACCGGTGACTTCAATGCACACCACATGCTTTGGGGAAGCCCAAACACCAACAGGCGAGGTCGGAGCTTAGTAGCTTTTGCCTCAGACCATGGGCTGTGCCTACTAAACGACGGAAGCCCCACTTATTTACGTGGAACGAACTACGGCAGTTGTTTAGACTTGACGTTTGTGTCACGATGTTTATCGACCCGTGCACAGTGGTTCCCAGACATAGAAACTCGTGGAAGCGACCACATTCCAACCTATTTAAAGATAAATGGATTACGAAGTTCCTTCGATCCTAATGTTATTCGGGTAACCGAATGGTCGAAATTCCAATCAAGGATGGACGAAATTTGCCGGAACGCTGAGCTTGAAAATCTAGAGTCCGTCATTGAAAGCACACTCCAAGCCTGCAAGCGTTCCGTCCGGCTGTCTCCAAAAGTGACCGAGTTTGACGTGGAGCTGGAGCGCCTTCGTGCTGTTCGTCGCCGCGCCGAACGCAGATACCGGCGAACGAAATGTCTCGAAGATTTGAGAATTTGCAGACGAACGCAAAAGAAGATCCAGCGACGCATTGCCCAAGTGCAAGCACAACGTTGGAAATCTTTTTGTGACACGCTGGACCCTCGCAAGCCTTTGTCGAGGATATGGAAAACCGTGCAAGGGCTAATGACTCCTGTACAGCAGCGCTCCCAATTTAAGGCCCTGGCTATTCACCAGAACCGCCGAGAGCTCGAAGTGGCCGAGGACTTCTGCGTGAGGATAGCCAGTGGAGCAGGCCCTTCTGGACTACTGCTCGCCAGTGACATCCCTGCATCGCGGGATTCAAGGATGGACGTTCCATTTAGCATGGAAGAACTGCGGGCGGTATTGGCTGCATGTAAGCGATCTTCGTCTCCTGGGCCTGATGGAGTCACATATGCTGCTCTCCGTCACCTTGGCAAGGATGCCCGACAAGCCTTGCTGGAATATTTCAACGACCTATGGTGTGATGGTTCCGTTCCTCAAAAATGGAAGACCAGCCGCCTCGTTCCGCTCCTTAAGCCCGGAAAATCTATGCTGGATCCACTGGCATACCGACCAATTGCACTTGCAAGTTGCGTTGGAAAGCTGATGGAGCGAATCATTCTCGCACGTCTGGAGTGGTTCCTGGAGCGTTACAATGTCTACCCTGATGTCATGGCTGGATTTCGTCGTGGACGCTCATCCATTGACTGCGTTTTGATTTGGTGACTTTTGTGCAGCAGCGGAAAAGTGCGAAGCGGGTATGTGCCGCGTTGTTCCTCGACGTTAAAGGGGCCTACGATAACGTGGAGCACGATGCGATTCTCAAAGTACTGCAGGCTGTGGGGCTCGGTGGCCGGGTCTACCAGTGGATACGGAACTACCTAACAGAGAGGTCATTCTTTGTTATGACTGCAGATGGGCCGACATCAGCTCACTATACTCACCGTGGTGTTCCCCAAGGAGGCGTCCTGAGCCCTACACTGTTCAACCTTACCCTAATTGGCCTGATTTCTCGCCTTCCAAGGAGGGTTCACGTGTCGATATCCGCCGACGATATATGTGTTTGGGCAGATGGCGTGACTCGTCGGCATGTGCGCGCCCGACTGCAAAATGCCGCAGACTTGACGACCTCATATCTACACGGACAAGGGTTGGAACTATCCAGCAGAAAATGCGCCGTGCTTCCGTTTACACGAAAGCCTATGTATGCATACCCTTTGTATATTAATGGTGAAAGGGTGTCTTATGTGAGAAATCACAAGTTTCTCGGCATAGTTGTCGACAGAGGCCTTTCTTGGAGCGCTCATGTTAACGTTCTAAAGAAGAGGCTCTCTGCAGTGGTGCATGTGCTCAAACTCATCGGCGGCAAGACGTGGGGAACACCACTGAAGTCGATGTTACAGCTCTACAACGTACTGTTCTTGGGCTATCTGCGATACAGTGCCCCTGTCCTTTCTGGAGCGTGCCGCACAACTACTCGGTCACTTCAGGGTATTCAAGCTAAGGCCCTGCGAACCTGTCTTGGCCTACCACGATGTACGTCCACAGCAGCGACCATTGCCCTGGCTCGAAATCACCCTTTGGGAACCTTTGTGGACGTTGAAATACTCAGGACACATATCAGGTACCTCGCCCGTCTACCTGATCATCACCTCGCGGGAATACCAGCGACCCGTCCCCGGGCGTCGTTCGCAAGGGTAGTAGCTGCCCACAACACCAGCGTTCCATCGAACTACACGCCGGCGATGAGACCGCTCGTTCCGCTGTGGTGTGTGATGCAGCCCCGAGTGTGCCTAGATATCCCAGGAGTGACAAAAAAACGTGATCTTCCAATTCCGGCCCTGCAACAGCTCGCTTTGACGTACATGCACGAGACATACAGTGACCGAACCCATGTATACACTGATGGCTCGGTAACATCGTCGGGTTCTGCCGGAGCTGTTGTTATACCACGACTGTCGCTGTGCAGCAGATTCAAGATAGCCAATCTTACGACATCCACGGCTACAGAACTTACGGCCATCCGTAGCGCTCTTCACACCATCGAGCAAAGTTCGTGCCGCAGATGGGCTATCTTCTGTGATTCGAAGCCTGCACTTCAGTCACTCCAGTCAGCGCTGTGCCGGGGACCTCACGAACAGCTCCTGACAGAAATAAGAATGGTATACGACCGTGCTGCCCAGGCGGGTCATGATGTCACCCTACAGTGGCTTCCTAGCCACTGCGGCATTGTGGGCAACGAAAGTGCGGACGCTGCCGCCCGGCTGGCGCATCAAACAGCGACAACTGTACTCATCCCATTGTCTAGGACGGACGCAGCTAGGGTCCTCCGCATTCTTGCCCGGGAAACAGCTATCTCCCAATGGTCTCCAGAAGATTTCACATGCGCACGCATTGGTGCCTTTGACCCGCACCTGCAACGTCCCCTTCCACTAGGCCTCCCACAGTCTGACGCAACTCTTCTTTGTCGTCTCTGGCTGGGGGTGGCATTCACAAATGCTTACTCGTACTTAATAGGAGTGGCAGCAAGGGCGGAGTGCGAAACGTGCGGCACATCGGAGACGATACGCCACGTTGTATGCGAGTGCCCACGCTACTCGGCTGAAAGAAAAAAGCTGTCGTCAGCGCTGAGGAACCTGGACTCTCGGCGGCCACTTTCGGAGGGGAAGATTCTGTGCCACTGGCCTTCTCAGTCATCCGCTCAGAAGGCGACTAAGGAACTATTACGTTTTCTACGGGCGACGAACTTGGACACTAGGCTATAGACTGAGAGCCCCCAGTGTCAATCACTGTCAGTGCCTCAGTGCTGGGCATACGTGTCTGGTCCAACTTTTCCTCTTTTTTTCCTCTCTCTTTTTTGCCCATTTTCCCTTTCCCACGTGCAGGATAGCAAACTAGGCTCTAGCCAGGTTAACTTTCCTGCCTTTCTTCTACATTCTTCCTTCCTTCCTTCAGTTCAGTATTCTGCAAGAACAGTGCGGCCTGCCCCCTCTCAAGTGTTTCCGGGGTATGATACAAGCTCAGAATGGTTTATTTGGGAAAGTCTTGTATCAAGAGCTCTAAAGCGAGTTAAGCCGTCATTTTCGTGCGACCCTGATGGCATTCTTTCTGCAGTACTGAAGGCGTTTGAGGATCTTCATGTTCCGGTCTTGGTGCGTATATTTCGAACGTCGCTCAATACCGGTAAGTTCCCCACTCGTTGGAAGACTTCGCGGGTTGTTGCTATATTTAGGTCAGGGTCAAAGTTAGACCCCACGAACTACTGCCCGATTTCTATTCTCTGCGCTGCTTCAAAACTCTTTGAGACCGTACTACATACACTACTAACTTTCAGTGTAAAAACTATATTATTACCTCAGCAACACGGCTTTCTCGCTGGGAGATCGACCACCACTAATCTTGTAAATTTTATGCTGCATGCTTCGGAAGCTGTGCAGGGAAGAGGACAACTCGATGTCGCTTACTTCGATTTGAGCAACGCTTTTGATGTCCTCTGCCATGATATATTATTTAGAAAGCTGTGTCAACTGGATTTACAACCATCCATCACATCCCTTTCAACGTAATTATTTATCGGATACGCCATATTCGTGCATGCAAACGGGCAGCCTTCCCTCTCCTACGAGGACACAAGTGGTGTCCCTCAGGGATCTGTTCTGGGGCCACTTCCTTTTTCAATTTTTAAAAATGATGTTTCCTCAGTAATTCATGATTGTCACTTTCTCTTATATGCTGATGATGTCAAAATATTTAAGGCTGTTTCAAACACCGCAAGCTGTTCCGCTCTCCAGCGAGCGATCACGTCTTTTTCCGATAGGTGCACACGCAACCAACTCCTTATTAATACATCAAAAACTAAGGTAATGACCCACACTAGAAAAACTGACAGCATATGTTCTCCTATAACATTAACTGTGAAGCACTACCACGTGTTGTGGAGGTTAAGGATCTGGTGTTAATTTCGACAGTAAATTGAGCTTCTCCACGCACATCCTGGAGGTCACTTGGCGGGCCCTCCGATCTCTTCGCGTTATACGTCACTTATCGAAGGAGTTCAACGAGCCGGGCTCTTTTTTCAAGCTGTACACGACTATTTGTCGTCCGCAGCTCGAGTATGCTTCTGTGGTATGGAATAGCACATGCAAAACACTCTGTATGCATATTGAAAGTGTCCAGAAAAAGTTTATATCTGTCTTCAACCATCGCTTTGCTAGCCATAACAATTTTGGGTCATTCTATGTACCGATTCTGGAGTGCTTAAACTCAAGACGTATTAAGGCTGATCTTCTTTTCCTGTTCAAAATCATTCACGGCACAGTGTCTTGTGGTGAAATGCTGCATAATTTCACACTCCATGTGCCGCAAAAATCCACCAGAAGACACGACCCATTTTTTAATCCGAGCTGTCTGCGTGGCTTGTGCCCCATGTTTCGCCTTCAGTGTACATACAATCAGTACTCCGAATATTTAGACATAAGTAATAATTATGTACTCCGAATATTTAGACATAATAACACGCGCGGTCACTTGAGCTTAAAGTGATGACAACACATGACTTTCTGTTTTTATATATTCCCCTTATTCACTGTCTGGTTTCTCTACATGTATATTCCTTCCATGCTCCTTTTCTTACATATAAGCTATCTTGATTCACTCCGTTCCCGTGCAACTCAACTTTGTTAACATTTATGTATGTATTTGAAATTATCTGTGTGCAACGACCACTGGCGTGGTGTCACATGCCTTACTGCAAGGCACTGTACTTGTTTTTCTGTGTGTGTGTTTGTGTTTTCTGTGGGTGCATGTATATTTTGGTGTACGACAGTGTGTAATTTTTGTTTGCGTGTGTATCAGTAACACTGTCCTTTAATTGCATTACTTGTGAGGTGTGGGCATCTTCATTGCCTGTTTTTTTTTTCGTGCGCCAGCACAAAGTCCCTCCGGCTGTTCCTGGGCACGTTAATAAACGATTGATTGATTGATTGATTGTACCCACTGAATCATCTGTTCTGCTTAATATCTAGCTTAGTTGTTGGGAGCCTGCGTTAAAATTGGTATCCCTGCTGCTGGGTCAATGCAGTCTTTTGCATGAACCAAAGTGTTTTACCTTCAAGACCTCTTTAAATATTGATTGATTGATTGACCGATCGATCGATCGATCGATCGATCGATCGATTGATTGATTGATTGATTGATTGATTGATTGATTGATTGATTGATTGATTCATTGATTGATTGATTATTCAGAATGGATGACTCAAGGTGATCTTGAAAACAATGGCTGCAAACGAACACGACTAGAAACTATTTCGATATTAACTGCGAACTTTCGCAGTACGCTGGGCAAAATTGCTGCACTAAAAACATTCATCCACAAATGCTCGGCAGATATAATAATTGGTACTGAAATCTGACTTTCCCCGACATTGCTGAGAGCGAACTCGCGCTCTCTATTTCATTTGCTCTTTTTCGCAAAGATAGGATCAGCACACGTGGGGGAGGCGTACTTGCTGCAATAAAGCATGAATTCCAACCTTCTGTTATATCAATCGATTCACCCCTTGAACTCATCTAGGTAAACGCTTGCCTTGGTAGTGTGACGTGCCTAATTGTGCCTGTTATAGGCCGCCCGACTGCAGCCCTGACTTCGACGAATTACTAAGCGAGTCCCTAGAATTAATTACACTTAAATTTCCGAATTCCGTAATAATTTTAGCCGGGGGCTTTAACATCCCCGCAATAGATTGGCCGACCTTAGCAGTAAACTCTGCCCAGAACAGAACAGAAAGTGTCAATTTCGCCAATTTTACTCGGTATTTTCAGTTAGCCAGACTCGTGTTAGAACCTACACGCAGCAATCATATTCTAGACTTATCTTTACCAACCACCCCGCTCAGGCCGTCACGCAAGTTTTAGAAGAAATTAGGAACCACAAGCTGATTCACTGCACATTTTTTTGCCACGCACAGAGAGAGCGAAAGTTTCGAAACAAATTCGGAATTTTGCACGTGCAGACAAAGAAAAGATAAGTCATATGATGACGAGTTTTGCGATAAACCTCGAGGTCAACTGCAATAATCAAAATGCGGACGAATAGAGGATGGCGGTTTGCGATAGACTCAAAGAAATTGAAAGTGCATGCGCACCTTCAAGGACAATCAATACAGGGAAAACCGATACACGGTTTACACGAGAAGTAAAAACATGTTTAAACAAAAAGAAAAGAGCGTACAGGGAGGCAGCAAGAACGAAGGCCGTGGAAGATTGGTTAAGTTACAAAAAAGTCAGTAGTGAGGCAAAAATTGAAATTCACAAAGCTAAAAATAAATACTTTATTAAAACCCTCCCTGATACGTTAACAACTGACCGAAAAAAATTCTGGAGTGTTCAAATCTGGGACAGAACGCTCATGCGAATTAACGAAGCCATTGTTCAAATCTGGGGACAGAACGCTCATACGAATTAACTACCTTTTTCTCTGACACCAATTTGCAGCAAAGTATTCGAGCACGTATTGTATAGTCATATAGTGACCTACTAAACCAAAACAATCTTCTGCTCCAAAACCAACACGGATTCCGACTAAAGCTTTCATGCCAAACACAGCTTTATGAATTATTGACTGACCTTCACAAATCCCTCCACATGTCCCTTGATACTGACGCTGTTTTTGTAGATTTTTCTAAGGCCTTCAACCGTGTGCCTCACAAACACCTACTTCTGAAAATTAATAGTCTAAACCTTCATTACAATATAACGAGATGGATCGCTGAATTCATAACGAACCGCCCACAGTCTGTTAAACTAAATAACTAAAGTTCTTGTCATATTCCCGTCACATCAAGTGTCCCGCACGGCTTTGTCCTCGGTCCATTTTTGTTTTTTATTTATATCAATGACATCGAAACTGGCATAACCTCTTCCATTCGCCTTTTTGCAGATGATTGTGTAACATACCGGCAAATAACTAACCCCGCTGACGTATTTGCTCTTCATTCTGTTCTAACGCAACTATCGAAATGGTGTGACACATGGCAAATGGGCACAGACTTAAAAAAGCCAAACACGTAAGGTTTTCTCGTGCGCTTGACCGGCCCTTAACTCGCTACAGACTAAATGACAGCGACATACAATCTGTCCTGTTTCATCCTATAAATATCTTGGAATCCATATAACCTCTGATCTGAGCGGGAACACACACATGAGTACGTAACCAACAAATGTTTAAAAAACTGGACCTATTAAAGCGTAGCTTACACCCTGCGAACTTCAGCGCTAAGCTGCTCGCATACACTTCGCTTATTATACCACCGTTAGAATATGCGTCAGTTATCTGGCACCTTATTACCATTACCCAACCAATTTACTTGAATCTGTGCAAAACCGGGCGGCAATGTTTATCTCGTCATCTTACTCACGTCATCAGAGCGTATTCCTTGAACTCCATGCCACTCACCATACGCAGAAAATATACCCGACTTGTTTTTTTCTACTCCGTATTTCGCCGCGCTTCTTTTTCCCAGCTCCACCTTCGAACAGCCAGTTGTGTTTCCTCAAGACTGGACCACTCCCATAAAAAGGAACCAATTTTTGCAAAAACAAATAAATTACCAGAATTCATTTCTTCTCCTGAGCATTACAGAGTGGAGCACATTGCCCGAACACATAGTCTCTTCAACAAACTTATCATCTTTTCAAACAGCGCTATTATCATATCTACAAAATGAGTGCCTACAAAATGAGGAACTTGACTTTGTCAATATCAAGCCCAGTGTTCTATGCTCCTGTATCGCTTCGTCTATGTTATGACTTTGTAAATCATGAAACGTGTTAAATGTTCAAGTGCTGCCTTGCCTCTGTAAAAACACATTTTGTGTCCATCTTTATGGCTTATGGTAACTTCCTAGTGTAAAAATTGTATTGTTTGCTTTGTATAGATAAATCTTCTATATTTTTGTATACTGATCCTATGTATATTATCCGTTCAAGTTTTGGTTTTTAATCCTCCCCTATGTAATGCCCTTCGGGGACTTTACGGTATCTAAATAAATAAATAAATAATAGTCATTGATGGGAAAGGCAGTAAATGAGGTGGCAGCGTCTACATCCTCTTGTGTATCCCCATGGTAATTGTGGAAGTCCACAAGGACATGACAGTCTCTTCTGGGTGAGTGCGGCCAAGAGGAGGCCAATCCCACTCCTGGAGGGTCTTGATGTTGGGCGGAAGATGGGCCCTCCTCTCCGCCGCCGCGACCGAGCACTCTCACAGGATGTGCTGCGTTGTGGACCTCGTTGGCGCGTGACACGAGGAAGAGGTCACGATGGCCGTCTCCCTGGAGTTGGGATTCTCTCAAGTGTCTGGAGTATCGGGGAACGTATGCCCGACACTTTGCGAGCACGTCCTCCGTAAGAGCAGCCCCAGCTCTTATCTTGTGTACGTACCAGTACTTGGGCCCCCCTGGGAAGTCCTCCTGGCAGTGGTCGTGGGTCATGGGGTGTAGCGGCACGGAGCTCCGCCCTGCTCCCTTGCTTGGCAGCGGCTCTGTCATCCGCAGGGTCTGGGTCTGGGAGGAACAGGTGTGATGGGTCGGAGGCTCGGATACTTGCTTCGTCGCTCGCCCACGCGTGGGCGGCCTCGTTCACGACGCCACCCGCATGTCCCGGTACCCAGTACACTCGCACGGTATGTAGTACGTTGTGCGAAGTCTCTCCGCAATTGTCTTGACGAGGTGGCTTGTGGGTCCGATGACTGGGGTGCCACCGAGTATTGCCACCGCCTCTATATATGATAAACGTCCGGCGCAGGCGCTCCTCCGCCTGGTAGCGCTTTTCGATGTGACTAGCCACGCGCCGTACCGCCTCCAGCTGGCGTCGAACTGTGCTGGGCGTGGTGTCAAACTGAAACGTTCGCCTCGCCCGCCTTGGCCCATCTGCACAAGCAACGGTAATGTGGTTGGAAGACGCATCGATGGCGGCGTCCACGAATATTGCACCTTCTTGGAGGTCCGCTCGCACCGCGACTGCGGCGCGCTCCTCTCTTTAGTGGTCCTGCCTGTAGACCCTCGACATGGGTTTAGGGGCCTCCCAAGGGGAGTTTGATTCGACAGTGGCAAAATCGGCGACTCATCGTTGGCCATGTCGTTGATGAGACGCTGCATGTGTGCCCCAGTATTCGTGGTAGTTCGTCTCGCTGCGTGCCCTTTGTACCACGCTTCTATAATGTGGCGTAGCGGAGAAAGCCTCGCAACCGGTAGAGCTCATCGGTTCTGGTGTGCCTGGGCAGACCCGTGATAGCTCGCAGGCACTCGCGGTGCAGCGTTTCTAGTTGCGTGTGTTGCGCTTGGGTGAGCTCGAAGCAAGCCGCCCCGTAGCATCCCTGGGTCAGCGCCTGGGTCAGCGCACGTATCGCCAGCGTCACCGCACCGCCCAAGCGGTTGCCCATCCGTCGGATGATATGGTGCTGCTGCCGCCATTTAACCTTCAGATGTCGGACCCACTCGTCGGCTCCGTTCTATTCATGCAGCGGGAACCCCAGGGTCCGGATCCAACAGGAAGCACCTCGCTCGATGCGGCGACCGCCTAGCCTGATGTCGATAATCTCCCTAGTCTGCTCCACATCACCTTGAACAATGTACTGGGTCTTTTCTGAAGAGGCGTGCATGCCTGTAGCCGTGAGTCGCCGGTCAATGGCGTCCAGTCCACGCTTCACCACCGCAGTGGCCGTCTTGACGTCAGTTCGTGATATCGTTTGCGTATACTGTGGGCTTCAAGTGTTCGATTGTCTCGAACTCACCTGCGATGCCGAGCATGACAAGGTTAGAGAGCATAGGAGACAGGATCGCCACCTGTGGCACCCCGATTACACTGGTGAAAGTGTGTGGTTGGTGGCTGTCGGTGTTAATCTTGAATGTCCGGTATTTTAGGAATCCCTTCACAAAATTGGTGATTCGGGGGGCAGCTCCACGCTCGCGAGGTACTTCCACGATTCGGGAATGGTTTACTGTGTCAAAGGCCTTCTTCAGGTCTATGGGAACAACGATTGCTGGAGTCTTAGTGGGGCCGCGACAGCGCCCCACCGTGCGGCGGAGCATTTGAAGGCTTTCGTGCGTACAGAGCCCGGGTCGAAACCCGGTCTGCGTGGGCCGCAAGTATTCTGTGTGGTGCTCTACTATGTAGGTCAACCGCGCCAGCACCAGGCATTCTAAGAGCTTACATGGTGGACGTGAGCGAAATGGGTGGGAGGTTCTGCACACTGTCAGATTTCTTCCCGGGTTTAGAAATTGAGCATACGATAGAATGGCACCACTCTGCGGGAAGTTCTTCGGATTGTCGCACAGTGTTCAACTTGTGCAGGAGCTGTGTACGACTCTCCTCGTCTGGGTTCCGCAGCATTTGCCACGTTATACCGTCCTTGCCTGGGGCGGTGCGGATGTTTACTGCTTCTGACACCATAGACAGGTCCCTTGGCGTGAACAGGGCGTTCTTCTCTATTTCGTGCGTCCCTGGCTCTGGCTCGTATACGCTGGGATTCGGTAGTGCCGGTGCTTGTTGGAAGAAAGTTTCGGCCACCTCTTTCTCAAACTTCTCGACCCTCAACCACGTGGCCAGCCTTATGCTGTTGGTGGTGTTTGGCGCCTTTGTTTTACCGACCATGGCGCGGTACGTGCGCCACATTCGAGGGCTGCCTATTGTCTCGTCGGGGGGGGGGGGGAATCTTACTGTTGGCCTGCACGTGCCCCCCCCCCCCCCCCCCCCCGCCGGCGGACTGGGCTGTGTCGGTCGGTTTCGGCTGTCCTGCTTTGGTCCGTCGCAATGGCAGGAGTCAGTGGTGTGCCAGGCCCACTGTATTGGGTATTCAACACCCATGGGAGCTTGAACAACTCCCAAGGCACTCTGAGGGCAAGTGCCTTCCAAGAACACCGATGCGTGATGCGGACGCAGGCCCGGACAGCCTGGATGGCTACCGAGGTTGGTGCTTGGAATAGTAATTCGATCAAAATTTGCGGTCGCAAATTTCTGTGGATCAACTATGATTCTCTTTGGCCGGGGGCGGCAACGCGCTCCTGTAATCCAGTGTGGGTGGAGGCCGGGGGGTAAATGTTGCGGAGTGCAACTGCACTCAAGCGGTACAGTTTGTGTTATAGTGGCGCACGGTTGCTGAAGCAATGTGAGTGCTACTATGAGGCCGGGGGAGTTGCGAGCCCCTGTAACCGCAGCTAGGAAGGGGCCTATAAACACGAACCGATCTGCTCACCGAGGGAGGTGACGAGCCCTTGTAACCCAAGTCATAGGGGTATATGCGGTACAGTTCGTTTTATCGTGCCATGCTGAAGCATGGGTTCACACAATAAGGCCGGGGGTGTAGCGAACCTCTGTAACCGGAGCATCGAAGGGGCCTTAATGCGAGCTGGTCTGCTGACCGAGGGAAGTTGATGAGCCCTTGTAACCTTCAGTCTTGGGGGCGAGAGTGCGGAGCCACTGGGAGTTCCTCAGAGGATCCCGTGTATTTCGAAAGATGGTATTTGGGGAGCAACTATGACTCTCTTGGCTAGGGGAAGTAGCGAGCCCCTGTAATCCAGTGTGGGAGGAGGCCAAAGGCTGGGGGGGGGGGGGGGGGTAACGCGCCCCTGTAATCCAGCGTGAGAGGAAGCCAGCGGGTCAATGTTGCGAAGTAATCACTGCGCTCAAGCGGTACAGTTCGCACGTAGTGTTGGCGTACCATTTCTGAAGCAATGGGTAAACCACTACCGAGCCGGGGGCGTGCACACCCCTGTAACCATAGCTTGGGGCTCGTTCGGTTGAACTTGCGAACTGGTCTGCAGGCCGGGGGTTGTGACAAACCCTTGTAACCTAACGTCATAGGGGCCAGAGCGTGGGAGAACGGTAATTCCACAGGACCTCCTCGAGGAATCGGGGAGGCCGCACATCCCCTGCCCGGGGAGCGTGCAAAACGGCCGCCACTGCGGAGATTCCTGGTCAACTGGAATCAGTTGCTACGCGGAGGTCGGGCGGTTGGGTGTCAACCCGGCACTTGGCAATGCGGTTGAAGTAGGAAGGCGTGTTGAGATCGATCAACTATGACTTTCTTTGGCCGGGGGAAGTAACGCACCCCTGTAATCCAGCGTGAGAGGAGGCCGGCGAGTCAAGTTGCGAAGTAGCCAGTGATGCCAGCGTACAGTCGTTTGTAGTTGGCAGTACCGATTGATAGTCGGGAAACCACTACGGGCAGGGGGACTGGCGACCCTTGTAACCGCAAGCTTGGCGGGGCCAGCGACATGATCGCAACAAGTCGGGGGGAGTGACAGACCCCTGTAACCTAACGTCAATGGGGGCTAGATGTTGTACAGTCCGTATGGGGCCGGGGGGGGGGGGGGGGGGTCGCGCCCCCCTGTAACCTTGCTGCGACCTATAGACTGATCTTCTCTAGCTGAGGCGGAGGCGAACTTCGTCACCCAAAAGCTGCAGGGACGTACTACCACGAGCTACTTGGTGTCCCGCACGGGGAAAACGAGGAAAGGTGGGGTTAGTACACCGACCGGGGAAACTCTCCTGGCTTAGTAACGGCTAGTAGGCCCAGACCGATCTCATCTGCCATATGCAAGGCAATGCCCGAAGACTCTTGTTCCTATGAGCGACAGAGTAGGCAAAGAGGAGGACATAAGAATATGCCCTTATCCTGCCGAAGGGACCTTGCGAACGGGCCGTTGAGGTACCGTGCGCATACAAACTTCCGGTGTCCGGAGACCGTGAAAAGCAGGTGTTGCAAGTACCCGTTATAGTGGAAAGCTTCACTGGTGATTCGTTAGTACCTGGTGCGGGGCCGTCGATTGAGGACGTTAGTACGCATCGGCCGCGGAGCTGGGGGTCGGGGGAAAGAAGGGGGGGAGGGGGGGGGGGGGGCGGCCGTCGCCACCAAATAGGGTACTTCCTGTCTCCGACGGTTGGGGCCCAGTTATCGGACCCTATGGGTGAGCGGTTACCCGTGGCAGGGACCGCACATTTGGCAATTGGCACTGCCTGATGCCCTCGCTGAGCAATCAGTCTTGAAAAAAAGTCAGATAATTGGATTGGAGCAAAATTGCTCCCCCCATTCCCATCCTTTTTCCCAATACCCATCCCGATGCCCAAGTTCCCGTTCCCAGCAACCCACCCCATCCGGCTTCTTCCTAGGGGGGATAAGGGGGGTCCCCCCGGGCCCGTCCCCCTGGCGTTGGGTCACAAGATAGCTTTTCCCGTTAATTTCTCTCCACCTTCGGGTGGACAAAATTCTCTTTGCCGGTTGGCCTGTTTTTGTACTGTTGCAATTGGGTATAACCGGTTATACTTCGGTGGTACCGGGGATATATGAAAGCTCCATTTAGTCGATGTCTCGTCGGAGGACACGCAGTGTTCAACCACTCGGTGCAGCTCCTCCGTGATGGGTAGCTTTCGCTCGCACTTGCCTACGCCTCTCGAAAGGCGTCCCAGTCGACGGCATGTGCTATACGTCTCCGCTTATTTTTATCTCCAGTGTCTACGCAGATCCAGATTGGGTAATGGTCGGAGCCCATGGGATCCACGCCACACCGCCATTCTCGCACAGTTCCCTGGTCTGCCCAGGTTAGGTTGAGCACTGTGTCTTGCTGTCCAACGTGTAACTCTTGTCTTTTGGGTACTCAAGGTCATTGGTGAGCATCAGTGTCTCTGTCGTCTCCAGGAGCTTCCAACCCCATGAATCTGCCTGGCGGTGACCTCACTCGGGGTGGTGCGCGTTAAAATCCCCAGCGATCAACATCTTGTCTGATGGGTAGCGTCATCGAAGGTCTAGGATCCACTTGTACGTCACCCCGCCACCCGGAATATCTGTGCGACCTCCGCAGCTGGAGTCAGAGGTCAGAGCGAGCGTTGTACGACACCAAAATCACATTCCGACATCCTAGCGTTGCATGAACTGCCACTATTTTTTGGTGTTTGGTGCAGTTTTCGCAAGTGTCTATGTAGGCATGTGGGACGTCTTGCCGCACGAAAACCGTGGCCTGTGCCTCCGTCCTTGTTTCGCTTTACCCTCGTAGCACTCTGTGTTCGATTGTGGTTTGGAAGTTTCCGACGTACCCAGATATTCCGGGTGTCTGGTCTCCTGCAGCAGTAGCGCTATAGTTCTGCCGGTGACGCGGAAGAGCTCGGTGAGCTCCGCCACACATCCCCGAAGAGAGCGGCAATTCCACTGCTGGACGTCCGGGCCATTAAGCGTGGGTGGGCTGTTCCTCTCCTGTTGGTGCGGGAGGTGCTACGCCTGCGCGTCCTGTGGTTGTGCCGCCGTCCCCACTGCTGTTTGCAGCGGTATCTGTGCGATGGCTTGCATCATCTGCTAATTCTTATATGGGATGCAACTAATTTTTATATGTTGCTTCTAACCAGTGGACCCGAATTTAATCATTTTATAGAACTGTTAGTTCAATTATTGTTTAACGAACACAAACTTAGCCCACCCGTAATTGATTGCATTATAAGCACAACAATATCAGTGCATGTGCGACTAAATGTTGGTTACTACTCCAGGGAAGCCATAATTTCCGCACATTACCCGCACAACGAAGTAGAATGAGCCGCATCCAGCACACACTGCGGACTATTTTTAAAAGGTCTAAGGGAAGTAGAGAGTTTGACAGTGCTTGTTTTACACACATCTGGCAGTGTAAAATTCAAGGCATTGCTTGCACAACCCTTAAAATGGCCATGCAGACAAAATGTAAGTTTGTTTTATTCGAAAGATTTGGTGTTTTGCTTGCTTCCCCAAGCTTTTTCGGGAAGCAAGTGCTGCTTTATTCATTGAGAAATTATTCAATTTAAGTTAAAATATTGATTCTCCCCCTAAATCGTGTGTTGATTCTCCCGCCATGACGTCACCTGACGTCTAACGATCTTATGCGCTGTTCAGTCTACAGCGGACTGCGGGGCCTCGTTTACCGTCAGTCCTCCTATATTTGGCGCCCCCATACTGCTCCGCCCCGCTATTCGCCTTTTCATTGTTTTTGACCGTATTTGCGCCTGGCTTGTTTTGGTTATGGTATGTAGTAATCGTTTCGGGAAACATGGGGTATGGTCGACAAATAGGGTCACCTAGGACATGGTCGCTTGCGCCGATCGGCCAGTGCCGCCTGAGACAACCCCAAAGCGCCACAGTTCTGGGCAGCTATAACAAGCATAGTGCGCGCAGTACCAGCAGCAGTGCGCACTGGTACTTCTATGCTCACGTGTACTTTCGTAACATACGTTGTTTTACCACACGATCCTTGCTCCTATAAAATGAATATGCATTACGCTTAAGCTAAAATAGCTCGTTCTGCAAGCTGATAAGCCCTGGCTAACCGGAGTTTGCTTTTGCCGGCCTCAGACAATCGCACGGCTGTGCATATGGCGTCATATGGTCTAGTGCGGGAAATGAGCTATTGAGTCACATGGCCTTTCCCTTTTTTTCTAATTAAGTAGCTTATTTGAGGGAAGTTCGTTTTAATATTGGAGACAGTTTGATTTTAACGAGGCAATCTTTGGAATGAACTAAACTTGTGTTTTGTCTACATGGCCCCTTTAAGCTCATTCATCGATGTTTAGGAAGTGCGGCCGAAATCAACCCAAATCGTTTGCTCACACACAGCCATTGCGAAGCATAAATTGTTTAGTCATTACTGCTACGTAACAGCACCATAAGAGGACCAAAACTTTACTGTGAGGTTGTACTAATTTACTGTGAGGTAGTACTAATAAGCTGTTTAGGAGCTGTGTCAGGTCGTTCAGAGCCCAGTGAACGCACAGACAACGTATTCCTAAATATTGTATAGGGTGGAATAGTACAAGCGTAAACTTGCGCAGTAGGCCATGTTCGAGAACTGCAGGACCACTAGACACAAAAAGCAGACTCGTATAAAACACTTGCAACTTGGCCACGGCGGCCGCTTTGCTGATGGAGGCCAAATGCAAAAACGCCCGTGTATTCGGGATTTCTGCGCACGTTGAAGATTCCCAGGCGGTCAAAATTAATCCCGAGCCCTCCACTACGGCGCGCTCATCGCCTGTGAAGCGTCCACACATTAAACCCCACAATCAATCAATCAATCAATCAATCAATCAATCAATCAATCAATCAATCAATCAATCAATCAATCAATCAATCAATCAATCAATCAATCAATCAATCAATCAATCAATCAAAACACTTGCAACTTCAAGGTAAGGTAATATTGGCGCAAATGACAAGGTTTACTGCTGGCGAGAAACAAAACCATATTTTTCATCTGATTTACTTCAATTCTGTAGAGGTGGCGCCAGTGGTGAGGTAAATAAATGACAGGGCCCGTTTTTTTTTGCATTACGAATAGGTTGTTTCAGACCTAAGCACTTTTGGAGGAAGTGTAAATAAATGATTGTATATGATAGGGTAGTTTGTTTTACCCGATTTTTACGCCCCGAACAGGTTTCAGGAGAATTAGGTTAAACCAGATATCTTCCGAAATGAACCCTTTCAGAGTATCGATCTGCCCAAATGTGGGCTGACGGTCCACCGTTCTCAAGCAGTACTTGCTGGAAGCGATCACTACAAACCCTGCTTCCGAACTCATTAAATATTGGCATGACTCCACCGCTCACTACCTCAGACTGGCAAATGCTGCACTAAAATTGCTTTCCCTAGCTAACCGAAACTGTGAGGTCGAGAGAAGTCTCTCCCGGCTGAGGTACATTCAACGACCGGACACGTCCAGAACGGAGGCCGACACGTTGCGATTTCAGATGATAATGTATGTAAATAAGGATGTCTAAAACATCGATAACCAGCTTTTCGGGAGTAAAAGAATTCATTACTTAGATGTTATCAATACTCGTTCCTATTATCATTACCGAATTATTTCCAAACAAACGCCAAATTTCAGAGACTATTTACTAGAAAACCCTGATGTCCCCCCGATTACCAGCTTGAAACAAAAACCAATTTTAACGCATTAGAGAATCTCGTGACACCTTCTGATAAAGTGAACTGAGTTTAGTTTATTACATAGCACATCTGCAGACTTAACTAAAAAAAAACCAGAATTTCGGAATGTTTTTACAACCCAATGTCTCCCATTTTATCAGTTTGACAAATAGCACCCCATTTTTAGCACACCCCCCCCCCCCCCCCCTATAAAAAAAATATAAAACCCGAAAACGAACATCTCTACTTATAGTCTCCAACGAAAAAAAAAAAACGAATGACTGGGCACATTTCATCGGCACGTACTATTGCGCGCCGAAATTGTGCGCTTTTTAAAGCCTAAAGCCCGTCCTACATGGTGCGAACTTCGCCAGCGAATTCGCAGCTTCGGCGCCGCTCGTGCGGCAAAACGATCTACTTTTCCTATTTGCACTGTTCAACTTTCAAGCGGCGTTCACAGGAGACGTTCGATGGTTCCAAACGTTTGTTAATTTGCCACAGCAACGAGAATAGATCGTTTTACAACACGGGCGGTGCCGCAGCTGCGGATTCGCAGGCGAAATTCACACCATGTAAAACGGGCTTCAGGAAATGCAACTTCTTTCGAGTTTACTTGGTCCGGTTGGCAAGTCGCGATCATCCTCCTGACTACACTGTGGAGGTGCCGGGCAAAGGTCGCACTTCTCTGCACACAGCGCTGGCTTTGGTGCGGCGGCAGGCCGCAACAGGGTTGCGCGTGATCTGAGCAGCGCAGCGTGTTTGCAAAGGGCACGGCTGGGTGTCTGGATGCCCAATTGATGACGGGGCCCTCCTGTCGCATTCCTGTGCGTACACGCATCAACGGAGGTGATATTTACTGCTTTTAGTTCGCGCCGCGGAAATCCCGTTGTTTTCTGGTTTTCTTATGCGGTCCCGAAAACGTAAAAGAATTTTCTCACTTCAGCGAACGAGGGGGGATGCACACATGGCCCTTAATCGAGGTCTATCGTCTTGTGGGGGGTGGCCGCACCTACCGACCCCCGCCCACCCATCCCTCTTAAAACATGCTTCGTACAAATAATTACAACACGTTGACGACGAACGTCCCTGAGAAGTGAGCGTAGTTTATAACGAACCAGCTAAATAAGAGTGAAAATTCTAATTTTTGTGTGCTATGCGCCGCAGCCACATCTGGGCTGTGAGGGGCGCCGCAGTGTAGGGGTGCGGATTCCTTTAAACCACCTGGCTGTCTGTAAAGTGCTCTGAAACCTAGACACACGGGCGTTACCCTTTTTTACTTTCATCGGAAAACTTGCCACCGTGGCCGGAATCAAACCCGCAACCTCGGGGTGAGCAGCACAACGCCTTAGCCAGTGAGCCACCACGGCAGTTAGGATAAAAGCAGCCTGAGCACGTGAACTTCAGGTTAACCGCATAGACAGGGGTTTTACTGTAATTTCCACCAATGATGCAGGCGTATGAGCCACCTGATGGTGGCAAAAAGTCGTTGGAGTCATTTAAGATGGTGTGGTCGATGACATAGATTTATTACCAATGCCTCGACCACAACCTGGAGGGGGTGACCGTTTTTCGTGATCCCCAGATTAAGGAGTGCGAGAGGCTGTAACAGATGACATCCTTTTTCTAGGGGTTTTTACGGACCACAAAAACGCTCGGGAGGAGTGATTGGCGGCAATTTCACGCAAGGCTAAGTCCACCTCAGCCAACATTACTCACTGCTACCACTACATTGGCAACATATCTTGGGTCTGCATAGAACAGCTGCTACTACTGACATAGCACGATGCTACACTGGTGGCGACAGCTGAGACTGAACGCAACAGGACAGAACAACATGACGAACTGTATCCCCGCTATGTTTGCCAGCCAAAAACATTCGCCAGAAACACAGATTTTGTAGGAGCAGTCCTTGTTCTCATATGCCATTCCAATCGAACATTCCCTCCCCAATACTGCTTTTCCCACTGGCTTCGCAACAGCAGCTTTTTTCTTCCAAATTCCTCCTCTTTGCGCCCACAAACGCTCCGTTTTTACATGAGCAGAACATTCTGAATCTTTTCGGCAACTTGAGAAGAATGTGGCTGCCGGGGCCGCAAGAAGTATACAAAAAAGTTGCGAACCGCGGAAGCCTCAAAGCCCACCCGCGATGGAGGCGACGCAGACCACCACAAAACACCCGACTTCGCTCCATTCATCGTCACCTCGAACACCCAAAGCACCTCCGTCGCCGTTCTTCGTTTACTAGTCCGATGGCCGCTTCCAGAAGGCCCGCTGCGCGCCGGCATGCGTCAATCCGCCGATGACAAGCAGAAAAGTGGAGAAGAGCACGATATTTTTGCTCCCCGCTCAATGCGCGGAAAGAGAGAGAGAGAGACGACTGCGGTAGCGACGCACTGACAGGGCCACTATACGCGAACACGCTCGGAAACACGCTGTCATGTCACACATGCATGCAAGCTCAAGCACGCCACGCCACAAAAGGGAGGGCGGCGCGGGTGGGCTTTGAATGCCAGACGGCTTCGTGTCGCGGTGCCATTGAAGCGGAACCATACCGACCACACTTTTCACATCTGACATGGCCCCGCTAAAAGGGGACCTCTGGCGAGGTTCGGGACCCGCCAAAGGAGAGCACCGCGCAGCCAGCCACCCGCGCGACACAAGTAGAAT
Organism: Haemaphysalis longicornis; assembly: GCF_048455015.1. Lineage (NCBI taxonomy): Eukaryota > Metazoa > Arthropoda > Arachnida > Ixodida > Ixodidae > Haemaphysalis > Haemaphysalis longicornis. The sequence continues at coordinate 359,451,939 of NW_027526203.1, read as the reverse complement.
AATAATCGCACCAATAACACCGCCGCACTCATCTGAGCATGCCCGAACAGACAGAAGACTTCTAAGCGTGTCACCGAGGCATGATCCTTGTCACAATGTAGTCCCCCGCATTGTATGCTCACCCTGTTTTCTTTTCGGAATTTCCCCCACTCTATTTGCTGCCTCCATGGTACCCGGCGGAGCAAAGCCGAGTGACACCAGTGATCGCTCTTAGCTCGTAGTTTACACTCCTGGCGCAGCGCGGCCCGCGTCGGGCCAATAGCGCACTGTGTCTGACAGTATGAACAACAGTGCGAACATGACACTCGTGACGGCTAGTCCTGTTAAAGTACCTGCGTGCGCGAATTCATAATTTTGCAAATGCAAAGTTTTGTTCTTTTTTAAAAAAAAAAAGCGAAACCGCTCTAGGATGCATTCCAGTGGGTCGTAGAGTCAATTGTCGTCCACCGTCAACTAAAACAGTAATTGCCATTGCTTTCGTTGACTCACGGGATCGGCTAAGAGCATAAATGCAAACCATCACAATATTCGCAATGGTCTTTGATGCGTTAACGGTCAACAGAATTGCACGGAAGTCAGAAGCGCAAAAAACGCGAAAGCACTCGATAAAGCTCGTATCACGCACTTTTTTTTTCGGCAAACTCAGCTTCACTACGATAGAGTCAACCTTATAGCAACATTTATTTTGAATCGAAGCCTACGATATCCAATGTGCGCTAGATTAACAGCGTACTTCAGTCAGTAGCGGTCCCAGAGGGGTGGGGGGCGGTTGGGGGTGCGAATAAAGAACCGCTCCCCTTTTTGCACCAGTTCTGCGGAGAGGTGATAACCATGCCGACGTGTGCGCCTATGCGGTGTAACCCGCTTGCACACAAATCACTTACCGACACGGCGGTTTTTGGCCCCCTTAGGCGGTACAACGACTGGCTCGAGCCCACATTTCTGACGGTCGCAACACGTTTGCGAGCTCACATGAGTGGGATGCTTTAAAAAAAAAAAAAAACAAGCTGAGGACCTCTTTGGGAGAGGGGGGGGGAGCGGTCGCTCCCTTCGCCTCCCCCCCCCCCCCCCCCTTGGGACCGCGACTGACTTCGGTCCGGCCTTGTACATTCGGCGAATGACGATCACTTTACTTCAAAAATGAAAAAAAAAGAATGGAAACCAGACGCATGACACCTTTCCGTACTCGATTCGTGATGCTAAAAGTTTTATTTGCGCGACTGGCTGATGCCGACTAACTGTATAGCAAACTGAAATTAGTTCGCTTGGAGCCAGAACTCATAGTGCTTCAATTTAAAAAAAAATACACAAAGTCAAAAGTTAGAATTGCCGGATAGATGCCGCTCTACGATGCGCCGAGCCCCTCTAAAGTCGGCTTTACTTTTATACACAGGTGCATTGGTGGGAAGATATTTTTCAATGCTCCGTATCGGCAGTTTTATACCAAAGTATGAAGTCCCATGGGTCATTTCAAATTTACCTCCATATGACCGCATGTGTCCCTATGGAGTGATATACATCGAGTCCTTTTAAGGTCGGCTTCTCTACTATGCCCCAATACATTGCTGGGAAGTATTTTTTCGCAAACAATATAAGGAGTGTTTGATATCGAAGTGTAAAGATCGTAGCCCTTTTTATTAAGTTCTTTCAAAGACCACGTGTATCCTTAGGAAGCGTTATATACATGGAGTACCTTTAATGTCGGCCTCAGTACTTCACACAAACGATTTTTTCCTGAAGATTATTTTCCGGACGCAGTATAACAGGTTTCATATGAAGGTCGTAGGTCCTTACATTAAATACCTGCATAAAATCTGATGTATCCCAGTGGAGCGCTGTACACGTAGCTCCTTTAATGTCGGTATAGCATACACAAAGGCATTGCTGGGAAGATATTTTAGGGGTAATAAATAGACGGTCTTGTATAAGGAAACATGAAAGTCCTGCGGCATTTTATCAATAGCCTTTTCGTATGAGGCGAGTCTGTGACACATAACGTTACAGACGGGCAGACGGCGTTCGTCGTTGAATCCACATGAAAAGTCCTTATTAAACATACAAAAACAACGTTATTTTGCGACAATAAGAAGATAAAAAAAATGGCTACAGCGCAAAAAAGAAACGTAAGGGAAATAAATCAACACCGGCCAGAGGCGAGCCCTACGGGTAGCAAGGACGCTACGCCATCTCTTGAGTGGCTCTCACAACACTCGGACAGCTCTTGAAGTTGAGAAAGAATTGAGCTTGCGCTCTTCGATTCCTGAGAATGCTCTGAATGTTCAGGTGAGCTCAAGCCGCTCAGTTTCAGTCCCTTACATCGCCAGAAGCTATAGTAGAACCAATGGCTACGATGTTACGCAAAATGGGGTTATCACACACTGAACCACCTCGCTAAAGTTTGCTAGGCTAGATCAGCGATTTCGAAATTGTGGCCGCTACACGGCGGCGTAGTAGGAGTACTGCCTGCCCACTTTTCATCGCTCCCCCAAGTGCGCCATATTTTGTCATATTTTGGCGCAGTAAGCGGTAAATTTGAAATCCGCGCCTTTAAAGCCTCAGTAATGGTAGCGACGTGTTTCGTCACACCAAATTGTAGTGAGGCATGCGCTGCATAATCTACGGAATAAAGTGAAGTTGCACATTGCCTCCGTAGTTCGTTTACAATATTACGTTAAAATTCAAGCAGTGTAACAACTTGTTATCCCAACTATCTCTAATCCCAAACATTACTGTAGTTTATATTAACTTATGCAACTATGACGAAAAATAAATGTAGCGATGAAACTACGGCATCATACCAACGAGAGATACATTACGCTGAACAATAAAATATAGCCGAGGATTGGCCCCCAGAACGACGGCGCCCTGGCCGACTGAGCGATTAATAGCTAACTAATAAGCACCGCTAATTTCATGTGTCACGCATACGGCCATCCATCCTTGCGTGCAGGAGCGCCAATCACAGCGTCTGACTTCGCAATGGCTTTGGTGGATTAGAGGGGCGTCTTCGAGCACAACTACCGTGTAGTTTGCAAAGGCACATATCCGCTGCTAGTAGTCCGAGACACGGCCCTCTTTTACTTCTTTTACGACTGCGTCGAGTGAAAATAATCAGCAAAAGTTGCTACACCTTATATTAGAGCGCTCCTTCGTGCATTCATGTTCCTTGCCTCCATTTTCCTTGGCAAATGAAAGCAACAAGCCACCGCTGTGATTCTGCCGTGGTTTTCCGCTCGCCCCTCGCGTTTACCCTGCCATGCCTCGCTCCCTACGGAGGCATGTCGTTCTCGGTGTTTCGTTGTCGGGTGTCCTCTCTCATTAGGGATGGCCGCGTGGAGACAGCTGTCGTGCAGCGCCGCGACGGGGTATCCGTCAACGCGACGGGGGGCGCCGGACCCCCTCTGAGCATCCCAGAGGGAGGGGGGCTACGGGGCTGTCAGCGACCCCCCGGGCACCGACATGGCAGATAACACGTTCCAAGGCGAAGCCGCTTTGGTCGCCGCACCGCGGGAGCGACCGCCGCCGTCACTTCCTTGCGCGCTCGAGCCCATGGACTGGCAGCAAGCCTTTATTTTCCGCCACACTGGCATGACCCGTTGGGCTGACTGTCGCAGAAGCCCCATTTCGCTATTCATCTCTTGTGCTCCATTTATATGCGAAACAACTCTTCGGTGGATCCCGGCCAATTTTATAGCGTCCATTTTTTTAACGACGGTTTTTTTTTTTTTTTAAACTCAAATTCCGCTCACCGCGGGAGTAGCTTCTGCGGATGCAATGCAGCGACCATAGCGCCTCCGAACGAAACGGTTATGACTACCAGGCACGTTGCAGCCCAGATTTTCTTACTGAAAAGCACAGTGGTATACGTTGTCTCCATCGTCATCATAATCCTGCCGGTGTAATCGATATGTATATGTATGTATATATATATATATATATATATATATATATATATATATATATATATATATATATATATATAGGTCGGCAGTCTACAACGCCAAAGGGGGCATAGGGGTGTGGTTAAGCTCGTTTTTTACTACGGTTAATGAAGTTATTATTATTTCTTTTAAATATGCGGAAGAAAGAAAGAAAGAAAAACACGCGCCCAGAGTGGGGACCGAACCCACATCCCAACTATCTCTAATCCCAAACTCTAATCTCTAATCTCTAATATCTAATATTAATCTCTAATCTCTAATATATATATATATCAAGGTTGCAGTCGTCATTGCCAGTGCTATTCGGCTTTTTTTCCGAAATATTTAATAGGGCCGAATGACGTGTGTTTGTCACGTTTCTTTGATACATTGATAAATAAGCGAAAATATAAGTCGAGAAAAAATCCGCCCGTTTTTCCGGGAGCGGGACTCGAACCCACATATCCGCATAACCGGTGCGGTGCGTTCGCCATTACGCTATCCCGCAGCGGCTTCTCTCTCGACTTTACCGGGGGGGGGGGGGGGTGTTATATTTACAAGTGCTCTGAGGCCGGTCAACTAGCGCCGCCCCTCGACCACCGCGGGAGACGTAGAACGTCTTCTTTCCCAGCGGCCGCCACGTAAATCGGGGTCGGAGGTCGGGGTTAGCAATTGGCATTTCCGAACTGCTGGAGCCAGTGCCTCGTAATACATGTAGCAGAACAGAACGATACGGGACGAGGGACACCGTAAATATACATTTCAAGGTTGCAGTCGTCATTGCCAGTGCTATTCGGCTTTTTTTCCGAAATATTTAATAGGGCCGAATGACGTGTGTTTGTCACGTTTCTTTGATACATTGATAAATAAGCGAAAATATAAGTCGGGATAGCGTAATGGCGAACGCACCGCACCGGTTATGCGGAGATGTGGGTTCGAGTCCCGCTCCCGGAAAAACGGCGGATTTTTTCTCGACTTATATTTTCGCTTATTTATCAATGTATCAAAGAAACGTGACAAACACACGTCATTCGGCCCTATTAAATATTTCGGAAAAAAAGCCGAATAGCACTATATATATATATATATATATATATATATATATATATATATATATATATATATATATATATATATATATATATATATATATATATATATATATATATATATATATATATAGTTAAGAGAAAAGGTTCCTGGCTATGAGGTTAGCTGTACGATAGAGAAGTCAAACTGAAAAATATAACATTTATTCTAACGTTTCTACCGGGGGCCGGTCTTAATGTTGTTATGTTTTTCAGTTTGACTTCTCTATCGTATATATATATATATCAGTGTTGTACACGTTCCTCCAAAATAGGAACGAAAGCTCGTTCCTCGTTCCTTGCCAATTTTGAAACGAGTTCCCGTTACAAGTTCCTTTATTACGAAAGGAACGCGTTCCAGTTCCACTTCGAAAATTGGAACGTGTCGTTACATTAACGTTACAATTAGGTATTTAAATGTAAACATAGTGTCGGAAATTTCTGGGTCGAAATTAAGTGAGACATTTAAAACTCACATCGAACTACGTATATTATACGAATATTAACACCACCGGCAGCAGATTATCTGGAGATAAAGATAATCAAAAGAAACGCTCCTAGGCGAAGTTTTTCAGGGAGCACCGGACAAACTCCAGACGGCTCGAGGACATTTCGGTGCAGGATATTTCAGTGCGGGAATTTCGGTGTACGGACACATCGTTGTACGGACATATCGGTGTACGGGCGTTTCGGTGCACGGACATTTCGGTGTACGGACATTTCGGTGTACGGACGTTTCGGCGACCAAATTATCCGGTGCTTGCCTTTTTGCGACAGCCGTTATATTTTTATTTCCAGTTAACGTGGGTTATGGACAACAATCTGGAGCAGTGAATTTATTTTTTTGATTGATGCCATGTTCGATCTTTGCCAGGTATTTTTAGAAATTCTACATTTATATATTTTTGTTTAATACCTCTTCCTGGGGACACCTGTTATGCAGCCGATTGAATTCCTTAGCACACGTTTTTTTTTCATTTATGACAGGTTGTTAATTTATATTCGCTCTTTTTTAGCTAAGACAATTAACTGGTGTTTACGATGGTCTACTGCATCTTTTGTATTTTTTTAAATTACACACCCTCAAATTACAGAAATTACATGCACACTCTCAATATCCAAAAAGTAAGAAACATTAGCTAGCCCCCCAGAATGAACGAAACCTTACGAAAAGTATTACGTAAGCTGGGCTGCCTTGCTAAAAGGAATTCGCGAACACTGGTCTAGGATATTGTCGGGGAGGAAAAACGGGCCTTTTGGAAAACAGCCGCAGGTTCTAATGTCCTAAATGCTGATTAAGGGCGTACCGGTTGTGCATACAAATTCCACCCATTGTGTTCGGGACAACCAACCTTCGTTTAATGTTTACAAGCCTACATTTACCACATTTTAATTCTTTGTCCTAGCGGCACCTACCCCCGACTTTACACTTGAATCTCGACCAGATGTCTTTTTCAGCCATGTTATTTTCGGTTTCCCCTGAAAATCCTACTGGCGTGGTGGAATTCACGGTCTCCGAAGCGTCACTGCAGTGATTTTTTTATTTTTTATTTAGAACATACCTCTAGCCTCTTAGTGGAGGCTTTTGCAGGAATTGGGTGATACATTGAGAACAATGACATAGCACACTTCGCGTTTAAAACGGAGAAGAAGCTTTACATTCACCATGGGCGCACGTAACCTCTATAATGTGGCACAAAAAGCCCCCCAAAAGCCGCTGAGAACACAATGGACACTATCGTTTGCTGGCTACGCCCTTCCGCACACCGCGGTCATACCGACGGCGCCCCCACTCCAGGAATCGCTCTTTCTGCGCCTTCAGTCGCCCCCTTGGGAATTAACTCATCAAGTCGCGCATATCATGGACACACCAGGTATACATCGCTTCCTCCCATTATAAGGACCAAAAAAAAATGAATAGGCTAGTGTGACGAGAGCGGCAACAGTCGTCTTCAAGTTTTCGAAGTCCAGTCGACGCAATGGTGAAGAACAAGTGACACCCCTCTTTCTCTACTTAGGGGGATGATTGCCGGCGGGGCTCAGCTTTCCCCTCCCCTAAATAACGCCACCGTAAGTGCGATCGTTGGTTTGTTAGTTTTAAGTAGAACTGACACCGAATGCAACGAAGGCGAGATTGATTGAGACAATAATTAAAACGAAATGCACACGCGCTTAATCGACTTCGTTTTTGTGTTGTTTTTTCGCGGAAGTTTAGCTGGAGGGGTGTAATAGACTAAAAGCAGCAGCGTCTTGCACTGTTTTGTGAAGTTAAAGGAAAACGCTTTGGTAACACTTAAAGTATTAGGGTTGTTCACATGAATGTTAAAATAACAACAAAAAAAATGGTTGAACGGAAATTAACAACGTTAATTTTTATCGTCTACTACAAAAATTGGGTTTCACGTGGCAATGCTCCGCCAGGGTTTAGCGGTTGCTTCCACGAACGGCGGCGCAAGCACAAGTCTCGAACGTAAAATCATATCAAGTTACGAAATTACAATATTAAAGCTAAAATGTTCAAAGAATGCCTGGGACATCCCCTCATTCAAAATGTCTGGGCCAAGACGTCATGCACCAAAATGTCCGTGCACAGAAATGTCCACACCGAAACGTCCTGGACCGAAATGTCCGACACCGAAATGTCCGGATCCCGTTTAGCAGTCCGTCCGTTTCGTTGGCTACGTTGTTACCGGGCTGACTAGGACCGGTCTGCTCCTGAGCGCGCGGAAGGGCGAGTAGGAAGGGTGCCGAGGCGCGGAGATGGTGAAGGCAGGCCCGCTGAACTAATCCCCCTACCGCGACGAATGCCCAAGCACCCAGCCGGGTCCCGGTCAACCCTGTAATAACGCATATGACAGAACGGACGGACTGCTAAAACTCTCTATTCTTTCCCCGCCAGGGAACAATTCTATCGGCCAGACGCGCATTCTGGCCTCCCCAGACAAACGATGAAGGGTGAAAAGCATTCTCGCGGCTACGCTATTCACCTGTCGAACGCCGCGTAAGCAACCAGCATGAAAGCAAGCTCAAGCTGCGGTCTGCTGCGTGGTTATTCTTCTGCCTTTGACCTTCGAGGAAGCACGTACGGCTGAAGGGCGGTAGCGCTTTGTGGATTTTTGTACTCGAGCCTTGGCATCAAAAACAGCTAAATCCTAGCGATGTAACGGCAGGAACGCCGTTCCTGCCGTTCCTTCAAAAACGTAACGAGTTACCGTTACAGTTCCACCGACCCTTAATGGAACGGTGGCGTTCCTCCGTTCCTCCAAAAAGGAACTAGTTCCAGGAACGCCGTTCCGTACAACACTGATATATATATATATATATAGATATATATATATATATATATATATATATATATATATATATATATAATATATATATATATATATATATATATATATATATATATATATACAAATAAGGGTTGGCAGTAAAGAAAACCTCGGAAAGCAAAGGGGAAAAGGGGAGGATGTGGTAGGTCATTGAAACAGATAAAGAATTTGGAAAGAAAGAAAGAAAGTGGAGAAAAAATGCCCGCCAGGTGGGATCCAAACCCAGGACCTCCAGAATACCGGACTGGTGCGATGACCACTACGCTACCAGCGGGGCTATTTTCTCCTCCACTTTCTGGGGTATTTATGTTGAGGTATTTTTGTTCACTGCGCTTGGGAGTGGTAGCCAGAGCCACTCGGACTACTCGGGGTGAAGGGGACCTTGTTTTTAACCCCTGGGCCGTGACTCGGGTGTCTACGACATGTCGAGAGTGGTCGACCAGCGTTGAACCCTCTTAAGCTCCCTATGGCACCAAGACTGCCTGAACAGAGGCCCTCGCTATGCATGTAGCGAATCAGATTAGGAAATGAGGGGCTCGTTGAAATAAGACAGAAATAAGGGTTGGCAGTCAAGAAAACTTCGGAAAGCAAAGGGGAGGATGTGGTAGGTCATTGAAACAGATAAAGAATTTGGAAAGAAAGAAAGAAAGTGGAGAAAAAAATGCCCGCCAGTTGGGATCCAAACCCACGACCTTCAGAATACCGGTCTGGTGCGATGACCACTACAGAGGCCCTCGCTATGCATATAGCGAATGAGAATCTGATTCGCTACATGCACGCAGCGCTCGTGTCGGTTTGCCTTCTGTCCGTCCGAGTCTTTTCGCACTGCTTTTCAATGTGTCATGTATACCCAACTAGCCCAAAGTCAAGCTTTAGAGCGCTTATCTCTTTCACGTGAGATCCGTTTCGCGGATAGACGCATCGACGACAGAAATGACGCCTAGCGTCGTGTCTTCATACGGAGTGTCATGAGCTCGCACTTTTATGTCTTGCAGGGAAGTAATCTTCCACAAAACATCCAGCGCACTCCCATGCTCCACGTCGATAGCCTGCCAATACTAATCAAACCTGCACATGAAGGTATTGTCATCAGACAGGTGAGCCGCATTGGTACGTCCAGGAGCCTGAAGATAGTTTTCAAGGGCGACAGCCTTCCTGCCCATGTTAAGGTGGGTCATTTCCGTCAGCTTGTCCGATCATATGTGCCAGAACCCCTCCAGTGCCACAAGTGCATGAAGATTGGGCATGTCACTGCAGTCTGCGGGAGCACCACTGTATGTCCCAAATGTGCTGGGCCGCACAAAGTTAGCGACTGCAGTGAAGGTACCCTGAAGTGCGCCAACTGTGAAGGACCTCATGATGCCTCATCGAAGAAGCGCCCACGTATGAAGAAGGAGGTCGCTGTCTTGAAACAGATGGTGAGAGATCACTCCACGTACAAGGAGGCTGCTCCAATGGTGCGACAGCGGCAGCGCTACCGATCTCGACGCCGGAGGTCTTCAAAGAAGCCTGACCGTTTTCCAACCTACGCCTCCACGCAAGCGGATCCTCCACCAGTGCAGCAAATACTTCTCCCACCGCTACCCCCGCTGCCGCCGCTTCCGCCACCCCCGCCACCCCCGGCCCAGCAGGAGTCGCCGAGCAAGCATCGGAAGGAGTTACAACCCTCATCGGTTGACGCGTGGACCCCACTGCCACCGGTTGTACCTCCGACTGAGCCTCAACGCTCAGGGCAGAAGACAGTCATGCGATCTACCGCCCCGGCTGCAGGCCCAGATCTGCAAGTCATAGCGGTCTCGAGGTCCCTCATGAATGCCATTCGCACGTTACTCACTAACATAAACACTCCATCTGCGTTGAGTGCACTACAAGTACTGGAGGCCCTGGAACCAGTACTCGCAACCCTCGGGTGAGCAAGTGCAATGGCCAACGTGCGCCCTTAGTTGACTGCAGACGTCAAGGACGCTTCCATTTTTCAGTGGAACGCCAGAGGCCTGCTGTCACGCATCTCTGATCTCCGACAATTTGTGTTCACGAAGTCGATCCCCATCCTCGTCATCTGTGAGCCGAAACTGTATAAGCCTATTAGGATATCTGGCTATGAACTTTTTTCAGTCAGCCACATGCGGGGAGCCCAGCAAAGTCGCGGTTTTCATCAGACGTGAGCTCACCTACGTGCACCATCCTTCGCAACCTCACAGGGGTAACGAGTACGTCTGCCTGACCATCGGGAAACACAAGCTCACCTTCCCACTTGTGGGTGCGTACATACACCCAACATCTCGTTTTGATCGCAAGAGGCTGGAGTGCATACTCAGCACAACGACTGGTCCATGGGTCATTATGGGTGATTTTAATGCCCACCACATGCTTTGGGGAAGCTCAGGCATTAACAGCAAAGGCCGGTGTCTGGTGTCCTTTGCCTCAGACCATGGCCTGTGTTTACTGAACGATGGAAGTCCTACTTTTTTACGTGGCACGAACTACGGCAGTTGCTTGGGCCTAACGCTTGTGTCGCGATGCTTATCCGGCCGTACACAATGGTTCCAGACATAGAAACCCATGGAAGCGAGCATATTCCGACCTATTTGAAGATTCATGGACTACAAAGTCGCTTCGACCCCAACGTTATTCGGGTGACGAACGGGGGCGACGAACCTGGAGGTCTGGAGTCTGCCATTGAAAGCACGGTAGTTGCTTGCAAACGTTCCGTCCGGCTGTCTCCTAAAATCACAGAGTTCGACATAGAGCTGGAACGCCTTAGAGCTGTCCGTCGGTGCGCCGAACGATGATACAGACGTACGAAGTCTCTTCAAGATTTAAGAGATGCGAGAAGGACGCAGAAGAAGATCCAACGCCGCATTATCCAAGTCCTTTTGGAAATCACTCGACCCTCGGAAGTCTTTGTCTGGAATATGGAGAACTGTGCGAGGGCTAACGACCCCCGTGCAACAGCGCTCCCTATTCAAGGTTCTGGCACTTCACCGGAAACACGGAGAGCTCGAAGTAGCAGAGGATTTCTGCGTTCAAATCGCCAGTGGAACAGACCCTGCTGGTTCATCACTTGCCACTGACATTCCCGCTTCGCGCGATTCTCGTATGGACGTCCCGTTTTTGATGGAAGAGCTCGAGGCGGCATTGGCTCTATGCACCCGATCGTCATCGCCTGGGCCGTATGGAGTCACCTATGCTCTCTGTCACCTTGGCAATGGCGCCCGGCACGCCCTTTTGAAATATTTCAACTAACTATGACGTCATGGCACAGTCCCTAAAAAACGGAGGTCTAGCCGCGTTGTTCCGCTCCTGAAACCTGGAAAACCTGTGCTGGATCCGGCGGCATACCGACCCATAGCACTTGCCAATTGCGTTGGAAAGCTTATGGAACGAGTTATCCTTGCACGCCTGGAGTGGTTCCTGGAGCACTACAACGTTTACTCTAAAGTCATGGCTGGTTTCCGTCATGGCCGTTCTTCTATCGATTGCGTTATCGACCTGGTAACCTTTGTGCAGCAGCAGAGACGCATCAAGCGCATGTGCGCTGCACTGTTTCTGGACGTGCAAGGAGCGTATGACAACGTGGAGCATGATGCCATTCTTAAAGCACTGCAGGCAGTGGGGCTTGGTGGCGGAATCTACCAGTGGGTGCGGAGTTACCTAGCTCTCGGGGAGGTCACTCTTTGTAATTACTCAAGATGGCCCAACGTCAATACACCATACCCAACGCGGTGTCCCCCAAGGAGGCGTCTTGAGCTCCACGTTGTTCAACCTCACACTGGCAAGCTCCCTCCCAAGAACGGTTCATCTGTCGATTTACGCGTATGATATTTGCATCTGGGTAGATGGAGTGACTCGACGGCACGTGCGCGCGCTCCTGCAAAAGGCTGCAGACTTGACCAACACCTATCTGTATAAGCAAGGGTTGGAAGTGTCTTCCAGCAAATTCGCAGTGCTTGCGTTCTCACAGAAGCCTATGTATGCATACCCTTTGACAGCTAATGGCGAAAGGGTCGCTAATGTAAAGTAGGCGTGGTCGTCGACAGAGACCTTTCTTGGAGCCCCCACGTTCGTTGTTTGAAGAAGAGGCTGTCTGCAGTGGCCCATATTCTCCAGTTCATTGGCGGCAGACGTAGGAAACGCCGATGAAGTCAATGTTGCAGCTATACAACGAACTATTCTTGGGCTCCCTACGGTACAGCCTGTCTGTACTTTCAGGTACGCGCCGTACAAATATTCAGCAACTCCAAGGCATACAAGCGCAGGCCCTCCGAACTTGCCTTGGCCTACCACGGTGCACGTCAACAGCTACAACCATTGTTGTGGTTCGTGATCACCCCTTGCCCACTTACGTGACAATTGAAACACTCAGGGCGCACATTAGGCACCCAACCAGGCTGCCTGATCATCACCTTGCTAGTATGCCATCTAAACGCCCCCATGCGTCCTTCGCAAAGGTTGTAGCTTGAGGTTGTAGCAAAGGTTGAGGGAGCCACTCCCACTTTGGTGTACGACGCAGCCTCGAGCCACGCTCGCTGGATGAAAGGCGCACTTTGCGTGCGCTCTCATCCAGCGGCCGTGCTCGAGCATGCCTCACTATCCCAGGCTTAACAAAGAAGCAAGATTTTCCAACGCTGGCACTACAGCAGCTAACTCTCATTTATTTACATGAGAGATAGAGTGACCGCACCCATATTTACACTGATGGCTCTGTAACAACATCTGGTTCTTCCGGCACCGTTGTTATACCACGAATGTCCATGTCCACAGAATTAAAAATAGCCCATCTTACCACTTCCACGGCTGCAGAACTTATCGCCATCCGTTGTGCCTTTCACACCGTTGAACAAACTTCATGCCGAAGATGGGCGATCTTGTGCGACTCAAAGCCTGCGCTTCAATCGCTCCAGTCAGCCCTGTGCCGTGGACCTCATGAACAGCTGCTGGTCGAGATAAGACTACTGTACGACCGTGCCGCCCAAGCGGGTCATGACATTGCCTTTCAGTGGCTTCCCAGTCATTGCGGCATTGTCGGAAACGAAAGTACAGACGCTGCGCCCGCTAGGCACACCAACAAACGGAGGAAATATCAATTCCGTTATGCAGGACGGACGCAGCTAGGACTCTCAGCAAACTTGCTCGGGAGACCACGCTATCCATTGGACTACCGAAGAGTTCACGAGCGCTCGTATTCATGCCCTGGACCCGCATCTTCAGAGTCCCCTTCCATTAGGCCTCCCACGATCTGATGCAACCATTCTTTGTCGTCTCTGGCTTTTAGTCACATTCACAAATGTTTACTCCTATTTGATTGGAATGGCAGCCAGTGAGGCGTGCGAAGTCTGTGGCACACCAGAGACCATACGACATGCCCTATGCAAGTGTCCACTTTTTCATCGGAAAGAAGCCAACTCTCTTCGACTTTACGGAAGCTAGACTCTCGGCGCCCGTTCTCTGAGGAGAAAATCATGAGCCACTGGCCTTCTCCGTCATCTACGGACAAGGCGACAGAAGCGCTCCTGTGTTTTCTAGAAACGACGGAATTGCCCAGAAGACTGTAGCGCAAAAGACTACCCTCTATGAGCTCACTGAACTTTTTTGTCTATAGTGTCCTACCGCTGGCCACACCACTCTACGCTATGTCTGTACCTTTCCCCTTCTTTTCTGTTTTCCTCTTTTTCCTCATTGTTCCCCGTTCCCCCGTGTAGGATAGCATACTATGTCGTAGCCTGGTTAACACTCCTGCCTTCCCTTTACCTTTTCTCTCTCTCTCTCTCTCACGCGATATCAACTTCATAAGCTCTCACGCACTTCAGAGCAGTCACAACACTATTAGCGCTTTATACGTGGTTGCAACATGAGGAGAGAGTTTCAGTTGTATGCTGCTGCTGGTCGCGCGGGTAGAGTGCATGGCTGAATAAGACACACCTTCGGTATCAGCAGGCGATATGAAGCATCGATTTTGCCCTTCCTTCGCTGCCACGGAATAGGAGCAGTCAGGCTCCAACATTGCTGCACTGCGCAAACGTGAAGGCCCACACCGTAAACGTTCCTCCTTGTTTCATTTCATAATTTGCTTAGAGAGGCCCCACACATGAAAAGTGTAAATACTTGACAAGCGTTACTCGCAGGAGGGATTCAGGGGCTGAGCCACTGGCGAGGATGCATGTTCGACTGCAGCCCCCGGCCATTGTTTTGCGATGTAGACGAAAACTAAAGACTCTGTATGCTGATATTTCGATGCTCGTTAAATATTCCCAGGTGCTCAAAATTTTTCTCCTGCCCCGCAATATACGGTTCGCCTCATAGCACAGGCATAGCTTCGGGGCGTTAAATGCGCAACATCTTTTACAAATGTGTTTACGCGGGAAACCAAAAAGAAATACCCTGTCACTTAGGTGTAAAATATTTTACATAGATTTCATACAGGAATAGTTTCTGCTCTTTTTCGTTGCCTTCAGCCATCGACCAAGCACAAAATCAAGTGGTGTATTGCTCTTTAGACGTCACTCCTTTGTCAGACGGTTCACATAACTAAATTTGCCATCACAACGATGGCAGCGAGTGCCGCGGTGCCTCGTACAATCATTAGTTGATCACGACGCGTAGAGCGGACAAGTTTGGACCGGCCATTTGCCCTCTTACGTTGATGTCAAAGCTTCGTTGCAAACCACTCTGGTATGTCACCGCCATACAGCCAACAAGATCTTATCTTCCACTTTGTAGCTACAAAACTACAGATATAATGGAAGATATTTTGAGGCATATGGCAAAGAACAACATTGGCGATTTATGAAAGTTCACAAAATTCAAGATGACGTTTTGATTTTGGTTGCAAATCCTCATCAGCAGCAACAGCTGCCTACTCACTCAGGTCCATTGCAGGACAAAGGTCTCTCCCATTGACCTCAAACCGCTCCTGTCCTGTGCTGCTCGAGTCCACAGTTAGGCTTGTGTCATACAGTTAGGCAGGGATAGGCTTGTGTCATACAGTGACATTACAAGTCATTTTCGTTTAGCCCGCGGCCCGCTCCCCCCCCCCCCCCCCCCCCCCAACTTCCCCTCGCGCACCTATCCCTCAGTAAGCAACATTCGGTGGCCTGGGGACTCCTATACAGACCCACTCGTACCCAACCCACTTGTGTATAGCAGTTAATTGCTACCCAGGGCGCTACTCACCCGAGTGTCATAAATGTCAGGAACGCGCGGACCAAGTGCACATGCTATGGCAGTGTCCCCAGGCGGTTAAGAATGGCAGTACAATCACTAACAATGAGCAGTGGAAGACTGTGCTGCTCAGCTCCCGCCCGGAAGGTTAACTCTGGGCGGTCCAGCTGGCTGAGGACGCTGCCAGAGCCCAAGGGCTCACGGCCGACGGCTGAGCATCCCAGTTGTGTAACTAAATAAAGTTTATTCTCTCTCTCTCTCTCGGAAGTCCTGCACCAGTCTACGCGCTACTCTCTGTGACCACTGTCGTCATTAGAAAGTGGGGAACAGCGTGCGGTGTAAGAGGTCTACCTCTCTCGTGTATACAGCGCGATTCTTGAGCAAAAAGGTGCGCTTCGGTAATGTCGAATACAAAATGTAATATGTCCCTTTTCTTATCCCCAGAACTCAAAACAGCGCTAATATATGGGACAAGGAACAACATAAGGCGTCGTTCCCTGTCCCGTCTGTTGACGCTGTTTCGAATTCCGATATACTAGCCAAAATCGCCGTCTTATCATTAGCGTTTTCACAGCAGAAAAAAACGCGAAGTGGAATATTCAACGCTAGGGGCAGCCACACAGGAAGCCGCCCAAGTTATCCATGAACGGGTGCACCTTTTCTGGAGAACTAAGCACGTGCAGCAGCCGAACGTCTTCTTCGATGAAAAACATATACCGAAATATTGAATGAATTGCAAGCGTCGTTAATTTTTTAGTAATAGCAGAGTCCTTCAGTGGTAATAGAAAAATGCAAAATGTACGTAAGTACAATTACAAAGCTACGGGAGCGAAAATCAGTAACCTCCAGGAAAATCGGGCTTATGTCAAATTACGGGTAACAGCATGACAAAGCTTACTTGACTAATTGTTGTCTACCACAACTGCAAGCGGTCCATACCTTGGAATGTTGTGAACAAGCTTAGCGACAGGCTGGCTCTTCGCATTATTCAGTCTGCTAGTCAGTTTTTACTACTGCCATCGGTGACTGCATCTCAGCACAGCTTTGGAAGCTCGTTCACTTTTGGCGACAGGAAACGCGAAGAACCACAGCACCGCAAGTATTCCGGTAAACAAGCGCGAGTCGTCTTCCAGGCCGCTAGTGTCAACGAGCGCCAACACAACAGCGTGGGCATCCTCGGACGGCCTCTCCACGCAGTTTGGGCTCCTAAGGAAACAATTCGTGTCATTTTCGGTGCCTTCGTACTCGGTGTCTGCTCCCCTGCTTTCAAGTCGTGTCGAAGCGTCGTTGAGCGCCGGTACATGCCGCGCCGCCGAAACGCGCATGCCGGCGTCCCAATAGCGTCCGAACAGATGTCTGACAGGGGCCGAAGCACGCCTCGAGTTCGTGACTACAGGATGACGTGCCGGTGGCAGCGGCGTCTATCCTGGGGACCCCACAGCGGCTGCTTCCTTTTGCGATGCGAACTTGAGCGCGTTGCCGGAAATGCCACGGCGATACCCCCTTCTGGCTCTTTTCCGCCCTGCACAGCGAAAGGCGAAACGGGACAGCATATACGCACTGGGCGCCGCCAGTTTCTGCTGCTTTAACCACGTCGAAAAAAGGCATAGCACGACGCTTCAATTTTGAGGCCCTCCACGACAACCTTTTGTCGAAAAATTCCCGCACACGTTCTGATTCGGCTGTGTGTGCCACGAACAGGTCGCGGAGAAAAAGCAGATGTTTCAATCACTTGCCTACGACTTGCCGAGCCAATAGTTTGCAATTGCAAGGACATAATGGCAACATAAAAACGTTTAGTTTTGGTTCGTAGAAGGGAGTTAACGCTGTCAGGGCTATTGGCTGGTTCAGAACATTCGAGGGTATAGAGTTAGATCTATGAGGCAGCGTCGGTATCAAAATTTATCGCCCGATACTCGGAAGATACAGCGTCACGTTAGACGCATCACCACTAATCCTCTCCGGATTCGAGACAGCTGCATCTAAAGGAAGGCGAATGTACATGTACGCAGATAGGGGCCGGGGAAATCACCAGCTGCGTTACCCAGCAGCCAAGCCAGGTCTCTCCTCGCCCTCCGGGCCTGAATGTAGTGCGGTCGTGTGGCCGCATAGGCTATGCAGTGATCCGGCTGCAGACGGCGCCTGGCACGAGTATAACCACTAAACACCGTCGGAAGGGCACTCGCGCGATCCCGACCCGATGAATAAACAAGGATCCACCACATCGCTTCCATGTTCTCCTTTAACCCGCACCCGGCGGGAGTCGCTAGAGGGAAATCTACGGCTGCATCTATATACTTACCGCATTAGACGAGGGCGCCGCCAGCTCGGCCCCCTTCGCCCTCCATACCCGGGCCCCACGAAACGTGCTCCGGGCGCGCGTGTGAGCGAGCCTCGCCGCGGCCCCGGGTGGCGACCGTTAATCACGCCGAGTGCGAATGGACCAAGCCGCAATAAAGACGCTGACTCAGCCGCCCATGCATCACGGGGGCCTCCCAGCGGCCGCAATCAACGCCGCTCCCCTCGCGCCGCCGGTGTTTCTGCTCGCGCTGGCATTGCACGCCTCTTGCGCGTACCTAGCCTGCGGGTTGTCGCAGCATTCGAGCTGCTCCTTGTATGTACACTCGGCTTCGAGGCGACCTCCCTCCCCACTCAATTCCATTTCTCCCCCTCGCCCCCCTCTTGCTCCGCCGATCGTGCCACCTCACGTACCTTTGCGAAAGTTGAAAAAAAAAGTAATGTAGAAACTATCATATCACCTGTTAGAAGTGACTCGTTTTTATCCCAATGGAGACGGGTGATAGCAGTTGTCTGTACCTCATCCACAGGCTCTACATAACAATCGCCCGCTTTTGGTCCCTTCTGGTGCTAGTTCTCAGGACCAGTCCTCCCCCTCAAAACGGCGCTCTCGAAGAGACCATGAGGAACCAACAAGCCAGAACGGCCAGACAGACATTGTGAATCTGCTTATTCCCATGCTCTTCGCGGCCACCAAAGCGCTGCTACGGGCGCTTCCCTTCCTATCGGCGCTTCCCTGAAGTCGAGGCTGCTCTGGACCGAGAGCCCCTAATAGCCTCTACTTTCACGGCGCGAAGGGGAGATGGCAAATCTCAACAATGACGACTCAGCCGCTGTCCCCATTTCCAAAGGTGTCTCTAAACACCCATCTCAAGGACTGCAGAATTTTTCAGGGGAACACCCGTGGTTTGCGTTGGAAACTTGCCGACTTTCCGGAAATTCCACGTAAATACGAATTCCGATTTATTCTGATATCCAAATCTCGCGTTGGAGATCCCTTCCGTTTAAGGAATTATTATATTGTTCATTCGCAACGTTTAAACGGTGTTAGCCGGCTGTTCGTAGGTTTCCGCCTTGATGTGCCTGCTGCAGCAGTGGCCGTCCCACCACATCAAACCGAAGAGCGCGTCTGTGCGAGGACTATAATTGTCACTCAACCGTTCACACTAACTGCTGCCTACCTCGAGCCAGGGACTGCCTTTGACGATTCCAGGCTCGAAAGTATCATCACCAGCACTGCCACCCCACACCTAATCTGCAGCGATTTCAATGAGCACAGCGCAATTTGGGGGAGCGCACGAGCAAATTCTCGCGGAGCAAGACTCGCCGAGCTGATGATGAAATATTGTATAGATCCACTTAACAGCAGTGCTACGTTCATGAAAAACTCAGCGATCAGCAGCTGCATTGACATTTCGTTTTAAGTGCAATGCACTTCTCAAGCGACCCTGAACCTGCGTCCACCGGCGATGTCCGCGCACGTGGAGATGGGCGCGCGCAGCCTGGCCGCTGACATGGCACATACCCACGTGGGGGATTGGCCAGGAATCTCCTCGCCTTCCTTGGCAACGGGGGGAGATGGGCGCGCGCTGCCTGGCCGCTGACATGGCACATACCCACGTGGGGGATTGGCCAAGAATCGGGCGTGAGAAGGGCTAATGCACCTGCTTAAAGGAGTACTGACACGAAATTTCAAAGCTGAGATCCGCTCTAGCAATCAAGTACAACGACAACACAAATAGGTGTCTGTGAATAAATGCATCTTTCTTTCTTTGTAGTTGTGTGTGTGTGTGTGATCTCTCTTTCGCGAACATTACCGAACCGCGCAAATTCAACTCGTGCATTCGCACTTTCACATTCTTCCCCTCGGGGAAATGCGGGGAATTTTTGTATCAAGCCATTTCGTACGAAAATTTGCTTGGAGAACAGATCTAGAAACGAGAGGGAGCGATCACTATCCCGTTCTCATATCCTCTCCCAATGCGACTTTGCGTCGAGGTGGAAGGAGGATCAAACTCATGGACTGGGAAGCCTACAAAGCCCGTTTAAATATCAGAATTACGGCGGCAATTCCAGACGACGACCTTATTCCAAACATGACCAACTGCCTCCAGGAGTACTCCCGATCCACGATCGAGGGTCTCAAAGTGAACACGGACCAAAACTATGAAAGACTACGAGCCCTTCGCAGGCGTACGGAACGCAAGGCGTGATGCACTAAGAAATCAGAAGACGTTTGAGAGGCTCGCAGACGCAGAAACAGGTAAGACTCCACTCAGGAAAATTGGGCAGACAGCAATGGCGGGAGTTCTGTTCAAAACGGGACGTTCGCAAGCCTCTATCGCGAATTTGGCACGTCGTTAAGGGAATGCGCCACAATGTTGAGCAGCTGTACCCATTCCGAGCGCTATCGTTGCACAACGACATTTCACTGAAAGAGGCGGCTTAAGGGTACTGTAGGTGACTATCTACAATATCAGTACCGCCGACACGCCCCACAAGTGCCCCCTCTGAAGTCCCGCTTGCAGCTTGCCCCGCCATCGACCTTCCTCTTTCCATGCACAAACTCAACGCAGCCATTTCTCATGCCAACAAACGTTCTTCACAAAACAAACGGGTCCAGACGAAAGAACCTACGAAGCCATTTCTCACCTGTCCCATCACTCTCGATTGCGTCTTCTAAAATATTGTTATTCAAACTGGCTCTGTGGCACAGTACCTTCCCAATGGAAACTAGCTAAGCAAGTAGGCATCCTAAAACCTGGTAAACCACCGACAACGTATGACTGGTGGTGGTTGTGGTAGTGATGATTTTTATTACCGGGTGGATCCAGCCTTGCGTGATATGCCGGAAATTGCTCCCCCGATCAACATCTTCTTGCCGCTATGCGCGGGAAATCACTAGGAGTCACTGAGGCGTGTGTCACTTAAAAACACGAGGATCAGTCGCAAAATGTCACTCCTCGCTATCCAATGTCCTAGAGGAAAAATTATATAATCCAAAGAGTCATACGGAGCGGCTCTCCTTCGAAGTTCCTTAAACAAAGCTAACCTCCCCGTCGCATGCTCTCGGCAGTCCGTAAGAAAATGTCCGATATCACCTGTCACACAACACGTTGCCCACAGAGGTGAGGAGACAAGGTTCAGCTTATGAAGCCACGCCGGTGTCCCCGCTGAGATGGATACAGGCCCATACCCGCAAAGGGGATCAAAGGGGATTGTCTCATAATGAATAAAAGCTTCCCGTACCATAATACGAAATGCTCGCATGCTCGCTTACTCACTTGTTCGTTTGTTTGCTCGCTTGCTCGCTCGCTCGCTGGTTGGCTTGCTTGCTTGCTTGCTTGCTTGCTTGCTTGCTTGCTTGCTTGCTTGCTTGCTTGCTTGTTTGCTCGCTTGCTTGCTCGCTTGCTTGCTTGCTCGCTTGCTCAATTTAAAGCTTTATGTTCGCATTTCGTGCTCTTCACGACTTTCTGACACAAATGCCAACTGTCATTTTTTATGTTATTCAAACCATATTCCTGCAGGCAAGATGTTAGTACAGCATTTAGTCGCACGCGTTTTTAAAACGAATTTATGTCTAGCACGATAGATGTTAAAACTGTATTTCTGGCGGCTGCAAATAAAAAATTAAAGCCGTTCCACTCAATGCGAAAGCTGTCCGAAGTGCAGAGCAGTGATTCGCCATAATTGGCTGTGGCGCCGTTATCCGCTCGCTGTTACCACCCATCACGCCCTTCGCCGCCCTGTCTCATTCCTCTCCGGGTGAATTCAACCGAGGTTTTTCCAACGTATTTCAAATTTCCCGCCTTCACAGTGCTCGCGCGCCCCCTGCCTGAAACAGCGCCAGCGGGAATTATGTTCTTTTTGTGCTTTCTTTTCCCCTCGCACGTTTAGGCGGTGCACTGCCACTTTTTTTCGCTTACTATCGTAAAAATCAACCCAACGATCGTTCCTAACTACATGAACGCGGGCGCTGCCGGTTAATTAACGTGTAGTTTGCCTCAAATGTACCTGAAGTTTTCTTTGTGCTAAACAACGGGGAGATGTATGACGAGCGCCAGCGGTTTACGAGTTTCGAACGCTTATGACTATATAAACCGCTTGGCTTTCGAAGCCTCTGTGGGACGCCGCGACGACAGCCGCTACGACGGAACGCCGTGTAGCTCTACTTGGGTCCAGTGAGCGAGCTACGACGACAAGGTGAGCCCCTGAAGTGATCTGCAGTAAAATAAAGGTATAACAATAAATTCCTGCACCAGAAAAGGTCATTACGATAGTTTCTTTTAGCTTGGTTAACTCGCACGATTTGACAGTGTGGGCTTTCTCAAAAAGAACAATGGCGACTCGAGCGTCAATAAGTAAAAAAACACCTTACTTTTTCTACATAAATTTATTGCAATAAAAACAGCAATGAAAGTAGAACTTGAAACAGCGCCAAATCGACTAATGACTGTTTTATTATCTCCCGAAGCGAGAGTTATGAGTCCCGTTGTGTCACGAATGAAGCAACAAAAGGAAATGTCTGCACCCATGAAGAGCGGTGCAAGGAAGGAAGTCGGCCGACAAAAAAAAAAGGAGTTCTAAAAGGAAGGGGGCTGGAATCAGCGAAGGAGATCGTCTCGTACGCTCTTGGGACGGGCTCCAAACGACCGTCCCGACACCGGAGGCAATCGAGCCACGGCTCTACACATTGCGATCGCGCGCGCGCGCTGTAGACAGGGACGCACGGCGCACATGCATCCCGATACGGCCCTGCGACCAAGCCGGTGCTGCTACCGGCGACGACGGCGCACAAATGGCGAAAACGTGTTCGCAAAGTTTTTCATGGCTCTCTTGCGAGGTCTCGAGCCCCAATTATCGCAACGGTGTGGGAGGTAAAAAGCGGAAAAGGGAAATAAATCCCCCCGTCTCCTCTTGCTTTTCCTTCATCTGCGCGACACGGCTCCGGCTTTTACGCTCTCTGAGCCGCCGCCGGAGAAGATGGAGGGTGGAAGAAGCTGCTCAGGTGCGCGGAAGGAAGCGATCCGGAACTCAGTGCTGGCTTCCGATCTCTTTCGGCTGTCTATTGTGGATTAGAGAGCGACGAGGCGGACGACGCGGGGTAAGTCGGGCTGCATCGCGCATGCGTTATCCACGTACAGAGTGAGAAGTGCCCGAAACCTGCGCGTCTTGATACCCCCCTCCCTTCCGCACCCCAACAATCTCCTCTTTTCTCTTTCGCTCGTGGTGCCTCGTATAAATCGGCGCCGCCTTCCAGATACCTCCTTTTTTCCTAGGGAGCTTTCCGCATTATTTTTTTGTTCCAAGGGAAAGACATAGGTACTCAGCTCGAAGGTATCGCACTCTTCCCCATTCCCTCCCGCAGCAGGGCGCACTCTCGTTATCGCGTAACCTTTGTTAATGACCGTTTAATTGCATTAAACGCGGGGGTTCTTCCTTTTCTTGCACCCCCAACCTTCTTCCCGGCGCCCCTCCTCCCCTCTTTCCTTCAGTCTCTCACCGATGCTCACCTGGTTTCCCGCGGCGTTCTCTCTCTCTCTCGCCCGACCGTCTTCGGGAGTCGCGTGGCATTCCTCGGCAGGCCGCGCTTTATCTCCCTTAGAGTGGGCTCCTCGCGACGCGACAAGATTGAAAGAGGCTGGGAGAGGAAGGAGACATTCATTTCTCACCCGCTGGCCGAAGATTTCCTCGGTAGGTTGAAGCCGGAGCGAACAAGAAAATGATTTTATATCAGGAAGTAAATCAAAGCGCCGTCTCGTAAAAGCGCCGTCTCGTTGCTTTTTTGCTGCTCAACGCTCTGCGCTTGGCCCATCGGTCAGCGCAGTTTCTCCTAACGAAAATGAATTGAAACGCCTTCTCTCCGCGCATAACACCTCTAACCCTGCTTTTGTTTGAGCTGCACGTAAATCTTTTGAGAATAGACTCGTATTTTTGTACTGTCTAAGGTCCCATTTAGTTCTATTCTTAAGCAAACTGAGCTTAATCTATTTTTATTCCGTTTAAATTGGCGCTGGCATTTACACTCCAGCGTGTATCCGCTTGCGCATCACGAAGCGTTAAAGCCCGAGCAAAGGGCCATCAATTCGTATTCATTTCTGTGGATTAATGAGAACATCTATATAAGACAGCGGGAAGAGGAAGATTAGGCAGAGCAATCATGGCGAATACTCCAATATTTCTTTACTTTGTTAGTCTGTTCTTGGGGTTGTAGCGCTCGTCTGAGTTTGAACTACACTGTTCTTTGTATCTTACAAGCAGTCCCCCAGCTTGGCTTTGCGCTCCAAGCGACGAAAAACCGACGTAAGTATCTGTTTTTTTGTTCTGTAGTGGAATTAGTATTTATAGGAAAACCTGTTTTGAAGATAAAAGCCTGGTGGTACTTATTAACAACATTTTACCGCTACATCGTGCTTGCATTTTTTTTTTGCGTTCATTTCCCTGTCTTTTGTGTGAATCCCACCAACTATGCAGCTTCTTTTTTGTTACGCCTTGATAGTGTCATTTTCTTCGCTTTCATTCCTCCGTTTTACGGTGAGAATTACGTCAGCAACCAGACTGGCACACGCCACAGATTCCCTAGAAGCACTGTTCTGCGCGGCTGGTGTGCATCTGAAATATAACCTGGCTATCATAAGAAATATGACCACCATAACCCAAAATCGAACCCGCGATGTCGGGCTCAGCTCCTCAAAAGAGTCATCACTATGCGACCATGAGGGACGCGCCAATAACTGCTGCCAGCCCTGCGTAACAAACGACGCATCCCTTCGAAGTTGGCTTCACCTTAGCATTCCTCTTGCTGTGGCAGAGCACCCTTTACGTCGCAAGACTACGCCTGTGTTCAAAGCGTCCCGGGTGCAGCGTTTTGGGTGCCGCCATGAGCGCCATGCAATATTTGTTACAAACCGGCTCGTGGCATGACCACTTACTCTTCCTCCAAAAGTGAGCAGCAACTAATATTTTCTGCCGTATTCCATGAGGCCGCAAGTTTGATCCCCGGTCAGGCCGGTCGTTTTTCTAAAACCTGTGCCCGCGTACACGTTTTTTGACGGCCCTATGACGAGCTCAACCATAAGTTTATGGAAACGTTTATCGCAAAATATTTCCATTCAGCTACTTATTACAGCCTTATATGTACCCCGGGGCTATTATTTGGGAAATTCATCATCATCATTATCGCCATCATCATCATCAGCCTGTTCAGGTCCACTGCAGGACGAAGGCCTCTCCCATTGACCTGCAACCGCCCCTGTCCTGCGCCGCTCGAGTCCACAGTTTACCCCCCAATTTCTTTATTTCATTCCTCCATAGGATTAATGCCCTTCAGCTTCTTTTAGACCCATCTCTTGGCATCCATACTGTTACACTAATTGTCCACCGGTTGTCGGCTCATCTCACTACATGACCAGCCTAAGTTCATTTCTTTTTCTTTGTGTGAACCACGATATCTTCTACTCTCGATCGTTTGTTCTCTGATCCAAGTAGCTCGCTTCCTGTCCCTGAGTGTTACTCCTAACATTATACGTTCCATGGCCAGTTCAGCCGACCTCAGTTTGGTTTCTAGTTGTTTATTGAGGGGCCAAGTTTCAGCTCCGTTAGTCCATCAAAAGCAGTATGCACTGGTTGTAGATTTTTCTTTTGAGGGACAGAGGTAGCTTACTTTTCATTATTTGGGAGTGCTTTCCGGGTGCTCCTCAACCCATAACCTATTCTGCGGTGGATTTCTCTCTCGTTGTTGGGGTCAGCACTAACCATCTTCCCGAGGTAGTTATATACTTTTACTTCTATCTTTTCGTTTCCTAAGCTGAAGAAGACGTTTTTGGCATGCTTATTCCTCATTACTATTGATTTATTCATAGTTATTTTTAGCCCCACAGCCGTGAATTCTGATTGCTGTTCCTCGAGCATTGTTTGCATGTGTTCTGCAGTCTCCCTCAGCAAGGCTATATCGTCCGCAAACCTCAAATGGCTCAAGTATTCCCCGTTTATCCTTAATTCTATGTTTCCATATGTTTTCCCAGTCAGGATTTCTAAATACCCCCTCCAGACATGCTGTGAATAGTTTTGGTGAGGTGGTATCGTAAATTTATCCCTTCCATATCGTAAATGTATCACTTTGTTTCTGGAAGGTATTGCGCCCGTACATTCCTTATATGTGTCTCCTGGAAGCCCTATGTAGGTCTCCTCTATTCCGGGGTATTTTAGTGCTTCTATCACGGATGCGGTTAGTACGGAATCAAACGCTTTCTCATAGTCTATAAATGTCATGTAAATGGGTATAGTGTACTCTGCGAATTTTTCTATCACTTAATTGACGGCATGGATGTGATTCATGGTTGAGTACCCTTTCCTATACCCAGCCTGCTCTCTGGGTTGTTGAGAATACTGGCTGTCATCTATGCGGCTAACTATAACTTCGGTAAACAGCTTGTAAACAACTGAGGGAAGGCTCATGGGTCTGTAATTCTCGAGAACCCTTGGGATCTCCCTTCTTATGAATCAGAATAATGTTGGTATTTTTCCAGGTTATGGGCAATTTTTTTAGTCTTCAAGCATTCCGGAAATAGTACAGCAAGATATTGCAGTACAATATCTCATCTTTCCTTCAAAGGATCCACGGTTGTGCCATCGTCTCCTGCAGCTTTTCTTATTTTCATACCTTTGAGAGCCTTTCCAACTTCCTCTATAGTTACTAGTGGGACATCGCAAGATGAGCTAGTACTCTCAATAGTTTCCCCTGATCTAACGTCACTGCCATACAAGCTGGTGTAGAATCGCTCCGCTACCTTTATTATCTCGTCCAAGTTGTGCGTAATGTTACCCTGCTCGTCTCTGAGCGCGTACATCCTGTCTTTGCCAATGGCTTGCTTTCTCATACTTGCTTTCAAGATTCCCCTTATTTGCAGCGTGCCATGGTACATGCAGGAATGTCGTTTGTTTTACGTCTGTTCATCTGCTTGGAAAGGTAGGGTAATTCAATCCGATCCGCCGTACTTGACACTTTCACGTTCTTACTTTTGTCAATTAGGTCTTTCGTTTTCTTAGTGAGTTTTCCAGTTTGTACCTTACATGTTGCTTCTCCCACAGCTGCTGCTGATTCACTGAGTGCTAATGTTAGGTTGTCATTTAGCTTGTCTGCACTGACCTCGTTCTGCTTGTTCAAAAGCGAGAATTTGTTTTGAAGAGTTATTTTAAACTCCTCCGATCTGGCTCTGGCTGACTCCATGCGGGGTTTCTTATTTTTCACGAGTTTCCTTCTTTCTATTTTAACATTCAGCCTTACCTAAAATTTAGCTTATTGATCGTGTTTAGCTTTTCTTTGAAATTAGGAAAACTAATTTTAAAGAACAGCTAACATGACTCAGTTAACGACAGTTTTGCTTTTACCGTAAACTTCGAGAATCCTCTTTGTCGCATAAAGGTAGTACGAAGAACGATAATACGAGACGCAAACGTGTAACCATGCTGGAAATATCTGTTCAGATCTAATAATCCTTTCGCAAGAGAGAGAGAGAGAAAGAGAAAGAGGATTGAGAGGGATGTGCGCAGGTACTTAAAGGCAAGTGAGAAGAGACAAGCCTCTCCGCGAAAGCCTTTTCCCAAGCGAGCGGGATCTGACAGAGAAAGGCCGGCAGCCTGGGAAGTCGGTCCCTCATCGTCCCCGCGCACAAACGCCGCTTCTCGCCTATTCACGTCAGTTGCCCAAGCCCATGCTGCGGCTGTCAACCTTCCTTGGCCGCCGCGTCAGCTCCCGAGGCTCCCCTCCAAAACGGCCAGCGCCAAAGTGTCGAGGCGACATCGCCGCACCCGACGCCATCGAACAGACAGCGCGCTCCTCTGAACGCTGGCGGCCCATCCGAACCGACTACGCGAGCGCGTGTCATCGCACCAGATGAGATCCGCCTCATAGAAGAGCAAGCACCCCGGCGGTGCCGCGTGGTGCGCGGCGGCAGCAGCAGCGGCGGCTCGTCGGTTTAGCGCGCACTGTGTTTTCGCCGGAGGGTATCGGTACGGCTGACTGATCCACTTAGCCCCGGAGAAAGTCGACCGAGAAATCCCCTCCATGTCGCGGCGGGCAAGGCGAACAGACGAAGAGGAGAACGAGCGGTGGCCGCCACGTCTGCTGCGCCCGGCTCACAAGTGGCTGTGTCACCGACGGGGGAGATGAATCGGGAGAGCGCCGCTTCTTTCACGCGTGATCTACACAACGCCGCTCGCCCATTTCTCCCCTCTGTACCGCCAAGCGGTACGTCCTTCCTTCTTCCGTCACCTCATTTCCTCCCGCCGAGAGAGAAGCTCATCCTTGCTTCCTCTCTCGCGTCTTCCCGCTCCTGCCGCCTCGATCGCCCGGCTTTCCCCCGACGTCTCGCGCTAGTCTTACGCAACTGACCAGGGTCCGGATGGAAGACGCGCGGTTTTCCTGCGCAGCCGAGGTGTGCGTGCGTGCGTGCGTGTGCGTGTGTGTACGAGCGTGCGTGCGTATCTGTGTGTGTGTGTGCGTGTGTGTGCGTGTGTGCGTGCGTGCGTGCGTGTGTGCACGCGAGCGAGCGCAATTAAACTGCGTCCGCTTATATGGCTCATTCCAATTCCGGCTAATGTAGCCCAGCCGCATTTTCCCCGAAATTGGCAGTTCAGTTAACTCCAAAGGCCGTTTTCTGAGTTAGGGTGTAAACTAGTTGACACGGCTGTGCGAGTCCTCGTTTAGGTTTTCGAGGACATGATTAGAAACGCTAAGGGTGCTTTCAGCATGAACCAACAGGTTCCGGGATAATTTTAATCACATCCCAATGTTCATTAAATCTACTTAACTTTTGACTCGTGACATAAAATAAATGCGTAAAATTGCCATATGACCTCTTTCTGTCGTTCTTGGAGTAGTCTACAGTGACGAGAAAGCGCACAGAGTCCTAATTCATGTTTTGGAACATTTCAGCTCGTGAACGGCAAGGTCTCTCACTCCATGTTGAAGGATTACGCTTGAGGTAACCAGGGACACTTTTTAAAGAAGACAAACGGACGACGTGGACAGAACGAGTGAAAAACCAACTAGCCCAATTCCTCACCGTACTGTCTGTTACTCAACCTCAAAATTGGATTGGGCATACCAGGCAAGACCGGGGACTGCCAACAGACGGCTGACACGTGCCCGCGACGGCCCTTGAGACTTATCAGCGCCGGATATCAAAACGCACGCGCCTAAACTCGCCTTATAGGGCTCCTGCGCTGGAAGTTTGGCGACATGCAGCGCCCCCTCCTGCCCGATGCGTCTTGGTAGGGCAGAAGCAGACGACCCGCGCCACTCTCCATGTGTTTTCAATTACAAGCCAGAGTGAAACTTGGTTGTACTTACTTTAACCCCGCTTTGGTGCGTTTAAGTGATGTACCAAAAATACCCTTGAAATAGTTGGAGAGGCTAAACAAAATACCATCCGCTAAAACAAGCCGATTTGTCGGCTTTCTTTTGAGCGAGCTGCCGTGATCGTCGCGATGTGCGTCAGTATCGCCAGGTCGGGTGGTCTAACTTCCTGACGATAATTATCGTTCTTTCTTCTTGCGTACGGTCGACAAAGAAACAGTTCGTGAGTAGCGTGGAACACATAACGTTGCTCTCCTATATCCTGAGGTAACTGCAAAAGGTTGCTTCAGCGGGACCATGCAAGCGGTCGCGAGCAGCGCAGTCGGCTCAGCTAACACCACCGGCCCGGCACACCATTGAAAACGTGTGGACATTCTGTGCTTTATTTTCGCAAATTAAATGATTTTTCACGCAACATTTTATGCCGCACGATTCAGGAACGGCATGCAGGTACATGTATACTAGCGGGTAGAAGGTAAGGCAGTAGCGTCAAATAAACAAGTTAAGCGCAATTAAAGGGCGCAAAACAAACACCAAATCGTACGTCCGCTGCATGGTTAGATGTGTATTTATATATATTTAATAGCACAGCCGCATGCATGGTGGCGGCCCAAATATTTACATACGATCAATACGATCAATGACTGTGTTCGTTATCTTCTATAGTGCAGAGGTCGGCAACCTACAGCCCGCGGGCCGCATGCGTCCCGCGGTGTAATATTATGTGGCCCCAGCACGTCGTCAGAAGCCCCACCCCTCCCCCTGTCACTTCCTATCTGAAGGCTGACACGCCAGTTTTGATCTCATGTGGGGTTAGACGGAAGACAAAAACATAGAATTGATCGCTTCCAGTTGCATTGTCCCCCATCTTCACACTTAGCCAGATTAGTGTCAATTATTGTCAAATATTATTGGCAATGCGCGCATATTTTTCCCCTTTGCCTTCAATGCAGCCCCGCCCCTTCCCACCCGATATGCCGTTCGGCCTACAGCCGTGTCAACCTCAAAACGTTGCCCACCCTTGTTCTAGTCTATTAAGTGTGAACTTGGAATAGATGAGGAAACAGCATAATTATAGAAAGTTAGAACAAAAAAGGTAACAGAATGGCCGCTCAGTTTGCCCGACGACTTTTGTCTACGGCCCTACTTTCGGAATCACAAAACAAATTTCATCCTTCTCACGCTCGCCCCATTTTGTCACTGAGTCACGATACAATAAAAAGGCAACCTAGCGCTGTACCACGTATTCCTAACGGTGACACAAACCAGCAGTATTTAAAGGAGCCATGAAGAGAAAATACAACTTCGTTTAATTTGAAAGAAGTACGATTCAGTATCTCACTCAGCTCCATTAGAGCCACAAAGGATGTTTTTTAACGAAAAAAAAGCAAGAAGTATTTAAAAACTTTGAAATTTCGCGCCACAGTGACGTGTTATGAGCAAGAATGACGTCATACGGGCCAACAATTAAACATAATTTTCAGTGCGTTAACTGCACGTTAGCATTCAAGTGATGCGGTCAAATGGAACTAGAGGCCCCATTACAGACGTCCAGTCATGTGTCGTTGCGACAGGTCAGTTAGGCGGCCGCCAATCGCACAAATAAGGTTCCGTGACGTCATAGAAAAGTTGCGGGAAATCGGCTAGGGAGTCGCGACTGCCTCACACGTTTTCTTTAATATCTTCGTTATTTTTTCGAAGATTGCGATGATATTGGTATCATTGTTATCGGGACTAAGGAGTCTTTCTAATAAACCCAACTTGTATTTTGTCTTCATGGCTCCTTTAAGGAAAGTGCACGCATAAGTGCACAGGTTTGCAAAAGCGCGGCGCACCGCAGCAGACGAACCTCAGCGCCGCCAGATTCGCTCACTTTTACGCACGATCGTCGCCGATTGCGTAACTCTTTTTTTTTTTTTTTGATCGGCGGTTGTTTACAAGTCCTTGTCACCAAGTGCATTAGTTTAAAAAAGAAGCTCTCACTTTATATTTTACTTCATACGACCATCAGTGAACCTGGGAATGGCAGAGCGCCGTCCCCGTCCCAACAGTTGCCTCGACGCTGTAAACGAGTTTATCGCTGCAGAGATTTTTTTCCCGTGTGCCAAGTTGATCGCCGGAAGAGGTCACACGCACCGGGGATGGGCTGGAGACCATGTCACGAAACAATCAGGGATACCGAGCTTTCAACACGGGATTCCATAGGACCCCCGCAGCTTTGTACTACCCGAAAGTGCTACCCGAAAGTCAGTTTGGCCTTCTGCCGTGCAGCGCCGCCTGGCCAGCGCAGGAGGCCTATACGACAGTCACTGTTGTCAGGACGGGCTGCAGGCCCTCTAACTTAAACTCACACGCCAGCATTAAGCTATAAACTTTTGCACAGATTAATCATGGCCTTCGAAAACGCCTCAATTCACTCTAGCCTCGAAAGCGACATTAGAAGAACGGTCAATGGTTCGTAAGTGAGCGTATGGTTGGATCACTGCGAAGGGCTGTATATCTCAGGGGTTCTATTTTCGCTGCATCCGCTTCTGGTGCTGCCTTCAAGTTCGCTGGTTAACTCCATGGCCAAGGTTGCTGCGCTTTGGGGGTACGGAGCACTGAGGCTAAGTAGAAAAAATGCTAAGCCGAACCTATGATACGGTGGCGGATTACCCACTGATGCTGTTTCGGCTCCACTTGGTCACACACATTCACGACACAAAATTCGATTTACCAGGGCCCAGTCCAAAGGAGAGCACAAAACTGCTGCGTCTTGTCGGACGGTGCGGTCCAGGTGACTGGGGGTGAGAGCGGTTGGGTCACGTTCGACGCCGCAATCTATCCCACTTACCGATGCCTCCGCTGCTGCTGCACCACACCCCTTCCCTCTCCCCGCAAATATTTTCGAAAAGTGTTTTTCAACGACAAAACAAAACAGAGAATGCTCACCTCGTGGTTTTAAATTATTCCGCGCCCAGTTCCTACAGGAATAATTTAGGCTCTTTCGTGCTCCCTTCAGCCAGCGAATAAGCAAAACAGGAAAAGCTAGATTTTGTTCTAGACAGCCCTTTCTTTGTCCGACCTTTATTTAAAATATCCAAACCTGTCATTACGGCAAAGGCAGGAGAGTGCCGTGGTCCCTAGTATAATATTCAGTTTTTCAAGACGCACAGAGCGGACAACATCGCGTTCTTTTTTAATATATCCAAATGATGATAATAAATATAGCAGGAAAACATGTTAGCGTATGGCACTCACTTTCTCATTTTGCTCAAAATTGTATCCCCGATCTTGCAGGCTCTACGTATATTTCGATAAAAACCGGCACTAAAGGCCGGTCCCGCACTCTCCCATTTGCCCAGCGCTCATACTTTGCGCTTGTTGTGTTTGTATGTCCTTCACTGACTAACTACAGTCTAACTCTCTACTCTGCTGCTACAGCTACTGGTTACGGAGGGGGAGTAGTGCTGTCAACAAATTAAAAAGCGTCTTCAAAAAAGAGCTACATGCGTCGAAGTACCCTTTCAGTTTGTAATCGCATAATCTGTTACAAGATTCAGCTACGTAGCGGACTGAATGAGCTCAGTTGTGAGGAGGAACGCACAGGTACTTATGGTGACGCACACATTCGTAATAGCTATCTCAAAATGCATTGCAACGATCACCGCAACAATGAGGTAGTGAGCGTTAAGTAAAGCTCAGTTTAAAAAAAAATTGGCTCACACCTTCGAGAAGGTGACTGCTAACAAAGTATCCTAGGTGGCCCAACTATCGAATTCATCAGTAATATTTGCTACAGCTGATGAAACAAAGCACACAGCTGGTATTTAAACATGTCCAAGGCTAATGGGCGGAGGAAACTCGCCGGTACGCAGGCCTAACTCTAGGGGTTTAACGTTGAGGGTGATGTGCGATGAGATTTGATATTTCGACAACAACAAACAAAAAAAAAAGAAGCGGGAGGAAGTATACCCCATGGACAGTCATGACCCTTAGTGGTTGCTTTAAGTGGTCCCTGGGACAACAAAAGGCCTGGGCGGGATAGAAGCTGGTAAATCGTCCCTATTTCGTGTCTTGCCCTTAATATACGACCTAATTATCCACTGTTGTCTATAAAATTTCACATTTATTGAGTAGAATCAGTATATTGAATGCACCAGAATTATATATTTAGTTTTTATGGTCCCTTTAAATTACAAAACATTTTTTCGCACTTCGCTAATAATTAGCTCATCGAACCGTCTCACGAACCGGTTCAAGCATGCGAACCAGTTCGCGAACCGGTTCGTGTTGTGATTTCGTCGAAACGGAACTGCAACGGAACGAAATGTATTAACCTGAACCCGAAGCGTAACCGACCCTGTATTTTTTTCAGTTATATATATATATATATATATATATATATATATATATATAACAGAAAATAAGAGTTGGCAGTCAAGAAAACCTCGGAAAGCATAGGGGAGGATGTGGCTGGTCATTGAAACAGATGAAGAATTTGGAAAGAAAGAAAGTGGAGAAAAAATGCCCGCCAGGTGGGATCCGAACCCACGACCTCCAGAATACCGGTCTGGTGCGATAACCACTACGCTACCGGCGGGGCTGTTTCCCCAGTACTTTCTCGGGTATTAATGTTAGGGTATTTTTTGTTTCCTGCACTAGGGGGTGGTAGCCAGCGCCACTCGGACCACTCGGGGTGAAGGGGACCTTCTTTTTAACCCCCGGGCCGTGACTCGAGTGTCTACGACATGTCGAGAGTGGTCGACCAGCGTTGAACCCTCTTAAGCTAACCTTGGCACCAAGACTGCCAGAACAGAGGCCCTCGCTAAGGATTTAGCGAATCAGAAATTGGAAATGAGGGGTTCAGGTAAATACATTCAGATGAATACATATATATATATATATATATATATATATATATATATATATAATCTTGAGTCAGTTCGAAGATTTGTATATATTAGTGGATGTTTTTTTTTCATTGAATGCGGGAGTACTGACGTCAAATCGCTTTTTTGCCAAGTCCTTGGACGCTTGGTTCAGCCAGAAAGAGTGAGAGACGGCACTCTGTCCAATACATGTAGCTGTCCTCCGTGTTTTATTTTAGATGCGACTGCATCTCATTCACTCGCCTTGTCCCTCCATACGGCGTTGTTGTTGTCCGTCCACACCCCTCCCCCATTCTCCTCGCCGCGCGAGCTGCGCTCTCCGCCGCTCACCCCCTCTCCTCTCCAATAGCGAACACTCTCCCGCGAGGGGCATTGGATTGGATTAGATTGGATTGGCTTGGCTTGGCTTGGATTGAATTGGATTGGATTGGATTGGATTGGATTTGGATTGTATTGAATTAAAGTGAATTGTCTTGGATTGTGTTGCGTCATAGCCGCGCCACGTTGCGTCATAGCCGCGGCAGGGTGTTCACGGCACGTTTCACGCGATGGGAGAATCAACCTAACGGAAACAACAACGGAACCCCCTATGCGTCGCATCTACACAGGGGTTCCCGCGAGGGGAGGTGGGAGAAATTTTTTGAAGTTTTAACCTTTTCGTAAGCAACGATCCTATATTTATTCTGTTTGTTTCATAGCGGAAATTGAATTGCTAGTATTCATAACCGTCAGTCAAAAGAGGATAATGAAAAAACAAAGACGGTTATCGACTATCCAGAGGAGAATGCCCTTAAGAGCAGTTCGACAACACGTCGTCGAGCTTGCTGCGGATTTCGCGCAAAACATCTCCACTGCGTGACACGCCAGTCATCCCATCCCTGCAGGCGCAACAAGAAGAGACACCGTTATCAGAAAAAAGACAAGCACTCGAAATTTATATAAAGGGCGAGAAAACTCGTGGCACACGCGTGCAAGTAAAACTAAAGCCGCCGTCATTCTCGCGGTGGCGGAACGACGGGCCTTCTTTTCCTTTTTTCTCCCCTTTTTAAGGGGGGAAAAAGAGGCAACCGCGTGAAGCAGCCAACGCGAGCGGCGGAACTGTCTCACCCGATCAAACTAGGCTTCTCATTTTGAGGCAGGGAAGACTGGCGGGCGACGAACACAAGGGAAGTACAAGCGGTGGCCCATTTGATTTCGTGTCTCAACGCGCGTCACAGGGATCCCAACCAAGTGCCAATGAAAGGGGGTGCGCCTCCCTGCAACGTACGGAGCGGATGTTTCGAGGTTGATGTGAAATGCAGAAGAAGGGTGACAACCCTGAGGCGTTCCAATGGCGCTGGTTAGCACGTGCCTTCGTGCTGATGAATGCGCGAGTTGAACATATTCGCATCGACCGAATTAGGTTAAGCCGCCGCGGATTAGCCTCGGTGCGCGATTGTAACACCGGAAATGCCGATGGTAGCTAAGGTAAGGAGTGAAGAAAGATAGCGATAACAGGTGTACAGGCGGCCCCGTTTGTTCATTGTTCTACAAGGCAGTGTATAAGTTAAAGGCAAGAAATCGAAAAGAACAGAGCGGTGTGTTTCTGTCGATTTTTTTTTTTTTTTTTTTGCTTGTGGCCTGCTCTGCTTGCGCTCTCTTTCACTTTCTTAAGTCTGCATTGCTTTCTGCTCGCTGGATACAAAGCACGCTACTAGGGTTTTTTTTTTTTTTTTTGTTACAGGTCAATCAGCTCTCATGATAAAATGGTCCTCAAACCAAGCTATCACTCGCACTCGATTGCCGATGATCTCTCTCTTTTGCGAGGTGCCCTTCGCCACCATGAAACAGCCCTCGTAGCCCCGCCTCCTGGAGAGGTATAGACTTTGCGTACCCATGTCGTCATACAGCGTGAAGAAAACACTGTTTACACTGCGAAAATGTCTAAAAACATCCGCATTTTATTTGCAATGAGCAAGAGAAGACAATGGCGGCGATGGAGTTGCACTATACCAGCGGCTTCACCGGGCGAATTTCTTTAATAACGCTGATCCATGAGCTTAGTTTTTAGTTGAGCCTTAACATGGGAATATAAATACAGCGTTGAACATTTTGAAGAACATGCAATTTACGCTAGGTCGGACTCTCAATAGAAAAACTGAAACACAGCCTCAAATTGACTCAACACGACTTGGTAGTATAGGATTAGCTTTAGGATTAGCACACTCGTAGTGTAGGATTAGCCTTACACGCGTGTTCTATTGCAGAAACAAACTCGAACAAGAATCGTCTATCTCCATTCTCTTTGCTTAGAGTCTGCAAAGGGATAGCCTTTAAAAACAAGATAAGCATACGTAGGTGTTTGTTGGCAGGTTAAATATACATTTGATCTCAGTGGAGGAGAATAACTTGGCGAGGGGAGGAAGGTCAGATAGTTGAAGGTACGGTAGTTTGTTGCGCAAACTTGGGGATTGCGGTGAGGCTGCTTAAACATAACTAGACAGTTTTATTGCTCTGCCCGCGACCTCATTGGAACGCAAACACCTCCAAACAGACACACATAGTACCTAAGCAAAATATTTGGGTGCCTATGCGCCAAAGCTCCACTTGGCTAAGAGGTGCCCCGGGCTACGGATTTATTTAGACCGTCTGGGATTTTTAACATGCTCCCAAATCCCGACGCACGGGTGGCCACTGATCAGGCACTACTTAAAAGCATCGGGGTTGGTGGGACCCTGCGCTTCCCGGGAAACTGGGAAAAATAATTTTACCTAACGTATTCAAACGGAATTTACGTACCGCTAAAATTTATCTTCGTGGTAACCGTAGCTGGTAGAGATTATTCGCCAGGTATTCTTGCGCGTACCATGGGCTCTATTGTTGTGAGTGCGCAGCTCCTGTCCACGTCGAGTTATGCTCCGCGCCCGTCCGTTGGGTGCCTCACTCTTTTTACCGAATAACGAAGCCTACAGGCACACACCGCCGAAGGCGAAAGTTAGCGGCGCCCGTCGACGGCTCAGCGTGTGGGAAAGGCAGGAAGTCGCAGAGATGACGTTCGATTCCGACACACGTGTCGCCGACGTCGCCGTCTCCTGCCGGATTCGCGAGACAGGCCATTGTCGACGTTCACTCCACCTCCGGCTGCTTCCTCTTTCTGACACACGCGGATGAAGTCGATCTTTCGCACTCTAGACTGCCGCCGGCAAAAGCTGTCCGACGTTTTCCACCTCTTGTCTTTTCGCTCTAAGTTTTCTCACCAAAAAAAAAAAAAAAAAGGTATGACGTACAGTTCAGACAGTTGGACCGCCAGTACTAGCGTGGTTGAAAAAGATGCAATAAAAACAGACTCGCCGTGGTGGCGTATAGTGGTTCTGGCTACGAACAAGGGTGTAGCTATGATTCGTAATCCCGGTGGGTGCACTTGTGATGTGACCCGAAGACAAAAGCTCCCTTGTTCACTTTAGGTGCATGCTAGAAAAACCTTAGGTAGCATAAAATGTAATCCCGACCGTTTATCTACTGCCTGGCCTATTTAATAGCTCGAACTCTTGAGATGTCACCCTATGTCTGTTTTGCCCCAACGCTTTAGGATTACCGACCCCTGCTGCCAACAGCGAAAATTTGCCGAATGTCAAGGTCCAGCGCCACGATGAGGCTTTGAGGAAAATAGAATGTGCTACGGCATTTAAACTGCGATACAAAACTACCAGGCTCGCATTGCGTGATGTTTCCTCCACACCGATGACATTTTTTAGTCACAATACGCAGCGACGTTCGCTAAAATTTCTTCATTAATAGCAGTGAACGGAAATTGTGGGTTGTTGTGGCGGAGCGTACCTACTTGGATATTTCTTCCTAGTGATGGGGATTTACAGGTGATAACGAAAAACGCTTGCTGGGTCGAAAATCACCCCTCACACTAATTTATCCTTCATGCTGAAGGCCTGGCTGCGGTCTATGATGTAGCGCGACGAACGAGTGGCTTCAGACGACAAAACATGCAAAATTTCCGTGCCACGGCTACGGCGGTCCGTGGAGGGACAGGGGCAATGCGGCAGTTGACAGGCGAGGTTTCTTTGAGGACGGTGTAAGGGCCCCCAAATCGATGAAGAAATTTGTCACAGATTCCGGGAATACGAACACGAGTCCATAGAGCAGAACCTCGTCTCCACGGAGAAAACTAACTTAACGGTGGGAAGCGTCATATACCACTGCTTGCGGTTTTGTTGGAAAGCCTGGGTGCGCAAGCAAGCTTAGCGGCAGCTGTGGTCCACGCGCGAGACAAACTGTTCTGGCAGTGAGCCTGAAGCAGAGGGGTACGCAAAGAGGAAACTGGTGTCGAGGATGAGTAATGGTTGGCGGCCGAATACTAAGAAAAATGGAGAGTAAGCAGTAGTACCTTGAATAGCACTATTGTAAACAAACGGAACGAACGGCAGGATGCCATCCCAGTTGCTGTGGTCAGATCGAATGTATACATAGAAATCATGTCGGATAGGACACGGTGAAAGCGCGCGATGAGACCGTTGGTCTGCGGATGGTAACTACTAGATGTCGTTTTATGCAGAGTAGTTGGGGCTTGAAGGCCTTCAGCTACAATCGACGACAGAAATGTCTCGCCGCGATCGCTTAAAAGAACGCGAAGATCGCCATGGCTCAAGAAGACTGCCTTTACAAGGAATTGAGCGATCTCTGAGGCGCAGCCTGTACGGACAGGGGCCGTTTCCGCATGTCGCGTTAAATGCTCCACTGCGGTGACAATCAAACAGTAGCAGGTGGAAGTAACACGTCCATGCAAATCGACGCCGGCTGTTTTGAAAGTACACCAGGGCAAGGAAGCGGCTGTATGATTCACGGGGGGAACGGCACGGTATAACACGCCATCTAGAAGCTTGAATTGGCTTAGCTGGTGGCGCAGACGACTGTTGGGTGGTTGTGTGCGCCGGTTATACCGTCAATGCTAGTGCGGCAATACGTGTCTGTTCGCTGACGATGTCAGACTGGCTCTCGATTTCAACGTAGTTGGTAGGTGCGATGGTTTGTGCGCACTGAGAGAAGACACACTGCCGGAAGGTGCAAGCAACGGGGCTCGTGAAAAATCGTCTGCATCGAGGGGTTTTTTGTGGACTTATATGCAATGATAAATAGTACCATTTGCGCACCAGAGAGCGTTTCTCATTATCACTTGTAAACGCCCATCATCATGCACTGCCATCAAGCTGCGTCTGCTTCTTCTGTACATTGTCATCATATATTTATTTATATATATATATATATATATATATATATATATATATATATATATATATATATATATATATATATATATATATATATATATATATATATATAATGACAGAGGTTTTCTTGACTGCCAACCCTTATTCTGTCTTAATTCACCGAGCCCCTCATTTCCCATTTCTGATTCGCTACATGCATAGCGAGGGCCTCTGTCTGGCAGTCTTGGTGCCAAAGGTAGCTTTAGAGGCTCAACGCTGGTCGACCACTCTCGGCATGTCGTAGACACTCGAGTCACGGCCCGGGGGTTAAAAAGAAGGTCCCCTTCACCCCGAGTAGTCCGAGTGGCGCTGGCTACCACCCCCAAGCGCAGGAAACAAAAAATACCTTGACATAAATACCCAAGAAAGTGGTGGGGGAACAACCCCGCCGGTAGCGTAGTGGTTATCGCACCAGATCGGTATTCGCGAGGTCGTGGGTTCGGATCCCACCCGGCGGGCATTTTTTCACCAGTTTCTTTCTGACTCAAAAAATTCATCTGTTTCTATGACCTACCCCATTCCCCCCTTTGCTTTCCGAGGTTTTCTTGATTGCCAACCCTTATTCTGCCTATATATATATATATATATATATATATATATATATATATATATATATATATATATATATATATATATATATATATATATATATATATATATATATATATATATATATATATATATATATATATATATAGAAAGAAATGCCGGCAGTCTACAACACCAAAGAAAGCATAGGGGAATGGATAGGCTATTTTTTACCGTTAGTGGCGTTACATTATCTTTTTATTAATTACGTGAGAAAGAAAGAAAGAAAAACACGCGCCCAGAGTGGGGACCGAAAAAGAAGAAAAAATGCCCGCCAGGTGGGATCCGAACCCACGAACCCACGACCTCCAGAATTTTTTCTCCACTTTCTTTCTTTCCAAATTCATTATCCTTTTCAATGACCTGCCACATCCTCCCGTTTGCTTTCCGAGGTTTTCTTGACTGCCAACCCTTATTTCTGTCTTATTTCAACGAGCCCCTCATTTCTTATTCTGATTCGCTACATACATAGCGAGGGCCTCTGTTCTGGCAGTCTTGGTGCCATAGGGAGCTTAAGAGGGTTCAACGCTGCCCGACCACTCTCGACAAGTCGTAGACACTCGAGTCACGGCCCGGGGGTTAAAAAGAAGGTCCCCTTCACTCAGAGAAGTCGGAGTGGCGCTGCTAACACCCCCAAGCACAGGAAAAAAATTACATTGACATAAATACCCCAGAAAGTGGAGGGGAAAAATAGCCCCGCCGGTAGCGTAGTGGTTATCGCACCAGACCGGTATTCTGGAGGTCGTGGGTTCGGATCCCACCTGGCGGGCATTTTTTCTCCACTTTCTTTCCAAATTCTTTATCCTTTTCAATGACCTACCACATCCTCCCCATTGCTTTCCGAGGTTTTCTTGACTATATATATATATATATATATATATATATATATATATATATATATATATATATATATATATATATATATATATATATATATATACTCTTTAATTAAAGCCACTCGTAGGCTTTTTTTAACCGCAACATTAGTGGTCAATCGCCGCGATCAAAGCAGCAAAGTAGGCCAATGCTCATACCCAGCACACAACATGGTTCGAAAAATGTGGTCTGCGTTTCCACGTTGTCCGTAGATTATACGGCATTATTAATTATTCACATTGGAAAACAGTAATTTTTTACAAAATCTCCCAAAGAGGCTGCTTCGCCATAGTACAGCGGAATAACCAATCAATCCGTCGAAGGTTGCAAACCTCACCCTGAACAAGGTACGATATGTGATTTGACTAAAAATGTTAACTGCACTGTTACTCTGCGCTGTAAAATTCCCTAAATGTATGTCATGCAGTTGTGTTCTTACTACGCAATAGCAAAGCGTGGACCACATTTTCCGCGTCAAATCGTATTCTTGTCCTCGTCATTGGCGTCCTATACCTGTTTTACTGCAATAATTTGCCATTCAGATGCATTGTGGTGACTTGATGAGGCTTGGCACTGCATATGCCAAGCCTCGAACTCACCAGAACACTACATGTTCTTATTCAGCTTTTTTCTAATTGCCGCTTCTCACACATGCACTGAAAAATAAAACGGCACCCGGGTGAGGGTTAAACGATCCTCTTTTCCCACCGACGTTCCTGACTCTGAA
The DNA here is from genome assembly GCF_048455015.1 of Haemaphysalis longicornis. Taxonomy (NCBI): domain Eukaryota; kingdom Metazoa; phylum Arthropoda; class Arachnida; order Ixodida; family Ixodidae; genus Haemaphysalis; species Haemaphysalis longicornis. Next base: position 359,410,461 of record NW_027526203.1, on the reverse strand, counting down.
AACACAAACTGCCTTCGCCGCGCAGGATTGGCAGGTCAATTGTCGAGTCATCACCGCCATCGTCAGAGTAGGTTCGCACACCGCCTTCTGGATCTCTTCAAGATCTCAGAGCGACTCATTTCACCGCAAAGTGTTTCCTCATGCTGTGACGTTTTATCCGCCCCACTGTTTCTACTACCCGCTTTAATACAGCGTGTATTGTTTGCCTTATACTTAGGCGGAGCCAGAAGCAGAGGCAAGACAGCGGAGCGAAGGAGGCGCGCGCTGAAAAGAAGCAGAAAAGGCGACCAAACTATGAAGGAAACGGTGATTTGGGAAAACAAGCGCCCTCCGTACGACAGGAAGAAGCGCCCGCGGGATCGCTGGGGCGCAGCAACCTAATGGCTTGCGAGCGCCCGCAAGTGTCAGCTTCGGCGGCGAGGCTCCGTCGTCACGCCCGTGCTGTCGTTGGCGTGCTGCTTTTGAAAAGAGTTCGACAGATGTCGCGCGACAGGATACGCTTGGCATAATGATCCGCCGAGCCCTTGCCCTCTTCCTCGTCCGCCTCAGAGCTCCTCTGCTCGTCACCAGCTCGTCGTCAAAGCGCTCGCGCCCTAGAGTCGGCGGCTCGATGGTTGAGCCGCAGGTCACTGCATCGCTGATGCGGTCGGGAGTCGAGTTAACTGCCAGCAACCGCGGTGGTAACATGAAAATAGTGTGGCGCACCCGGCGCGCCGTGGTGCTTCTCAGTTCGAGGGTCTCTCGCCTTCGACGAATAAAGTATGGGCGGGCGCCTGCTGCCTAATGCGCCGGTGGCCCGCGCGCCGTTGCGAACGAGCACCAGCTGCACAGCGACGTGCGCGCTTCGCACAAAACGCGGGAAATGCGTGAGAAAAATCGCGCCGGTCTCGTGATTTATACGGTGAGCCACGGCGACGTCAACAAGCACGTCGGGGAAGAAAAGGAAAGTATCGAGGAGAGCGCGACGCGTGAAAAGCTGCCGCTGAAGTATCCGCAACGCTGCTGGTGCGTCCTGCTTAGCATGAGAAGTGTTAGGCCACCCTCAAGACTCGGCAGCCATGCCGAACGGGGGAAAGACTTCATCGCATGCTTGGGCTCTTCGAGGATAAGGAAAATGGTGAGGCATGCGATGCCGCCTCAATAGACCCGAAGTAAGCATGTAGTTAGTTGTTCCTCTTCCGAAGAGTTTACGAAAGCTGTGGAATCGCACCTGCCTTTTTGCTATCTCCGGATCGAAAACTCGATGTGGGAACAAAGAAACACTGTAATTTGGATCAAAATAAGTTTATGGGATTATGGTGAGTTAAGCTTGGCAAAAGGGAGTCTTCTACTTACTATTCAGTGTTCCACCTGGCGGACATTTAAAGGGACAGTTCCGATTTCTCTTTCGCCATGCCATTGTTACCACCGCCGGCACCGATGCTTGGTGGAGTACACCTTCGTTAGTCAAGAGGGGGAGCTTCGCACGTTTCTTACGATCACTCAGTGCATTTGTGTGAGAACTCTCCCCAGTGATGCACTAAATCACCGTATTCCTCTCAATACTGGCAGCCTGATACGAAGAATAGTTGGTTTACGAAAAATTGTTTGATTCAGTGGAAAGCGCCACAGTAATGGAAGCACTAAGAGGCAAAGCAGCAGAGGATACTTAGGGTTCTTGGAGGACCCGTACAAGAGATGTATGGGCTCATAATCCTTCACGAGAATGTCATTGAAAATGGTGTCAGACAAGGGGAGACCGTCTTGTTTTACGCGTTGACTGTTTACATGGACGTAGGAGCGAACATAGACCGAGGAAGCGCTTCTTCTGTCTGCATTCCTTCGTCCATGTAAACACTCAGCGCGTCAAACAAGACGTTCAGTCAACTACTTTTGGTAGGAGATGCCACCTACCCAAATTGCTAGCAGCCTGTCTATTGGGTTTGTTGAAGCTTGATTGGGAGAATTTAGGGATGCGAGTGGATGGAGAATGCTCGAGCCACTTGAGGCTTGTGCATGACATCGTCTCGTTCGAGGAATAAGGAAAAGACCTGCAAAGAATGCTTCAGGAACTGTATTCGGAATCCTCAGAGGTATAGCTCAAACTAAGCATGAAGAAATAGACGAATGCCTCCCCCCCCCCCCTTTTTTTCGGTGTGGTTAATGATATACCAAAAGAGGAGCTTGGGTATAACATTCTTGAATAAGATGTCGGTGTTGATCCAACGGCAAGAAGAAAACAAGGGCTAGAATTCGTATAGCCTCGGGTGCAATAGGCAAGCGCAAAATAAATGTGCTTACATTCATACCTTAGTGGGTTCTGGTGCAAGAAATTCAACGGCAGTCTTCAGCTGTCTGCCTTGGGTAAAGACGAAAGAAAAGAGTTCCGGCGTATCCTGCTATGACAGGCCGCTTGAATCGCTGAGGACGTCATAATTATTTGTCAGTTATTGTAATTATTAGTTGCGTCGCTGTTCCTTCAATAGCAGAGCTCTTTAGGCCGTCCTTAGTCCGTCCGTCGCACCAATAAACCTCGAAGCCCCAAGAAAAAAGTGTGGTTAGGGAGGTCCCGGTAGTCCAACCAGGGACCTTTACGCCGTGAAACCGGCAACCCAACCACTGGGTCACCCCAAAGGCCCGAGGGGTACGGGTTAGCAGCGGTGGGGAACAAACCCATGGGCAGCCAATTGGAAAGGAGAAAAAACGCTTCCCGTGGTCGGAATCGAGCCCGCGAGTACCTCGCGTCATGAAACACGCGTCTATCCGATTGAGCTATCATCGCATTCCGGGCGCGCAGCATCTCCTTTGGGTTCGTAGCGTGGGCGTTGGCTTGGGGCTTGGCCGCGGGTTCTAGCACGTGCTCATGCGGTCCACTTTGGGAGAGATATGAAAGCCTACGGACAAAACGATCGGGGCCTGTCAGTCATGAAGAACTTTCAGCGGCAAGTTCGGAAATAAATTTGAGATGCAACAGCCGGGTCTACGACGAAGGGAGATGGGCTGCCAACTGTGCTGTTTCTCTATCCTGTCAACACTGGTGCAAGCTGCGCCATTTTTTTTCTTTTAGTTTCCTCGTTTCCAGGGTGTCAAACCGGAACAAAATTGGAGTGAAAAACGGAACCGAACCGGCATTTTCCCGGGAACTGAACCCGAACACGAACCTTTAATTTTTGACCCCGGTGAACTCGAACCGGAACTGAACCGGAAAAAATTACGCCCACCTCCCCTCGCGGGAACCCTGGTGTGATGCGACGCTGAGAGGGGTTCAAGCGCAAGCGGAGAGCAACCGTCGACCGAAAGGCCGCCGGAGGGCGGCACACCGGTTATATGCGCAGCGCGCCCGAAGGAGAGGAGACCGCGGAGAGAGAGTACTGCACATACGCAGCACCGCGCGCAGCGCCGCCCACCGGCGGAGTGAGAGCGCGCTGGGCCGCACACCCGCAGATGTTGAGAGAGAGTGTTCGCTCTCACCTGGGCACGCGCCGGCGCCAGTGCGTCTGCCGCGGCTATGACGCAACACAATCCAACACAATCCACTTTAATCCAATCCAATCCAAGCCAAGCCAAGCCAAGCCAAGCTAATCGAATCCAATCCAATGCCCCTCGCGAGAGAGCGTTCGCTATCGGAGAGGAGAGGGGGTGAGCGGAGGAGAGTGCGGACGACGACGCCGACGACGACGACGGACTCACGCAGGAAGGACAGGGCCGCCGACAAGAGATGCTCTCAGCGTCGCATCTAAAAGAAAACGGTTTTCGGCTCATGACAAGACGGTTCGACCCTCCCGTTGTTGGTGACGTGCGTTCATTGTCATACAGGGCTTCTCTCTTTCACGCACCATCAACTCCTTAATCTCTTCCTCCCTTTTCCGCTTGAGATAAATCAAAACACTATAAACGCTTTCTTCGTGGTCACAGCATAGTGAAACGACTGCGCACCAGTGATGCAATGGTGCGTTGCTGCTGGAAGAACAAGCAGGGTGCAAACCTGGGCAAGAGCAATGTCACACTCTCGGCAGCCTGCAGGAGCTTTGAAGCGCCGACCTTGCGCATCTCTTGCTGGCACTGTGCAGGGGAAATCAGGCCACGAGATTGCTGCACTGCGCACCGGCAAAGGTTCAAACCTTACATGCGCCTACTTATAGCACCTCAAAAGGGTTGAAATTTCATCTGGTCGGCACGTAATTGTAAGAAAAAAACGACATTGAGACAGGCGGGGCACAGGAATAAAGAGAGAGACACTTGCGCAGACTATAAAAACCATATGTTTTTTTTTCTTAATTCGGGGCATCGGCTTTCGAGAAGTGAGGCTAATCCCAAGCAACAAGAAAGTGGGAAAAATAAATCGAAGACAGCCGCATAAATAAGCTTCTAAAGCACACTACGCGGGAATAAAAGAATAACCGTGCCGTTGCAAAACTTCGGGTGTCAATTCGAAATTTGAGATATCGATTCTTAAGTAAGAGGTGTGCCCAGCGTTGGGCACTAGACGCAGTCTTCTATGTGTGTGTGTGTGCGTGCGTGTGCACTTTACGTGGACGTTTTTGTAAATTGTTTTGTTTTAAGTATGCAGGCAGCATTCCATCTTGGTTGCCGTGGTAGCCAGCCTGATAACGAAGGCGCAGCAGCCAGTGGTCGGTGCTATTTTTCTACCGCGTCTCCTTACACGCAAGCTGGGCTAGGGATACTAAATGAACTATGAAAACAAAGTTCTACGCTGCATTATTTCAAAGAACTGGCCTTTTGTAACTCCCTCAAATTCATTATCACCTCAAGGACGTTATTTTCACAAGATGAGAAGCATAAATAAACTTTCAATTTTTTTGCTGTAGGAAATCAGCAGTGACGTAACAAGGAAGTCACTTAAATGGAATCGGCAGTTTGTTACCTCCTTGTTAGCATCCAAGCTGTACAATAAAACGGAACAAGAGGCACCAATAAACCCCACAGTCTTGTCTCTTGGCGGTGGCTTTATGTGTACACTCTAGGACGACATAAGGGCTCGGTGGAAACCTCGTACGTTTTCCTTAATATCTGGCGTAAGTTTTTAAAGTTGATTTTATCTTGCTCCACGCTTATTAGAAAAAAGCAGTATTTTGAATTAACAAAAATTGTTTGAGCTTTATGGTGAATTTAAGCAACATTTTTTTTAATTCGTTAATAATTCAGCTCTGTACCGGTTCGCGAACCTGTTAAAGCTAGCAAACCCGTTCGCTAACCGGTTCGGTACATTATTTAGTCGCACCGGAACTGAACCGGAACGAAATGAAGTTGGCCGAAGCCCAACCGTAACCGAACCGGCATTTTTTCCGGTTCGACACATTTCTCGCTTCTTTTCTGTTTTTCAAGTTAGATTTTACCTACCAGCTCCAACCGGACCACTGTAATAGTTTTATCCTTGCCCAACCACCCTTTGTTACATTGGCGAAGGCGTCCAAGAACCGACCTTCGTCATGTCGTGGTAGCGTGGTGAACGAGCGGATTGCACGAAGTTGCCTTCGTTCCGACGAGTCAAAGCCAAAAGAAAAACTTGACTTGACGGCGAGTAGGGAGCAGCCATGACACAGGAAGCAGCGCACTGGTGCGATTACAGCTCGAGCGGGCAAAACAACGTCATAAGCGTTGGCCCATCACGCACTCCTGGGCGCTCATGGAAAGCGCCTATTTGTAACCAGAAGTCCCAACGGCTTTCCGTGTATCGCGCATGGCGCTAAAACATATAAACACACAAAACACTCTCCACAGGTGCCGTGATAGAAGACAGCACAAGCTGTTCCGGAGAGAGGGCGGGAAAGGATGAGTTCACCGGACATCGTCGATTCCAACACCATCCACCGGTCGTGTGATAGGCCTCCTGCGCTGCCCAGGGGGCGCTGCGCAAGCGGCTTCCGGGCAGTACTTCCGGGTAGTACAAAGCCGCACGGCATGCCGCGCGGGTCCCATAGGATTCCGTGTTGACAGAAGCAAAATGAGCTCGATGTTGCCGATTGTTTTTCGACATGGTCACCAGCCCATCCCCGACGAGTCCGGTCTCTTCCGGCGATCAACTTGGCATTAGGCAAAAAAGCTTTGCAGCGCTAAATACGTGTACTGCGCCCACGAAAGTGCCGGGACGGTGACGGCGCTCTTCCACTCGCAGGTTCTCTGGCCATTTGAAGTGAAACTTCTAGTTTAAACTAATACCCTAGGTGACAAGGACTTTTCAACAACAGCCGATCAAAAAATAAGAGGGACGCAATCGGCGATGATCGCGCTTTAAAAAGCCAGCGAGTCCGGCGGACCGCTGGCTCGCCTGCTGCGGTGCGCCGCTCTTTTGCGCACCTGCACTTTCATTAAACAGTGTTCGTTTGCGTCGCCGTTGCGAATACATGGGACAGCGTTAGCTTGTCGTTTTGTTGCGTGTCTCAGTGACAAAATGCAGCGAGCGTCAGAAGCGTGAAATCTGTTTTGCGATTCCGAAATTAGGGGCGGTAAAACAAGGTTGTCGGGCGAACGGAGGGGCCGTTCGCTTTCCTTGTTTGCTCTCACTTTGCTTAATTACGCTCTTGCATTATATATTCCCAGTTCGCACTTAATAGGCTAGAATGAGGGTCAGCAACGTTTTGAATTGTAGGGCCGAGTCGCATGCAGCCGACACGGCGGAGGGCTGGATGGCAAGTCGGGTGGGAGGGGGAGGGGGGCTTTGAACGCAAAAGAAAAAATAAATAGCTAGCGAATTGCCAATAATATTTGACTATAATCTGGCGAAGTGTCAAGATGGGAGGCAATTCAAATGGAAGCGACCAATTCTCTGTTCTTGTCTCGCTGCCTAACTCCATTTGAGGACAAAACTGGCGTGTCGGCGTTCAGATTGTTAGCGACGACCCCTGCACTAGAAGATAACCAACAGAATCAGTGATGATCGTATGTAAATATGCGGGGCCGCGCGCCGTGTATGCGGCTGTTATATATGTTATGCAAATATAGAAGTACACATCTTTGCAGGCAGCGGGCGTGCGATTTGGTGCTTGTTTGCGTCTTTTAATAGCGCTTAATTTTACCTACTCGCTAGTATACATGTACCCTGCCGTTCGTAAATCGTGCGGCGTAAAACGTTACGCGAGAATCATTTAGTTTGCAAAAATACAAAACAACATTTCCACTCGTTTTCAAGGCGGTGCCAGGCCAGCAGTGTCAGCTGAGTCGGCTGCGCAATTCTTGCGTTCGCTTGCATGCTCCCGCTGAAGCAACCTTTTGCAGTTACCAACAGCGTTCCGTGTTTGTGCTACTCGTGAACTTTCTTTTGTCGACCGCACGCAAGAAAAAAGAACGGTAATGGTGGTCAGGAAGTTAGAACACTGAACACCCGACCTGGCGATACTGTCCCACGCCGCGACGACCGCGACAGCTCGCTCAAAAGAAAGCCGATAAATCGGCTTGTTTGAGTGGATATTATTTTCTTTAGCCTCTGCAAGTACTTTAAGGGCTATTTCATACAGTATGCAGTGATTTAAACGCACCACAAAGCGATTAAACTAAGTACAACCTGCTTTAGCTGTGGCTTGTAATTGAAAACACATGGAGGGCGGCGAGGGTCGTCTGCTTTTGTACTGCTTTTGTACCCAGAGGCGTCGGCCACCAGGGGCGCTGCATGTCGCCAAAACTCCAGCGCAGGAGGCCTGTTGAGAGCCGGATTCGGCCGGTTCTCGCAACCGTAGCGGGCGCGAATCTTTCCCTCCATGCTCCCCGCGCTGGACAAGGTCCAACGTGTCGAAACTTGTTTCATGAGTGGAGCGAACTGGCTTCACCGCCACACAGGAAACTTCCTCGCAGTGCACAAATCTTGTATGACGCGCGCGCAGGGTAACGGCGAAGCACTACGCGCTGAATCGTGACACCTTATTGGTACCGCCAAGCTCGTTTAGGTATCGTCGTCTCCATTATCATCATCATTAACCGCTGAGCTGGGAGGTTAATCCCGTGCATGGCCTCGCACCATCATTTTCTATACTTCATAGCACAAGCTACGCGCAGCACTGTGGAGGCTACATTGGTGTCAAAAGTCCGCGCACTGAGCATGCCTAACTCACCATGAAGGCGGTCTTGAAAGGACATTTCCCTTTCCCCTCTCGGAAGGCCCGGAACTGCACGGCCCCGGCGCCTTTTGTCGCTTCCTTCACGGTGAGTTAGGCGCCCTCAATGGGCGGACTGCTGACAACAATGTAGCCTCCACAGGGCTGCACGTAGCTTGTGGTATGAACTATAAACATACCAATACTGAACAAAAAACACAGCCAACCAGTTCATCTTAAAACCTAGTGATTTTCGCATTGTTGCCATTTGCATAAGTACGTATGTATCTAGTACTCATATTCTTTTCTAAGTGCATCAGTTGTAGTTTCTAGGAACTTATAAAAATCACCAATTAAATGCAGTGGTGCTCAAGCTCGGCTACCCTAGGGCGAACTATAAACATAAAGACATAATACCTTTCACCCTCTCAACCCCCTTTATTTATTTATTTATTTATTTATTTATTTATTTATTTATTTATTTATTTATTTATTTATTTATTTATTTATTTATTTATTTATTTATTTATTTATTTATTTATTTATTTATTTATTTATTTATTTATTTATTTATTTATTACGTACTGCAGGTCCAGGTTGGGCTCAAACAGGAGGGGCAATACAGAGTATACAACATGATCAAATAGGCAGCACATAAACGTAGCAGCAAATTATGGCAAACATTAAATGTTAAACGTGAGAACAAGAAGACATGAAAACAATTCCGCATACAAATCAAGCAACTGCTAATCAATAAAACACTCTATATTAGATCTATGGTATGAGTATACTGTAATGAATTCAGAGACAATTTCTTCCAGTCCGCTTTCGTACGGAGGAAGAAAAAATATATAAGGATGTTAGTTCGGGGATTATCAGGTGTTAACGATTTTTTATGTCGGCGTCTTGTTAGTCGTGCCATAGGTTGTAGGTGCGGCTCACTATCCAATCACAATTGCCTTTTACACAGCTTGAAAATAAACTGAAGTCGCAGAATTTTTCCTCGTTTTTGTGGGTTTGAGTGTCAAGTGCCGTCATTCAATTTGTGGGCGAGTCGCTATAGCACGATATTTAGAAGTGATGAAACATCGCTTTTCGCTGGGTCCTTTAAAAGGCCTGAATATCTTTCAGAATCATGCTCCAAATATTCGCTGAAATTTTATTCGACTGTGAATAATGTCGAACGAAAAAGAATAACCCGGCATCTGGAATTTCCGAACATTCCCGAGCCTCTTCACGGCTCGCGGGTGACTCTGCATCGGCGACCCATATGCCCTTTGCAGTCATGCCTTAGAGTGGGGTGCACTGGGCTGATAAATATATCCACCTAACGAGGACCAAATATGGCCACTCAACCTGAATGAAAACTGCTCCAAGATTATTTGGGTTTATTCAGCAAAATTATAAAAGATTCCTCTGTTATGGGAATCGGTAAAACACGAAAGTGAAATGTGCAGCGAATTCTGCAGCCAAGCATGATTTGCGGGTTCACGGCTGTCTTGTGGGTGTGCTTGGCGAGCGACGTCCTGCTGGCTGATCGCTTCGGCAAAAGTGTACTGGCGTCATATCCGTGACGGATACGACGTCAGTGAAATCTTGGAGTGTCCCGGCATAAAACACTTTCGTGTTAAAATATAAAAACCGAAAATGAACAACCCGAAGTATAACGTTCTCTTTAGTACTAAAGGTTGCTTCCCCGCAAGAAGACCCTGTGTGCAGGGGTGCACCCTTTGCAGGCCTCTTGCTTCGTCGTACTGGCGTCGTTTCCGTGACCAATATGACGTCAGTGAAATCTTCGTGTGTCCCGGAATAAAACACTGTCGTGTTAAAAGAACAAGTGGTTGAACCTTTCAAGTCATTTCTTTTTCTTACCTATATGGCACCATTAGGATACCCGCATTTGAGTTATTGAAAGCAGAACTTCTCAAAACATGCGCATTGTGAAAGTAAGCGAGCTTTAAAACCAGGCACCTCCATTTCCCCTCTTTTGGTTAAAAATAAAACTCTCTCTCTCTCTCTCTCTCTCTCTCTCTCTCTCTCTCTCTCTCTCTCTCTCTCTCTCTCTCTCTCTCTCTCTCTCTCTCTCTCTCTCTCTCTCTCTCTCTCTCTCTCTCCCCCCCCCCTTAACACAGGGCAAGTGATTTTCTTGCAAGATGTGATGGAACCTCAACCATTCATAGAATGGTCTTGGTCTTGGTCAGCAGCACATTCAAGCGGAATGGGTTCGAGCACGGCATGCAGTATGCGATAGGAGCTTTAAGAACGTTGACCAGCAAGATCAGTCAGCTCTGGTGAGGGAATGCTGTATTTTTATGGACGCATAAAAATGCATGAAAAACATGATGAGGCCTTTCCCTTAATGTGCAAGCTTGAAATGCCCTATTACGAGAAAAATATACAGTCGGGCTGACACAGCGATGGTCCCAATATTGACCGCTGGTGGCGAGAGAATAAATTGCTCGGGGCACTTTTAAAAAGACACTAAAGTCAAACTACAAGTTGCTCTAGATCGATAGATTGGCTCACCCAGAACACGAATATACCACTCTTACGCGTAGATTTTTTTAAAATAAGGTAGAAAATAGCGAGGTGCCACCACAACTGGCTATACCACGCAACTTGCACCAGAAGTGGTTAAAACTTCTGGCGTGCGCAACGTCTTTTTTGGCTGCCGTTGGGTGGCGCTACTCATCCATACTTGGGGCAGCGGTACCGCTTTTTAAAGAAGTGTGCTTGGTATGCACGAGCGGTTGGTTCGACGCGAACATTTGCAGGGCCTCAGAAGTACAGTATATTTTTTTGAACAAAGCGTCAACACTGATCACGAGTTCCATGAAGGAGAGAGAGAGAGAGAGAGAGAGAGAGAGAGAGAGAGAGAGAGAGAGAGAGAGAGAGAGAGAGAGAATAAATATTTTTATTAATCGAGCAGAGGCTGATGTGTGGGCCTCGCCCCGTGGAAGGCATCCCTAGTCCGGGATGCCTTGCCTTTGGCTGGCCATCCGTGCTCGGGTCACCAGATTGAGCTGGATATCCGGGTCTGAGCTGGTCAGGGAAGCCCTCCAATGCTCGAGGTTGGGGGGGGGGGGGGGGGGAAGTGGGGGCAAGTCTGGAGTACGTTGGCACTCCCATATGATGTGGTAGAGGGTGCCAGGCTGGGGGCAGTAAGCGCAGAGGGAAGGTTGAACATTTTGCTTAGTGGTCCTGAACTGCAAAGGACGAGGGAGTTCGGAAGAGCTCAACTGATTTGACCGAAACTGACCCAACCGCTCGGTACGTGCTACTGTTGCATTCGGTTGCTTCTATACCGCTATGCATCATCGCTGCCGGGCTTGCTTCCGATTTATTATGACGCAAGCAACGTCTGCAGTCGCTGTTTTCGTCACGTTTGGTCAGCGTTTGAATAGCGATTTCTCAGCAATTAAGGCATCTTTAGGCACGCAATCAACGCTAAAATGGCAATTGGAAGGTCAGACTTTCGTTTGAAACCAACTTGCTGGTTGCCTTCAGTGTTCCTTTAAAGGAACACTGATGGAAAAGGGACACTGAAGCGGACGGGCGCATTTCTTCTCACTGCTGTCGATGCCTGGCCAATACCCCCGATTGTTTATGTGCCACGAGGGAAGGAACGACTACAAGTTTTGTTCTACCGCTGGCAACATGCGAAGTTAGCATAGTGCTGGCTAATCGGGCTGCTACTGTGAAGACCCAGGTTCAAATCCGATTGGATCACTGGTGTTTGGGCTATAGAGCGGTGGCTGTTTTTTTTTACCAGCCAACGAGGACAATGACGCTTTGGGGCACTTAAGGCTTTCGCCTTTGAAGGTTTCTCAAAGGTTTGCCACTGTGCCAGTGCGAACCACGCCGGCCATGTCCACGTTCGCACCACCCTTTCTTTGTCGGTGTTTTAAGCGGGCGTGTGTCTAGTTTCCGCCGGCTCCTCGGGGCAGCGGTCGCGTCGTCAAGACAAGTTGCCGTTCCCCATATTAAATTTCACCTCTCTTCTCTCGCCGTAGTGGGGGCGCCGCGTATACGCCTCGAGCGCGGCCTGTAGGGGCGCCACTGAAATCCCCCTAGCGGCCCGTTTCGAAAGCAGGCGCGGGAGTCCCCGGCCCGCTCCCCCACGTCGCCGTTGCTTTTGGGGCTCGTTCAAGACAGCGATTTACCGTTTGTCCACGTTCGAAATACCGAATAACGTGGAGCAGGCACTCCGTTTGCAAGTGTGGTATGTTCACGAGAGTATAAACGTTTATGACGCGATCTTAGTGAGATCTATATGAGCGCCGCGCGTGTGTCACAGGCCGGCGTCCCGAAGCCAGCATTTGCATGCAGCTGATTGCAATTCCGCTGCCCTGAAATTTAGTGACTGTGTCTCCGTAAGCAGTGTTTCTTCCGATGGTCATGTTGCGGCCATACACACTATGATGTAAATCGACTTTGTGCACTTACAAAATCTAGCGGAGCACTCATACCTGACAGCACGCAAGTTACGCCTGCCAATATCACATATCAGATATTGTTCAGTACCATGAACAAGTCAATGGGGCATAAATTTCACAAACATTGTACCAAAGAAGTACGATGGATAATGCAAAATTACACTCCATAGTCAGCACACGACGACAAATTTAATGCTGGGTCGTCTTGTCCCGAGGTGAGCGCTCGCAAAGATTCATCTGTTACATTTATCCTCCACGAGAAGCGCGAAGATGGGCTTATAGAGTAATCCGCGTCCGTGACCAAACTCTTCTTCGAAACACCGTCATATGAGTCATGACACAGGGAGACTGCAGAATGTAGCATAAACCGAAATCAGAGACCCTTATCAGATACGACACTCTTCCAACGAGCCCGTGTGTACGAGATTTCGGCGCGCGTTAAGGCTCTAGGTGGTCAAAATTAATCCGGAGCCCTCCACTACGGCGTGCCTCATCGTCTCCGTTGCGTCGGCGCCTTAAACCCTGCAATCAATCAATAAACTCTTCCAACGACACCTCGTATCGCTTGTGAACTGCCTACCCTGTATTCTTCAAAAAATGAGTCCGCGGAGTGATAAGCCGTTTTTCAAGGCGAAAAACAAACGAAAAGTGAACACGCAGCTTGTGTGTGTGATTAATAGAACGTTCATTCGTTGATTTCGCTCCGCATTTGTAAACAACGATAGTTGAGCGTCCTCCTCCTCATCGCCCCCCCCCCCCCCATGTCTAGCGATATATCAGTGTATTTCGCATATAGTTGGTCTGGTGAATACTACCTTGCTCAAACAAACGTCTTTAGCATTTCAGAAGCTGCACTCGTTTTTTTTTTTATTATTCCCGTACGACTATTCTATTTATTCCTTACTTGCAGACCATTCATTTTCCCGTGATTTCATTAACATATACCTTGGTTCTTACTATAAGGCATGAGTGGGCACATATCTGACTTAACATTTTCTTTTCTGTACTTAACATTTTCGCGTGGCTTATATTCACATAAAAGGCACAAGTGTTTGTCAGCTATTGGGTTATCACGTCCCCGAAACATATTTTTCTACGACGTACATATTCGAAGCAAAGCCGCATTTGTTGTCTGCGCTGCAAAACGAACCAACCTCTTACAGTGCCAATATCAGGTCTAAACGAGGCGACAATAAATAGAATTCACTTGTGCTGACGTGTTCGAAGGTGACAGTGGTGATATGCTGCTGCCATCGCCGACGCCCGCAAGAGCGGCCAAGAAGCGCGCAGAACCGCCTCCCCGGGTAGCTCTTATTGGCGTTAGAGCGCTCTACCAAGACGCAGCTGTTTTTTTTAAGTGCCCTAAACGTGCAGTTAGCTTACAGACGTCACCATAACAAGTTGTTTAGAGCGCGGAAAGGCAAAGAGAAGCGAAAGAAAACCAAAACACTGCATGACCACCTATCAGCCACGCAGCGCTAATCCCGCAAACGCCGCGGAGAAGCGGCGGCAGGCGGCGCAGCGATCGCGAATCTCGAGGCGTATAGTCCGGAGAGACTCAAACTTAGCTGGTCATCCATCTTCACGGAGCGGGACGCCTCATGAGTTTTATTCGTAAATAATAATGGGGAAGGGGGGGGGGGGCGAGGGAGGGGAGGAAGTAGGGAATGCTGGAAGTGGGGTTCCGCTGTTTGCTGAGGGCATCACAGATGAGCTGGCCTCCCCAGCGTAAAAGTGAACGGTTGGCCCCGAACGCCTCCTCCCGGCTAACTTCAAGCCCGGCGGTGTCTTCTACTGGAAAGAGCTGTAGAGCTACACTTTTGCCAGTGTCTTTTGATTCATGCATGTGCACATCACCGTGCCGAGTGCGGTAGCTCCTTTATGAGTGCACAGCACGGTCTCACATAAGCAGGTCAGAACTTTTAACAGCGGAGCTGTTCTAGGGTTGGCCCTGACGACAGTCTCTGCTGGTATCGTGCTACAACCTCCTTTGTATAGGCTGTATTCACTGGCGTGGCGCGCATGCGGGCAACCATGTGTGTGCGCCTCACTGGTTACGTCGAGCTCCGCGAGATGGCGGTACTTGTCCGTGCTAAGCACACGACGTGTGTTTGTTGTTGCAAACTGTCTCCCACCGAGCGCAAAGTAATGCCTCGGCTCCCATGTGATTGTGTTTAATAACATATTTGGTGACACCAGCGTTGAAAATCGGGTTCAAACGGGGTAGAGGACGCACACCAGCCTTTTTTTTCTGCGAGGTGCGGGCGCAGTGGCACAAGCTGCGCTATGTCTGTGCCGAAGCGGCACAGACATAACCATTTTCACAGTTGCCAAGTGAAGAAATTGACAGTTAAAGTTTACAGTGAGTACCATCTATAGTGCCACGCTCTCTCTGGAGCAGGTTTCGCCGCCGCGCGAAAACCGGTTCCCAGCATTAAAAAATTCATTAAAAATAAAGGACGTTCCTGTGGCCTTCAATATTTGATGCAGAATGGCCTATATTGCCTCTGAAGTACTGTCTTCCCAGCAATGCACAAGTGTTTACAGGTAAAGCCGACTTTAAAAGGTTCAGTGTAAGCTTTGTCTTTGTAAGTTGGCTTTTCCACATTGTGTGTTTCACAGTGAAGCATGACCATCTACGGAGGGACTATGACTTCAGAAAACGGCTCGAATTTTTGCGTTACAGAAAGTATCCCAAAAAAATTATATGACAATTAGCCGCTAAGAAGACTCTACCATTACGCCGAGTTTTATTTACTTGTCGTAACTGGTTCACAGTGAAGTTGTAACCGCTACAGAATTACTGTGTGCTGTCAATACGTGGCCATCTACGGAGGCAGCATGGTTACAGAAATCGGTTGTAACTGTTGTTTTACGTTCAACTATTGCATTACGGACAAGAAAGAAGCCGAAGCTAAACGAAATTCTCGTAAAGACAAGCCTCCGCGCCGCTGTTTCAGCATATTTCACGCTGGGTGGAACCGTGGGTTTAGTGTTTAAAGACGAGAGTCTTTGTTGGTCATACTTGAGGGGCGCGGCACGAATAGAGGTGCACATGACATGCGCTGTCCTGTGTGCTCTCCTTGTAATAAAGAGCAATAAAATACAATAATGAGAAAAAACACGTGCGGAAATGGCGCAGTGCGGCTACTGTGGAGACCCTGGTTGAAATCCCATCGTTATCAAACGTGTTATTTTATTTACTCTTTACAGCGGCGGCCATTTTCTTGACCGAACAATAAAAACTACTATAACAACAACGACGGCGGCGGCGGCGGCGACGAAATTTTGCCCACCTAGACACCAGATATTTTTTTTTCTCTAATTGACGCTACCAGCGGGGAAAAAATGCTTTCCCCTATGTATCTAGCAGAACTAGATCGCCGACGAACTGCCTCTTTGTCGTCGCTGCGGCCGTCCACCGGCCTCAACTGGGTGGCGTTCACCGTTTTTTCTCCTCAACTTTGCTCCGTGGGGGCCGTGCCTAACGATTTCGCCTTAAAGATTAAAGAAAATAAAATTCGTTAAACTTGGGTCTGATATTTGCAAAGACCTACAAATGCGAGTCCAACACGCAACCACTGCACCACGGGCTATCTTGGCGCCAACTAAGAAAAGGGAGACCTAGTGAATGCGTTGTGGCCTCCCTTCGACTTTGAAGAGTGTGTTAAAGACATGTAGGAAGCCCACAGGAGTAATTTAAGCATGCTTATTACAGAAGCAGCAAAGCACCTTTATGGCAATAGCGTATATTTTCTGCTAACAAGGGCGAAGAAGAAGAAAAAGAGAAAAAATCTCATTTCATGCGTATGCGCCATTAACCTAAAGGAGGAGGAGAAAGAATAGCGGGGAAGAAAGCTATGCCAACGGAAAGCGGTAATGACGACGGTAATGAGAGGACACAATCTTCAGGAGTAATTTGACATGCTAATTACAACAGTAGCAAAGCAGTTTTACGCTAATAGCGCATAAGAGCGATTGGCTAAGCCTTTCAGTCATAGTAACTGAGAGAAGAGAACGACGCAGTGGGGGAAAAGGATCGTGATGATGGTAATGAGAGGACACGTAAAGTGTACTCGGCAGCAGCTGTGAGACGTGGTCGCCCATGGAAGCACGCCTCAGAAGAAGGGAACACAGAATGCTAAACGGCGAGCAAGGGGCACCAGCCGACACGACCGCAATCATTACGACGCCAAGGTTACATGCCGGCCATTCATGCCCCTGATTACGAAGACATTGTAGCAACCGACAAGACCTACCCCATTAGACATGGGGAATCGTATATCCCGAAACGTAATGCTTTCGCCATTCCAACATCTACATACGCAGTCTTGGTCTCTCCCTCAGAAATTCTCTAATTTCGGAAGAAGAAATTTGCATGCGAATGTCATTGCATCAAGCTTCCCCTGGGTGGCCCCAAAGAAACAGGAATATTTTCCTCTTTCGTGGAACCCCAAACATCATTTGGCGGCAGGGGCTTGCGATACGAAAAGAGAACAAGACCCATGAGTTGTGTTACAGTCTACAGGCGAACAGCAGCTGAAGTTTCTCACACATATTTTGGAATCAGCATTGTGCGGCGACGACCATGTGCGCGTGTACAAAAAGCTCATAAAACCTATTCTTGCCACGAGGTCACCGTACGGGGCCACCAAAGGCCGCGGAGGCGAGGTAAATCCGCGATCACATAACGAAGGCCTCACATGCGCCGTTCCGGCCTGGTTGAATTACGGCGCTCGCGCACGCATTCATCGGCACAACGGGGAAGGCCGAGATCGCGTGTCCGATACGGGGATTACGCCCTATCCATTCTCGAGAAATTGTTTATCTCGGCGTGTCAGCGCGCAGGCTGAACGCCGTGTCCCCGACGGTGGTGTTCGCACATTAACTAGCATTTACCCCACCTGCCCAGCGGACGCGACGCGGGGTTCCACGTTCAGGCGACGGCTGAGCCGCGGCGGAATGAAAAGGAAGGGACGGCGGCCGAGCGACTCGCCGGTCGGGGAGCCCAAATTTACGGCGTCATTAGGCGATAATCGCTTCCAATGGAAATGTCGCCTCCCTTTGTGAAGCGGGGCTTGTGCACAGCGCGTCCACGGGTCGAAAACGGCGACTGCGCGGCGCTGGCACGGGCAGCACGAGGGCCCTCACCTCTGCGGAAGGGAAAGGCACAGCGGCTGGGAGAATGGTCGCACCGATGCGGAGTGCAAAGGTAGTGAATAAGAACGACGAGCAGGTTAAAATTACTCCTGGATACACGAGGGCCCTTTTGGGCCTTGTTTCATGCGGAGGGCAATTCTGGTCATTCTCGTCGGAACGACCGGAAATGGGAGAGCTGTTGGTATGTTTTCAAGTGCATGGAAGGCTCGCCCATTCGTACATTACAGAAGTGCATTCCTGCAATTTGCTTTCTCGGCAATCTTAGGGTGACGATTCAGAATGTCAAGCACCATGGCTTCAGCGTTATTATTATTATTATTATTATTATTATTGTATTATTTATGTTATCGTACCTTTCCATGCACACACTCCTTTTATGCTGTTTATCTGAAGTGGAAGCCATATTCCATCGGCATACTTCTCTTGCCAGTATGTGTACATGCGTCAATAACCGTTCGCGTGCATCGCCGATTGCTACAGCCACTACTATATATATATATATATATATATATATATATATATATATATATATATATATATATATATATATATATATATATATATATATATATATATATATATATATATATATATATATATATATATATATATATGTGTGTGTGTGTGTGTGTGTGTGTGTGTGTGTGTGTGTGTGTGTGAGATGTGCACATCTCGTGTCGCCTGTTTCCGGCTGTTTTTGTTTTTTCTCGTGCGCCAGCACAAATGTCCTCCGGCTGTTCTTGGGCACACTAATAAACACTGATTGATTGATTGATTGATTGATTGATTGATTGATTGGTATTATAGTAGTAGTAGTAGCAGTACTAGTAGTAGTGGTAGTATTAGTAGTATTAATATTAATATTATTCGTTACCGTTCAGAGGATAAGGTGCTGCTGAGCCCGGGGTCACGGTTTTGATTGCCTGCCCCGGCAGCTGTCCTTCTGGTGGAGCTGGGACGAAACCCACCACATAAACGACGTTTTGACGCAAGCTGAATAACTCCAGGGGTAAACACAGCCCACCCTGGCGCTTGCTTGCTATATAGTCCAGGCAACAAAAAATGGTTATGGTTTTTTAAAAAATGTTTTTTATGTTTGTGATATGCGTGCGCAAAAAAAAAAATAAGTACATTAGGGAGACCACGGGCTTCAGTGAGCCTTTCAAAAGGAAAGAAGGAAATAATAAAATTGACTGAATCCAGCCCCATTCCTTCTACACCGGCTACGCGTATAGCACTACAGAGCTTATGGCTCTGAACACAGCCACTCCAGGCACGCTGTATAGCACCCTGGCGCTTTGTGCTGCAGAAATGCCTTCGTGCCAAGCTGTCGTCCAGCAATGCACAACGGCCCTATTGGGACGCACGGACGGAATGCAGCGTTTACATTCCGGCTGAGCGCGTGTTTGTAGGCGCCTCCCGGGTCCTAGGAAACCCGTCCTTTACGAATTACACTGGCCTCAGTGAAGCCCCTTTATCTCGCGTGAAACAAATAATTGTCAACTCGCGCTGCGGTGGGAGCGCGCGGTGGCCTTGAACACATACAAAGTGTTCGGCGGCCGCGTGAAGTCGGCGACCGATGTGTGCACTACGTGCGGGTCACATTTGTGTACGATGGTGGCCTGTGACAAATCATCATCGTGTGTAACAAAAATTTTAAATCAAACCACTGGGAAATGACGCAGCACGAATAACGAGAAAGACACAGGCGACCGCTGGACTTACAACTGATCGCTGCGAACTCCCGGCGAATCCACAGCGCCGAAGGCTCATGAAGTTTTCCGCACTTTTCTAGTGAACAATATGTGGTATGTAATTGTGTTTGTCAATAGACCGATACAAACACTAGTCGAAACACACTTCAAGTGCGCGAATAAGTAATCTGTAATTTTTTTCGTGGGTTCGATAAATAAGTAACTAATATTATGTAATCATGTTATACCTGCCTCATAGTTTACAACTATTTATAGAAAACAGCTAGAAAATAATTTGAAGATCCATTGGTAGATCTTTAAGAATGCGTGAGCATCCCGTCCCTCTCCCTCACGAACTTGAGGTTCTGCCTGATGCTCACTCCTTGCTCCGGCTTCCCGTCTTACCGCCCTGCTCTGGCTGCACACTCCGTTCTACAGCGCGTGCAAGCGGTGGCGGGAGTCACGGTACCCGTCGAGACGGCGCAGAGACAGGTGACGCGACGCACTTCGAGTTGACTTTATTCTGGCAACGTCGGCACAGTTGCCTCGAAAGCAGATCGCTCCATGTTCTTCATCCACTCTGTCGTTCTGTGTTCTTCAATCACTCGCTGTGTTGACAGATCGACACGGCTCTGTGGAGCCTCGCGAAAATTTTGCCGGCATGCCCCCTCTATTGCTCACGCTATAATAAAGCAGATAATACAGTTATTACCTCCAGAGCCCAATAAGTTACACACTTATTAAAGAAACCAGAGCCCCTTTCATAAGAGAAAGACGGTTAAAACGTGAAGTTTCCCTCTTTGCAGCCGGAGACAAAGTCCAAAATGCAAACTGCTTCGACCGTGTCGTAATGGCACAATGGGATAGGCGTCGGCTTCATACCCGAGGGACCCAGGTTCGATTCCGAACACGGGAAGCGTCTTTTTCTTAAGGCGGTTCGCGTTCCACCCCCACCCCCATAATCATCATCATCATCATCATCATCACGTGACCTTTGTGGAAACCCATTGTGTAAAGGGGTGCAGTGCGTGGCCTTCCTGCAGTGCAAGTGAGGCATAGAAACTTCGCTTTAATATATATTCTTAGTGCGTCGGTGAGGTGATAGAGGAGAGTTCAAAACGAGTAGTTTTATCTTCAGACAACAGCAAACCACGAATCAAATTTTTTCATCAATATCATCATCATCATCATCACCATCACCACCACCTTCTTCTTCATCATCATCATCAGCCTACTCAGGTCCACTGCAGGATGAAGGCCTCTCCCATTGACCTCCAACCGCTCCTGTCCTGCGCTGCTGGAGTCCATTCTTTGCCCCCGAATTTCCTTGTTCCGTCCCTGCATCGAGTTTTTGGCCTTGCCCTCCTTCGAAATCCGTCTGTCGGTATCCGCTCTGCTGCCCTGGTGGTCCACCGGTTCTCATTTCGCCTCAGCATACATGGCCTGCCCAAGTCTATTTGTTTTTCTTTATTTGAACTACGATTTCTTTATTTGAACCCCGACAAGCTGTAGCAACAGCTTTCTTGCCAGGGAGACCATCGACATTGTACTACGTTGAGAGACAAAAATAAAATTGAATTTGAATTTGAATTTTAATTTGAATCATCTACTCAAGTTTGCTGCCTGATCCAGGAAGCCCGTTTTCTGTCCTTAAGTGTTACTGCATTTTTTTAATAGCATTAACTAACTTTGGCAGCTGAAAATCCTGGCACCCCTAAAACCTGATGTTGCTAGCAGTACTAAAAAGTGGGCGCGCCATCCCGACCCTGTGAAAGTAAATGACCAGCAAAGCTGTAGCAGGGCCAATACAAGTTCTGATGGGGCTATGGAATGTTTTATTGCTTTAGAGTAACGGGAGTGACAATCTCTTTAGGGCCAAGATAAAATCCTAGCACGATCTGTACCGTGTGACTTGATGATTGGGGTCGCTGTTGCATGCGAGTCCAAAGTTCACTGAGAGAACTTCGCCCAGAACATTTTCAGCGCGGCCGTGCGCAATTTTGACTTGCGCCGTTACTTGCTGCGAAACGTCGTTAATCAGGGCAGCATATTTCGTGGTGCCGCGTCAAACACCACACAAGAAGACCACGGCAACAATTACGATGGTTGCGTTTAGCTTACTGGCCAATCTCCTGCATCAAAGCAGACGACAACGGCGATTGAGAATTATTCTTTTTGATCCATCGATAGACGGACCGAGCAACCGACCCACAGCGTGATATCCAAAGTCAACGCTGTTTAAACAGCTGCGCTGTAACAGAACAACGCTTGCTCTTTGATACGACAGTCCCCAATTATCTTTCCCAGGATTCCTCTAGGCTCTAGCCCTTTTCGCAGATGCTTCAAGGAACCAAAAATGGTACTTGGAGGAGCCAAAGCTAGCACACTCGGGGGCCTCGTGCATCAGAAGCAAGCGCACCCCGCTTTTTGGGGGGCTCGAGCCACGGCCAACGCTGAACGCGGGGGATCAAGCAGGCACCTATTGAGCCCTCGTACTAAACAGGCGCTGTTTATACCGCAGTACCAGCCTCATCTACTGGAATACGTGCGCTCGCGAACAGGCGCGCTTTTACGAGGAGACCTCCCTTATTTTTTTACGACCATTCTGGCTACAAAGCGTGTCGCGTCCCGTTCGGATCTGTGGTGGGGACGCGGAGAAAGAAGCGCCGCCCGACCGCATTTTCCGAACGAGGGGAGAGAGGGAAAAGGGGAACGTTTCTTCTTCCCCGGAGGGGGCATAAAGCGAGTGCGGGCAGTAAGCCATGACAAACGGCTGTCGGTGCGGCCCTGAATACGTCATTAGCCCAATGGATTCGGCGCGGCTTTAGTCACCCTTATCGCGGCCGCCGCCGCCACCGGCGATCCCCGTTCTGGCTGCTACACGTGTATTGCGTGTATTAGGCGCCCTTGTGTTCAGGTAGGGGCACACTCACGCGCAGCCGACGTCGACACACTCTCTTCTGTGATGGCGTCGTGGCGGGCAGACACGGACTGCGACGCCGGCTGAGGGCGCCGCGATGGGTGCAGTGTCCAGTGCCTTTGGGTGGCAGGTTTCACGCGACTCAGGTGCGCGGCCCGTGGCGCATGTTCCGCCGGAAGCGTTGCCAGATTGAAAGGCGCTGTGACTCCAGCCGCAGGTCACATTTTCACCCGATTTCACCAGCACTGAAATACGGCCGTTACAACGTATTCCTGGCCCCTGCATCTCTTACGCGCATGCAGTTTGCCAAAAAAATAGACTTTAAGGTGGTGTTTTTGTTGCTTCTGTCCATCCCATCGCGGAGGGGGAGACTGTGATTGTAGTAAAGTAGGTTTTAGCGTTGTGAAATAGGATTTTTAATTCGTATCTGTCGCAGTGCTAGTTAAAAGAACTCTTACCCCCTTTTCTATCGACATTATCACACAGAAAGTTACCCCAAATCCAATACAATGCTCACTCCACGTTTTGCCTATCTCGATTTTCAAACGTAAGACCTGGTGCAAGGTATATTTCTCTCAAATTAATACGTGAGCATTCAACAATTTACTCGTTACTGTACAATCAACATGACATACAAAACAAGTTAGTGGCAAATATGTTAGTGGGGAAACGTCCTCCATAAATAATTTCGGACTATGTTAATGTTACTCAGTGTGGTTTGTTTGCTCAAATGTCCCATTTGAGCTTTCATTACTTTCGGGGGTGGACAAAACCAAAAATACTTATTGAGCGCACTAAAACACGCATGCAGTTCAGTAATGTGAGTCACTCTTCATGTTTAGGAGCTGGAAAAACTTCCATTCAGAAAAAGAAAACCGTGTATTCAAAGCAGTAACATACTTTTATCACCTCTTTTCACCAGATCTTATCTTGTGTAGCCGTGCCAGCACCTTAAAACCAGTAGCCCCAGAATTCCGCCTGTTTTTCAGTATCTGGTGCCGAACTTCATCATCTGCCAACGCTGCCCACGGCATCCTTTCTTCATTCACCAAGACGTACGATGGCTTGCCGATGGCCTATTACCGGCAAGCCAACGTTGGGCAAGCAGTGTAGTGACCATAGGCGTGCGCATAGGCGTGCGTACAGTTTTTATTCCATTCAAGCAGCAGAGATGTGGCGTTATCTCTGAATGGTTCTTGTAACAAGGTGACGATTATACTTTTTCACACAAGAATTTCGCGATCACCTCTACAAAAATTTTGTCGTCGCCACCAAAACCGCCAAACTCTGACCGGCCAAGCTTTTTGTATTATTCGACGTTCATTTGAACACGAGCTGTCGAACTTCACACCCCGATATCAAATCTGCTGAGCGAGAGCTTCATCATCTTAAACAAGAACAAATACTGTATCCGCGCCATTACACACGTCATATATGCAAGGTTTTTGTTGCTTCAGTCATATTGTCCTCAGTTCCGGTTCCTCTAGGATCACGCCTTGTGGCGTGGAGTCAGGCTACTGAGTCCTGACTGACCATTTGCATGCCTGCTATACAAATGCGTCAAGCGCCTTCGTTAAAGAAGCTGATCACTCGAAATCCACCGCTCTAATCGCGAGTTACTCAGCGATGGCGGCATCGTTTCCCGTCGAATTAAGGTGACGAATGACGCATAGTGAGCCAGCACGTCGTATCATAGTGTCATCTTCATTACATAGACATGCCCTTGGGACTCAAGTAAGACTAACGTTTTCAGACTGCCAATTTCTTAAAGCCTCCATTAAAAATGTCCGATTACGCATTACTCATTGGTCATACTCGAGGAACGTGCGTGTATCGCCCTCGTGTAACAAATACCGCGGAGAAAACAGAGCATCTTGTACATATGCGGTAACGAATATCTCACATTGCTACTTCTCAATAAGGAATTATGAGACCACTCTGAGCTTCCGTTTCTGCTCCCCTCGTTCTTACGTAGTTGTTGACGCAGTTGGCAAGCTACTTTAGGGAGTAAGAACTTCTCATAGTTTAAACAGTTAACAGTGGTAAACGATTTGCTCGCGCTCGGGATGTACATAATGTGGCCAGCAACCGCGGAATAATGGTGAGTCGTCTGTGTTGCGCAGGAATGAGGGAGCTCTGAAGCAGTTTACCTCAGTAGCGGTTCCAGAGACTGGTTTTGGAAGGAGGGGGGGGGGGAGAGCGAATTTTGATACCTAAAAAAAACAGTATAAAAAGACAGTAAAAACAGTAAAAAAGCAGTAAAAAAGAAATAAGGGGGAACTTGTCATTATTATTCGATGCTCCGCAGCATGCAGGTGTAGCGGTCCCCCTTCCCGAAATCAGTTAGGAGCGAAGAGGCTTTACCGCACGTCTGAGGATCTTTGACTTGTTCCCAAGCCTGCGCTCCGCGCATAACGTCACGTCAAAGGTCGAACCGCCACAACAAATCAGTCGATGGCCTAAAACCGTTCGTCTTGACGCACGCGGAACGTCCCGAAAGGCCGCGTGCTGATAGGACCCTCCGATACGTAAACGGCAAAAGAACACACACCCGTGATGCCTCGGAAGCTGCCGGTGCACTAG